>NC_051397.1:47011917-47016917 GCF_015228065.2 Penaeus monodon | reverse complement strand
TCCAGGAACACCTTAGAAGGATTTTGTGAATGGAAGTCACAAAAGTTTTGTGACAATCTAAGGGAGTTTTTGAAGAAGAATATTCAGTGGATGAAGTCAATGATTGCCCTAAAAAGACAGTCTTGTCCAGTGTTTTATAATGTAAGTGGAGAGTAGAAGCCAACACAATAGTTTTTTCATGATTAATTAGGAAATATAGAATTATACTTCTCTGATATATATCTAAAGTTATGTGAATTTTCTTTTAGTTTGGATTATTTTTGACAAGTGTTACGTCTTTCTTGCATGACTGATATAACAATTTCATGATATTTTACTTAAATGCTTCCAACAGATTGATCTCATCCTGACCCAGTTGAATGGGGTTGCAGATGGTTACAACAAGACTGGAAAATTTCCTATACCAGATGAGGCTATTTTGTAAGTTTATTATTACATATTTTGCATTTGTTGGTCACTGATATTTTTTAATGAGATAGGGATGGTGTGAAGATCAGGTATAATATTTTCTTCTCTCCTCCTCCACAATCTTTTTCATTTTTCACCTTATCGTTTATAATCCAGCTGGTTCTTTTCACTCTTATTTGTATTTTTTAAGCTGTATCTTTTTTTCATAACTCACTCGAGTCATTTAAAATCTCTCTTATCAATCTTTTTCTTTTATTCATCCTCCTTCCTTCTCCTCTTTCATTTTTACCTGAAGGTGGATGAACCTCCTCGGGGACATCGAAGACCTGGAATCCGCCTTGGATCCTAGCATGAGCAACATGACCATTGAAGATTTTGTCAAGTCAGGACGGACTTTGGGGGATGGACACTGCTCTGCTCTTGTCAAAGTGCTTCCGGGCAACACAGACCTCTATGTCTCCCACGTCACCTGGAACACGTAAGGTTTGGGGTTTTGTAGGGGGTGAGAACTTGTTAGAGGTTTATTTTTTGCTTTTATTATCATTATGATTTTTACTAATTATGTATTACATGGTATATGTAGGAAGGAAGGATAGGAAGATTGAGTAAAGGGAAAAAGCTCTTAATACTTTATTCATTTATGCACATGTTTTTCTTCTTCATTGTCTTTCTTTTTCTAGAAGGCTTGTTTATAAAGAATTTGAGGCGTCAAAAATTATAAATCCAAGATAGAAATTGACTGAAATATAAATGAGTAAAAAGATAAGCTATATTTGTGAGACTTCCTTTGTTCTTTCACTTTTGTATTCAATTTTTCATGTCATTTCTTAATTCCAATTTTTTATGGATCTGAAAATAATCTTGTCATTTCCCAGTTTCATTTAGTCTGTTATTTCTCAATGAGTTTGGGTTATCATAATCCAGTTTATCTAACTAAATACAAAAAAAATAACTATTCAACATCAGGTACCAATCCATGCTAAGAGTCCAGAAAAAGTACATCCTGCCCTTCCGACGAACGGGATCATCTGACCCTAGTGACACTATCCCTGGCCACACCGTTGCATTCTCATCATATCCAGGAATCCTATCATCTGGAGATGACTTCTACATCCTCTCATCAGGACTTACCACTCTGGAAACTACAATTGGAAATGGCAACCCAGCACTGTGGAAGAATGTCACTGCAACTGGAGAGGTTAGTGGATGTTGTGTTGTGTGTCTTGAGTTTGTTTGAACCTCTTTTCCTTATTTCTTGTTTTATAGAGGTTCCTGAACTTCTTTTCCTTTTTTTTTTTTAATCTCCTTTAACATTTGAAGAGTATGTAGCAATTCTTTCTCTTTTGATTTTGCTGGGGCAGTAGCTCAATACAAAGTTCAGGTCATAATCCTCTTGCCCATGATAAGTTTCAGATGTATTTCCCTGTGGTTTACTGGGGGAGTCTTCTCAGTAGCATAGTTGCCAAGTGAATCTGACATTTAGAAGCCACTCCCAAAGTTCATAGTAAATTGCTAATTGGCATCTTTACCTATTTCCACTAGGAGCATGTAATTTCCATTGTAATTTTGTTTTTTAAATTGTATTTATACATAGATGACTCCACAAGTGCTCAGCCACCAAGGAGTCAATTAGGTGACTTAGCCTGATTTCCTATTTCTAGAGTTCGTTTTTTCTTCTAATGCTTTTAATATTGATTCTGTTATTATGATTATCGTAATGTTATTAACAATACTAATAGTGACAAAAAGTAAAAAGATTTCCAAAAATGTAGCAAATGGGGAAACAGGCAAGATAGATAAGAGTAATAATTGACTCCTTGGTGAGTAAACACTCATGGACCCAGCTATATGTAAACATAGTAAATAAACTTAATAACAGTGGACATGACATGTAAGTACATACCATCCCCAGTGGCAATGGGTTGATTGGTAGTCATCCATTACTTGCTATATTATGACATGTTTGGATAGGACCATTTTGACCCAGCAGTGGCTTACAAGTTCTCATAGGATCCTAAAAGTGATGCATACTCTCATTACAACAAAGGTTTAATATATTCTAAAGTTTGTTATTCTTAAGTGCTGCTTTAGTATTTTTTGCTATTTAGGAGAGGTCTAGAGATTGCTTTTGTCATCAGTTTTCATATTACTGTACTATTCTTCTTCTTCTTCTTCTTCTTCTTCTTCTAATAGGAATACATAAAACATTTATAAAACTCAAAATATTAGATATTATCATCTTTGGGAATCTGTTGTCCATTTAATCAATGAAGTTCAGAAAGTATTACTTATACATGTGATCATGTTTTATAAGCTTATTAGTTTATTTACATCTTCCTATTTGCAGTATTACTTAAATAAATTGCTATAAAGAATATTTTCCTAAAGATGTCATTGCCTGAGTTTTTTAGTTTATTCTGGTGTCTTGGATGGTTGCACAAATCTCCTTTGAATTCTGCAAAATTCTGCATGATACTTTTATTTGTAGCTGATGGAATGGATGCGGACAATTGTTGCCAATCGCTTAGCCACAGATGGAAAGAGCTGGGCCAATTTCTTCTCCATGCATAATAGTGGAACCTACAACAACCAGTGGATGGTGGTTGATTACAAGCTGTTTAAACCAAGGAAACGGATTCAGTAAGTGGGATAAAGATGCCTGAGCATGAAATAATTTGCATTATTTTAATGCCCAACATAAGATGTACCTTTTTTGTATAGCCTTTCATGAAGTATTGCATTGCTTTATACAACTACCCTAGAACAAAAAGTTTTTATGACTTCTTAGATGTTACCATTACATACTTTTTGTTTCTTATCTATCATTATCCTTTCAGACCTAATACATTATGGGTATTGGAGCAACTCCCAGGCATTGTAATGTCAGGCGACCAGTCTCACTTCCTACGTTCTCAATCTTACTGGCCAAGTTACAATGTCCCATTCTACCCTGAGATCTTCAACATGAGTGGGGCTCCTGCCATGGTTAAACGTTATGGGGACTGGTTCACTTATGATAAAACCCCAAGAGCCCTGATTTTCAAGAGGGACCATGTGAAAGTAAAGAACATCCGCTCCATGATTAAGCTGATGCGCTACAATGACTTTCAGCATGACCCCCTCTCCCGCTGCAACTGCACACCTCCATTCAGTGCCGAGAATGCCATTTCTGCCAGGAATGACCTCAACCCCAAGAATGGGACGTACCCCTTTGGAGCCCTGGGCCACAGGTCACATGGGGGTACAGACATGAAGATGACCACTTCGAGCATGGCCAGCAGTCTAAAGTTTTTGGCTGTGAATGGTCCGACTTATGACCAGCAACCAGTTTTCAGATGGAGTGAGCAGGATTTTGCAAAGGACACCCCTCACTATGGACACCCTGATGCATGGGCTTTCCCTGTTATTGGACATAAATGGGTCTGGTAATACAGTCAAGTGGACAGTGGAATACAGCTTCAAATACTCACATCTGAAGCATGTATATGTATATATAAATTAACATTTTATAGTAGTGTTTGCAAAATACAAGTTGATGCTAGATGTGTCCAAGAATAAACTGTGATACAAAGGTGTGATCCTGTACATTTTTGGGTTAATAAAGTGAATCTCTCTTTAGATGTATTTCCCTATCAAGACAGTCAGAATGGAAATACAACCTTGATGTCAATGAGAAAATGTACTCAATCAATAAACATCAACAGTATCAAGGAAGTGAAAAATTTCAATTTGCTTTAACAAGTGTCTTAAAAATTACTTCCACCTGAAATCTATAGATCAGTCTTTAATTTTATATCCCAGTTATATCTAAAAAAAAGTAATGATGAGATTAAGATTAAGATTACCAAGTAACATAAACTAAAATAAAAAAGTGAGAAATGGATATGAAGAATATCTCATGACATTTAAAAAAGATGGCCGAGGGATATTTTCTATATAGACCGTGACATGAAAGTATATTGTGTGAACACGATAAAGAAATAAATATGTACATGAAACTGTTTATATTTACTTGCAAAGGAAACTCGGCTTTACTTACAAAAGAATGATATTTAACTTGAAAAGTAATATCTGTATTGGGTTGAAGTAAAGAGAAGACCAAGGACAGACCGATCGATTGCTTACTTATGTAATGGCTGACCCCACCCTCCAATCTCTTGCTCGTTGTCGTGGGGGGGCGGCCTAAGAGAACGAGTCGGGCCCAATGTAGCGGATCACCCCTGCCTTAGACCTCATCCCTCGCTTCAACTGATTTTCCTTGGCCTTTTCCCTCTTTCCTTTTCTTTCTCTTCTTCAACCCCTTCTTCTGTCCACTTACTCTAATCGTTGACTCATCTTTACCCTTTTCGCCAAAAATACTTTATCATAACACTCCCAAGCCCTACCCTGAAGCTGTATTTTTAATACACCGCTAATGACCTTAGATGTTGACGCGGCAGGAATTTTCAGATAAATTAATAAAATTCCAAATAAGGAAAGACATCTTGCTTGTATATATTTTGAAGTTGCGTTAAAAGTCAAATTTTTTTATAAGTTTACCAGATGAGTAGTTTGAGGACAACGGTTTAGTTGTGTTAAATAATTAAAGGGCC
>NC_051397.1:47004417-47006917 GCF_015228065.2 Penaeus monodon | reverse complement strand
TGATGTTATTATCATTATTATTATTATTATTATTATTATTATTATTATTATTATTATTATTATTATTATTATTATTATTATTATTATTATTATTACTAATACTATCATTTTTTTGTTATAATTATTTTTTATTATAATTTTCATTGTCATTATTATCATTTTTATTTCTAATACTGTTATTATTACTGTTTTTGTTATCATTATTGTTATTATTATTATTATTATTATTATTATTATTATTATTATTATTATTTAATTGTCATTAGTTTTACAATTAATATTCATATTCTTGCTCTTATTCTTATTACTGTCATTATTATCATTATTATTATTAATATTATTATTATTATTATTGTTGTTGTTGTTGTTGTTATTATTATTATCATCATCATCATCATCATCATCATCATCATCATCATCATCATCATCATCATCATCATCATCATCATCATCATCATCATCATCATCATCATCATCATTACCAATGTCATCATTGTTTTTATTATTATTATTATCTTTAACATTATAATAATAATAATAATAATAATGATAATAATAATAATAATAATAATAATAATTATTATTATTATTATCATCATCATTATCATTATTATTATTATCATTATTATTATTATTATTATTATTATTAATGTTGTTATTATTATCATTGTTATTATTATTATGATTATGATTATTATTGCTGTCATTATAAATAGTATTTTCATTAATATCATTATCATTATTGTTATTATTATTGTTATTATTGTTATTATCATTACCATATCTTTTTCATTATTATCATAATACTAATAATTATTAATATGATTTTTATGATTATTACTATTATGAATTTTATTGTTGTTTTATTATGATGACAATTATAATAATAATAATAATTACTATTATTACTGTTATTGCTATTATTATTATTATTATTATTATTATTATTATTATTACCATTAACATGAGCATCATTATTATTATCATTTTTATCATTATTTTAAGTTATCATCCTCATTGTTAGTAGTTGTATTATTTATATCATTACTATTATTATTATTATTATCATTATCTTTATCATTGTGTTCGTTTATATTATTATTAGTATTATTAACATTATCATTAGTATTATTAAAATTATTAATATTATATATATTAATATTTTATATGTGTAATAACATATATATATATATATATATATATATATATATATATATATATATAATAACTAATATACAAATATACACATATATACATACATATATCCATATACATGTATCTACACACTTTTGTTTCGGGCACCACCACCAGGCCGAGGTATATCGGGCCCGCTTGAAGAAGCGGACTCGTGAGCGTGGCGAGACACTGTCCCAGCTGGCGCAGGATGTGGAGGCGCTGGTAAGGAGGTCGTACCCTGCGGCTGCGGAAGAGATGATTGTGGTCCTGGCCCGCGATTTCTTTGTTGACGCTTTGCAGGACCAGCAGCTGCAAATCTACGTCAAGCAGGCACACCCTGAGGACCTGCAGGTGGCGTTGGCGAGGGCCTTGGAGTTCGAGGCCTTCCTGAAGGCAACCAGTGGCCTAGGGCCAGCTGCTCAGCCCCGCCATGACTTCCGGGGCCAGAAGGCTAAAGTGGAGAAGGTAGCATTGAGGAAGGTGAGCCCGAGCACTTTCCAAGGCTTGTGTTGGGGCTGCGGAGAGGTAGGGCACAGACGTAGTCAGTGTCAGAGGGAGCGGAGAACACGTCCTCTCAACCGGACGGATTCTGATGCCTTCCAGCAGTGCTGCAAGGACTGTGGCAGGTATGGTCAGCATCCGAGTGCATGTTCTAAGGCTAAGGAAGTAGTACAGGCGGAAAACTCGGACATGCTGGAGAAGGGGGCCGAAACCCAGCCGTCCTCGGTTCCCGGGCCCCGACTTGGATAAGCTTCTGTCAAACCAGCACGATGCAGGTGGAGGGCTCAGTAGATGGGAAGACATGTCGCCTGACAGTGGACACTGGGGCTGAGAAGACCCTAGTGCGGCCTGATGTGTTGGCCACTATGCGACTTCCAGACGCACTACAGAGACTGTGTGGTGTCACGGGGCATTGTGTGCAGCTCTAGGGGCCAGTGGAGGCTCGTATTGGCGAGGGCAGCACGGTGCAGCGGCTGCCGGTGTATATGGCCGATCTGGACGAGCACTGCTTGCTGGGCCTTGACTACCTGACGCAGAGTAAGGCGTGTGTCGACCTTGGACGGAAGCTGGTGAGGGTGCACGGTGAAGATGTGCCCTTGCTTCCAGAGGTTGGCTGTGCAGAGGTAGTTACGGCTGAGCGACTGCACCTTGCCCCCAGGACAGAGTCTAGAATCCAGTGTCGACTATCAAGAGTGATGCATGGAGTAGAGGGCCTCGTGGAGCCCATCCAAAACCTGCAGCTGGCTGATGGCGTAGCAGTTGGGCGGAGCCTTGTTGGACCAGGGGAGGGGTTAGTTACAGTGTTGGTAGCCAACTTCTCCGA
>NC_051397.1:46991917-46999417 GCF_015228065.2 Penaeus monodon | reverse complement strand
GCTGATGGCCGAGGCTGAGAAGAAGCTCACCTCGTCCAAAGGCTTTCTAGGATCTCTATTTGGGTGAGTTTTCAAAAGGGTTTTAAAGACTTGTTTAGAAGGGGGTGGGAAGTCAGGGTCGCAATATGAATGTAAAAAAAATAGGTTGATTACGGAAGATTTATGAAGCTAGAAATGGATTATGAGCTTCTGGTATGGTTTGATTGGAAATATGCTATTGGCACAGGATATTTGAAGGAGGAAGATGCGATATTAACATGATATGAACTTTTCCGAGGTTCCTTTCACTCGCTGCATTATTGAACTTGGCAAGAGGCAGGGAGACATAATATGCTTTCAATTAATGGAATTGACGTCGCTTCGGGAGCTCTCTTGATTTGTAAAATCATTGAAAATTAAGAAAATAATTTCTGTGATATATCAGAATTTTGATGTGTGTGGATACGAGGAATTTGTATTAGCATGAGATTGGAAATTTATGTAGGTTTTTATTTCCTTTCTTGTTTTCTTGCACAGATGTCATAATGTATATCGAAATTCTAAAATTAGATCGCAGTCTTTATTATGTGAATGGAAGGTCATGAGTGCATGGTATTAAACCACAAGGGCACAGAATACGAAGCCTCCGCCCACTCCCCAACCCTATGCCTTTTGCATTGGGTCTTCTGTCTGCCTGGGTAACTTTTCTCCTTACACACACTAGCCACTAGAGTTTAGTCAACCCCCCCCCCCTCCCTTCCCCACCTTTTCCCTAAGAGATCCTCCTCTTCCACATAAAGTTGCTTTTGGTGTGTCCGAACTACCCCAAACATTTTCGAATAATTATTGTCCTTTCTTTATTAGTTTAAATATATATATATATAAATATATATATATTTTTTATTTTTTTACAAATTTGGGGGGTGAATATGAGCTAATTTTACTCATACACATTGGCTTATATACCCAGCTTTGATGCTGCGCTGTTAATAACTTTTTGTAATACTAGTACAGACATACATATTTTGGTGCCTAAAACTGAAATCTGTAGGTATCAAAAACTGTGGGTTTCACATCATAGAATTTAGAAGCTGTAATGTTTAGAGGTTTGTGATTTCCACTTATTATGATATGATTTGGGCACTTTATACGGTATGTGCCTATAAGACCCCAGCACTTTTTCTGCAGATAAAAATACAAACTCATAGTTTGCATGACTCAGCTCAGTGCTCATCATCAAATATGGTATCAGTCTAAGCTCTGACAGTAGTTCTGATCAGCACCTCTGAACCTGGCCTTGAGTTTAGGACAGAGCTAGTGTAAACAAGCACAGGTTGTATAGATTAGAGTGGTATTCTGTACCCAGAATTTTTTCTCTTAACCTTTAGAACTGCAAATTCGGCAGCTTGTCTGCCTCTCCATTTTGTTTTTTTTAGAGCTTGATTTTATTAACCAAAAAATTTGTATTTCACTGTCGCACATATCAAATGTGTATTTCACTGTCGCATATATCAAATGTGTACTGCACAACAGAGCATCAGACCTGGAAAAAGGCATTACATTTACCTCATGAGTGAGAGAAAATAGGAAAGAATTACAAAAGGCATGCAAATAAAAGAAATACAAGATGATAAAACCTATATTCATCTTGGAAAACAATACATTGTATTTTTATGTATTAGGCATTAACTCACTGGTTGATGTGTGATCACATCTTGGCAGATCAGGCCCATATACAAAGTGACAAGTACCCACATGCCATGCTCAAGTTATCACCCTAAATAGCTTTTCACTTTTGCAGCAGTAAATGTGGTGATTTAGGAGACGTAGCCCCTCAAAAGAGGCTTAAAGTCTTGTTTTAGCACTATATCCTAAGATATGCCATAACTAAAAGCATATGAAATGTAAGTTGATGTATGCCATGCTTTTAATTTTTCACTTAAATACCAGAATTTTTTACACTCTACCTTATAGTGACAGTAAAAAAAAAATGCCAGACAGTTTTTGATAGGCTCTGCTTGATTGAGTCCTTTCAGATTGAAAATTAAAAAGTGCAAGTATACCTGATTGAGTTCTGTCAGACTTCAGGGTCCAAGTTCAACATGACATGGTGCAGTATCAAGTGTTTTACAGTCTCCATACCTGTCAGTGCTTGTAAAATGACAGTGATTACCATAACATACATTCTGGCAAGATGGAATTTGAACTAAGTACATATTTGTTGTCAAATCACTATTGACAGGGGAGACCCAGATGATTGCATGACATGTGGGGTGTGTAGATGGAAAGCATAAAAAATATTTTGTCATTATATTTATATATCATATACTGAGGTAGCAGAGTCCATATTTCTATAAACATACATATTTTTCATATGGTTTGCCAGTATAACATGTTCTCTACCTGCTGCCATCTTGGGAATTTTGGATTACCTTGAGATTATCCAAGGTTGTCTGGAAGTGAATTACTAAGTGATATAGGTAATAGGAAGTTCACAGGTAACCTTAGATGGCAGATTCAAGATGCTTTGGTTCAAGAAATAGATTTGAGGTAATTAATTTATGATGGCTGATAATACAATTTTGTTCAATGTAGATTTCAAGCTCTGCTAATTCAGTTAAAATTAAATAGAATTATCAGAGATGCTGACAATAATTTTTTTTTGGTAGAGCACTTATTATCATTGAAAAAAAAAATCTTAGATTTCTGGGTCTACCACTAAAAAAAAAGTTATACCAGAAAGTACATTCCAGATTAGCAAATTGGATGTTATTGTATGTAGAATGTTTTTTAATTCATTGGGTACACAATAGTTACAATGTATCAGTTGTTTATAAAGTGCTCATAAAAACTGGATGATGGTTACTTGGGGGGGAAATTAAGTATAGTAAAGGAAGAGTGCACAGGAAAATTTACCCAGATTTGACCTAATACAGGGGGAAACACATGAATCTGGTTAGTTGATAGGTGGGAGAAAAAGTTGTTTGGCTGTATTTTGGACTTGTATTCATTTTGTAGTGAGTGTGATTCGTGTTCAAGAAAGTTATGGGTGTTTTATTTTTAAAAGTTCTAAAAAAAGATTATCCATAAAGACAGACAGACCCTGACAAAAACATGAACAAATAAATATGCTTTATCATATGCATACATGCCCATGTGCACTCATATATGCAGTAATATTTACTTGTTTACATCAATATATCTATATAAAGAAGGAGTAACAAAAAAGAAAGTGAGTGATAAGTATGTATGAGTGATGTCTTTGTTGGTTTGTGTGTATGTGGATTTGTAAGTATTGGGGGGAGGGGGAACTAGTATGTAGAAGTTGGATGGATAAATGTATGTATGCATGTATAGGTCTGTGTGTACTTGTATTGATATATATGCAGTATAAAGTAAGTTTCTGTAGGTCATTTACAATATTCATGAAGTACAAAGGCAAAAAGTATGTTCTTTATTGCAAGTATCTTATTCATGTCAGTTCTTAGGTGCAATGCTTTGATATCTTTAAGGAGCTTTGCATTTTATATGTGTATCATTTTTTTTTTTTGCCTAAAAGCATGTATATCAGTTTCAGATCATAAATTTTCCTTAAAATGTATGTCAACATACTTCCTTCCTACTCCAGTAAAGGTAAACATTACAGTGATGGAAATGTTGAAAATGAAGTGATAAAATATGATCAAGAGGCATGAAATTAGGTCCGTTTTGTTGCTTGTCCTATTCGTCTTGTGACTTTTGTTTTAACTTTTTATATATATATATATTGTTTTTGACGGGAAAGATTGGGATCTGTGTTGGTTTATATATAGGATTACTCTTACTGAGAGAGAATGAGCAAGAGAAAAAGGAATGTAGAGAAAGATGACAGAAGTGATTAAGAAAATGGACAAAAGAAGATAGGAAGAGAGCAAGAGAGAAAGAAAGAAACAAAGAGACAGTCAGACTAGCACTCTCATTCACTGTGTGTGGGCTCTCTATGAATAGAAAAAAAAAGTCATTTTCAGTCTGTGAATATATCTGCATCATGGACTCCGTATAATAGTAATAAAAAGTATTGTAAATAAGAGAGAGAGAGAGAGGAAAGGTATGCTAAAGGTGATATATGTGAAGGAAACCAGTGCCTCGGTATTTGAGACTGCAGAATATGCCACCCTCTTTCATCTGTCTCTGTTTGCCTCTTCTTATTGTTTTCTGTGTTTGTTTTCCTTCTTTCTCTTTTCACTTTATATTTGTATTTTGTTTTTCTCTTTATCATGTCTTTATTTTGTTTATAAGCCCTTTTTCCCAATTATTTCCTTTATTTTTATTCCTTATTTTTCCTTACTTTCTTCATCTCCTTTTATTTATCTTTTTTTTCCCTATTTTCATTTTCTTCAATTATGTAGCTTCCCCTTTTTACTGACTTTCATATTTTCATTTTTCTGCCTTTTTAACATTTCACTTTTATACTTTCTTTATATTTATCTTACCATTTTGTCATTCCTGCTTCCTGGTATATATCTTTTTTTTCTCATTTTCATATTCTCATTTTATTTATCTACCTTATTTGTCAATCATTGCCTCCTGTTATTTATCTTTTTTATTGTTTCATCTTCACCTTTTATTTGTACTTTTTACTCTTTTTAATCTCATCCTCTCTCTCTCTCTCTCTCTCTCTCTCTCTCTCTCTCTCTCTCTCTCTCTCTCTCTCTCTCTCTCTCTCTCTCTCTCTCTCTCTCTCTCTCTCTCTCTCTCTCTCTCTCTCTCTCTCTCTCTCTCTCTTTTTCATATCTGTCTTATCTTTTGTTTATTTTCCTTTTTCCCAGTTTTAGCTGATTTTGTTCCCCATTTTTATCATGTTCCTCTTTTATTTATTTTTACCTTTTCTTCATTTTCATGATCTTTGATGTATATATTTTATTTTTTCCTTTCATTATATCTCAGTGTGAGCACACAGACAGGCAAGCAGACAGACACACACACACACGCACACACACACGCACACACACACACACACACACACACACACACACACACACACACACACACACACACACACACACACACACACACACACACACATACACACATACACACATACATGCACACACACACATACATGCACACACACACACAAACACACACACACACCACACACAACACACACACACACACACACCCCCAGCACACACACAACACTACACACACCACCACACACACACACCACACACCCCCACCCCCCCCCCCCCCCCCCCCCCCCCCCCCCCCCCCCCTCCCCTCCCTCCCCCCTCTTGCATTTCCCCACCCCACCCCCCTCTCCCTTTCCTCTCTCTTCCTCCCCTCTCTCCTCTCTTTCTCTCTCCTCTCTCACCTCTCTTCTCTCCTCTTTCTTTCTCCTCCTCTTTCCTCTTCCTCTCTTTCTTCTCCTCTCTTTCTTTCTCTCTCTCCTCTTTTTTCTTCTTTTCTTCTCTTCTCTCTCTCTCTCCCTCTTCTCTCCTCACTCCTCTCTTCTCTCTCCTCTTCTCTTTCTCTCTCTCTTTCTCTTTCTCATCTCCCTCTTTCTCTTCTCTCCTTCTCTCTTTTCTCTCTCTCTTTCTCTCTCTCCCTCTCTCTCTCTCTTTTCTCTCTCTCTCTCTCTCTCCGCCCCCCTCTCTCTCTCTCTCTCTCTCTCTCTCTCTCTCATCTTCTCTCTTCTCTTCTCTCTCCCTCCTCTCTCTCTCTCTCTCTCCTCTCTCTCTCTCTCTCTCTCTCTCTCTCCTCCTCTCTCCTCCTCCTCTCTCTTCTCTCTCTCTCTCTCTCTCTCTCTCCTCCTCTCACTCCTTCACTCTCACTCTCTCTCTCTCTCCTCTCTCTCTCTCTCTCCTCTCTCTCTCTCTCTCTCTCTCTCTCTCTCTCTCTCTCTCTCTCCTTCTTTTACCCATTAGTAATTTTATTATTTTGCAGGCCTGATTTTTGGTATTCTATTTTTCTTATATATTTTTTCTGTTTTTTTCTGTATGTTTGTTCATTTTTGTTGTTGTTGATTTAAGTTAATTTTCCTTCATTTCCAAATGTTTTCATTCACTTCAAAGACATAATATTGTTTTCTGTACCTTGAATTTTAATTATTTTTTATTTTTTGTTTCAGGCTTTTCTCGTGGGTAATGCTTGATATACTTGTTTATAACATGTTTTGACTAACTGTAGCTTGAAGGCGACAGATTAAGGTAATGTGTGTCTTTTGCATTATAAAGGGAATGCCAGGTTAAGTTAATGAGCTAATATTGTTGAGCTAATTTGCATGTCAGTACAACAGCTGTGGAAAATGATGGTGATTGGTGTTTTGCTTCTAACTATAGGATTAGCATTGCCTCGTTTTTTTTTTAAACATTGACAGTGTAATATGAAAAGGGATCCATTAGAACATCCTTTCAGTCTACCAGCCAACATGTGCAAAATGTGTTCCTCTGTTCCTTACAAATGCAGTACTCAGATTCAGAATGGTGCACATTAAAAATTTGATGGTTGACATTTTAGAGGAATCTAAAGGAGAAAGCCATTTGAGAAATTAGTGATGCTTGTGTGTGCTCTGCCTAAGGATCAAGTGTTTACTTGTAAATTCATTGCAAGGAGGTTTCACCACATTTTTTGTCTTAGAAATACCTTGTATTGGAAGTTAAAGTACATATATATATGTGTGTGTGTGTGTGTGTGTGTGTGTGTGTGTGTGTGTGGTGTGTGTGTGTGTGTGTGGTGTGTGTGTGTGTGTGTGTGTGTGTGTGTGTGTGTGTGTGTGTGTGTGTGTGTGTGTGTGTGTGTGTGTGTGTGTGTGTGTGCGCGTGCGTGCATGCGTGCGTGCATGCGTGCGTGCGTGCGTGCGTGCTTGCTGCTTGGTTTGTTGGGGTTCCTGGAAATGCTGTCAATAATAGTTTCTTCAACATAGAATATTGTGAATAAGTAGAAAACTTTATCAACCTACCATTGCAGGAAAAATGTTCACTGTAGCATTGTTTTGTGAAATGTCTCTGCACAAAGATGGTTCTTCAAGTACTTAGCCATAAAGGAGTCACTTAATAGACCTTGTGACCTCACCTGATTTCACCTTTTCTTAAGTTTGTGGGAAAACCTTTTTTTTTACTAAGGCTATCTATTAAAGCTGTTGTTTTTATTATAATATTAATTATTATAGTGTTATTGACATTATTAACTGTAATATATGATACCAGAAAATATTTTTGAAAATGAAGGAAAAGGGTAAACTGGTGAGACAGGTAGTACTTGTAATTGGCTCAATGGTGACTTAGTACTTGTGGAGCATTTTATGTGGAAAAAACTTTAATAAGTTAAACTCACAGTCGGCATGGCATACATGTTAATGCCATCCCGGGCAGCATTGGGTTAAATTGAAAATAACTTTAAGACTCGATAGCTTAGATTATGATTTAAGATGAGACTTTCATAAGTTGATATTGAATTGTTACAAGATTTATATGCATATCAGCAAACCTGTAGGAATGAGAGTGTGCAGGTGATTACAGCTGTGCCAAGAATAACGTCCGT
>NC_051397.1:46976917-46986917 GCF_015228065.2 Penaeus monodon | reverse complement strand
TGTCACTCCCAGAAGTCAACAAGACTGCCCTTTCTCTCCTGCTAGTGTTTGGAAGGGTTGACATCTATATTTCTGATTTGATGACCAAACCTAATTGATTTATATTGGTGTGATTATAGTAATTATAGTGACACCATCATTAGTCATCAAATTTAGAAATATTACCTTACCGTGACTATCATCAGTATTGCCTTGACACCCAATGTCAGTACTAAAACTAAACCGGTGTCCACACTGATCAGAAAAAAATGGACTTGTTTACCAACTGCTGATTCACTACTCAATATTTTTTTAAAGTTCTGAAATGGATCTTGGAACATGTTTTAAGGGATAATTTTAGGTCTTTTAGGGGAGTCTGTATTAACACCTCTGTTCTCTGAAATCAGAGTTTTTCTTTAGACAGGGAAAGCTAGATTTGGAGGCATGAAATATAGAAAAAAACAACAGTGCATCTGCTTATTTGTCACTTTTCCATGACATTTGGGTGAAATTCAATATTTCTTTTGTTCCTCAACCACCCATTAACTTTTTTCAGAGTTAGAATACATTCTGAAAGGTTACTGATTTCAGACAACATGAGAGATAAAAGAAACTTATCTGGGACTAGTACACTATACCACAAAATGCATTCCAAGATGTATTCCAGAATAGTGATTTTTTTTATAGACTGATCTCAATTAAGGGTTGAATGAAAGGATGCTCCATTTTTTGCATCATATAGAACTTGTGTGTGTTTGCATTTGTGTGTTTCTAAATTATTTTGCTCTTATTCAGGTGGCTGCTAGTTCCCTAGAAAGCTCCTTACTCAAATACAGTGCCAAGGAATACATGTTCCGAGCAGCACTGTGCCACTTGTGTGTCGACTTGACCAATTCAAAGATTGCTGTGGAGAAGTATGAAGAGATGTATCCAGCATTCCAGGACTCCCGCGAGTGCAAACTGCTCAAGGTTTGTTTCATATGGCAAATATTGTTTTTATCTTTTTTATTTTTTTTTTTTATTTATCTATTTTCACTTGCTGTCATCTTAATATATGCAGTGTAGGGCATAGCTCACATTAACAAGTATCTCTTTCCTGCATTCCCCTCTAAAATATCAAAAATGTTAAGTGACCAGTTTCCCTTGCAACAAATTAAATCTTTGCTTTTATCCTGGGGTATCTAGCTATCAGAGAGAAGAGGGAAAATATTTTAGACTGTTAAAGGCAATCGTGAATTATCCTGCAAACATGTGTTTACAGGCCCTTATGAATCACCTGGAGGACCAGAACGTGGATGCTTTCACCGACACAGTTAAAGAGTATGACTCCATCTCCCGCCTCGACCAGTGGTACACAACCATGCTCCTCCGAATTAAGAAATCAATCGCTGCTGAGGACCTCTGTTGAGGGGCATAAGAGAGTTGTTGAGGGAATGAGGTATTCTAAGGGACAATGGTTGAGTGATAGCTACTAGGATGATGCTAATGTAGCGCTACTAGTGTGCGACGAAAAATGATACGAAGAGTTATTTATACTGTTGATGATGTTTGATAGAATTTTTTTTCCTACATCTCTTTTTCCTCTGTCTTTTCTCATTTGTGATCTTATTGTGTCTCTTTTCTCCTCATCTCTGTCTGTGGAAGTCTTAACTGGTGTATCTGTCAAGATGTAAAGATTCCTGTCATTTGTTTTGTACTTGTCTGTCCAAAAGAAAATGCTTAGTGTATGTGCAGCAACTTTTTCTCTCTCATTGTTTCTAGGTGCATGGAAGTGTCTTTTTCCATTATCAGTCTATTATAAGGCAATTATTTACTATTTTATATATTTTAAGTTTATGATATACATTTGTAGAACACAAAGTTTTCAGCTTTGTGGTAGAGATATTGAGATATGACAAGACTGATAGATATGCCAAGTCTTCTGAGTTGTGAAGCTATAGGGTTATAGTATCATCATCCTAATAGAGCTTCATAGTAACTCCTGTGTATAGTGTAGTTACCATGAATATCATGTCCCCCAGAAATATAATGTAATTTTTACACTTATTATATATTTTCCTTGTTTTTATTCAGATCATTCTACTTAGTTCCAAGTGTGCTCTATCCCAAGGATAAGGAAAAGACTGTATAAATGTAGTGTAATGAATAATAATGAAATTCATTCAAGAGAGATTTGTCAAGGGCAAGTCTTGTGTGAGTGGCGTATGTGGCCATATGGTATTAATTACATATTTTTTGTTTTGATTAAGTTAGAAGGGAAAGAGCATTTGATAGTTTGAGCTTACCTTTGATTATATTTTTGAAATTTCTGAGTATGAGAAAAAAAAAAAAAAGAATATGTGAGTATTTTTTCCACTCTCCCTTTTTTTATCCTTAATGTGCTTTTATTCAAAAGTCAGATGTGGATTCATAATTCAGTAACATCCTTTTATCAGATTTATTTTTCATTTGTTGAGTTTTTTCTCTTTTTTCTTCTTTTTACTTTTTTTTTTTACAGTGCAGTTGCATGTTTGAGAATATTACTATTTAACTAAAAGTAATGCTTTGAACTGCATGTTTGTGTATTCCTTAGAAGTTCTATGCTGAATTTTGTAGGGTACCTGACATATTAATTTTCAGATTCTTAAAAAGCAAATCTGTGGCACAAGGTGCTTGTGCTGTAAAGTTTATGAGCTTTAAATATACATTTTCGGAAAGGCTTTGTCATTAGGAAATAAATTACGTTATTTTGAAGCTGTTTACCCTCACAACCCTGTTGAAGCAAAATCTTTGATTTTGTATATCTACTGTATTTTGTAGGCAAATAATTATTTCTGTGTATTAAAGTAGTCAGATATTTTTTTTCTGTAATATTCATGGAAGTGGTTTATTGCATAGACCAGTTAAGTATGTTCAGAAAGGCTTCACATTCCTGTAATAAAGAGTTTAAAAAGGGTGTTACTTTTGAGTTGAATTTTGATGTTAAAACTTCAGAGTATTATACCTCTTTAATTTATTATATTTTATAAATTTATGTTATTGATTGATTGTGTGGAATAAATTATTTCTATTTTACTGTAGAAAAAATTTCCCTCTTTCTCAACAAATAAAACAAACTTACGAAAAATGAAGAAAATGCCTGGAACATTTTTTTTAAGATATGCAGTCACTTCAAGGAAACAGGTTGCAAAACCTTAGCAGTTTGGGACAGTCCAACCAAAGTGTACAAGGTCCATGCATGCTGAAACACTTCATTGTGATTATCGTTCAAGACAGATGATTCTGAAGTAAAGGAAGATGATGTTTTTAAAGTATTAAATTTATTTTGTATTTTTTTCTTTTCACTGATATTTTTAATACCATCAGACTGGCTGTATGATGGTAGTATGTTAGAAAGGGGAGATAATCCTGGAAGGTTGCATAAGAAGACTTGGTGCACAAGCAGTTTGCCAAGAAGTAAAGAACTGAAAGCTTTTTAAGTATTCAAAACTTTGAATATTTTCAGTGCTCAGGAGTGTAAGAATCTATAGTGGCTCTGAATTTTGATGATTATGAGTAGACTACTCTGTCATGATGTTGAGTGAAAATTGTAGTGTTAGTTAATTGTTTTATTACTATCAGGTTTAATATGTAATATTTATTGACTAATAATGAGCAATGAATAGTGACTGAAGGCAGTTCTTAAAATCAATAGATATAGATTACAGGAGTCATACAATCATTGTTAGTGTTTTACTCTTAAGTTATCATAAATTATGTAAAAGTAATGTTCATGGATTTTATTTTTCTTGTGTAAGTGATAAGGAGAAAAGTTCCTCATTCATTATACAGACTCTGTTTTGTATTTTGAATTGAAAGTAATTGAATCATAACAGCCAAGATCTGTATGTGATTTTGTTAGACATTAAATATTTTATTCCCAGTGTCTCCTACTAACTACCTACTAAAATATTACTGTGAAAAATGAAGTATTACATGTAACTCACCCAACACTAAACCACCCTCCCCTTCTTTCCCCAATGATTAAGAAAGTTTTCCATGTGTAAAGATATTTGGTATATTTGTACAGGCACTTCCAGCTGTCCAGCCTAGATTCTGTTGTCTAATGTGGTGACGTATTTCACTGATGATGATTTTGTGTGATAATGCATGCTTCTTGTTCATTAAGAAGTTTTTATTAAATATATATGCACAATAGCCTTATTTTGTAAACCCCTTACAAATTCACAATGGAAATTAGTTATAGTGCTGACACAAATTTCTGGATTTTTTTTTTTTTTTTTTTTTCCGAATTGCACGAGAATGTGCATCCTCTAGCCATTAACATTAAAAATAACCTTCCTGGCCTCATAAAACTACTGTTTTGTATTTTGAATTGCACTACAGTACTTTATCTGTGTGAAGGGAAAATGATTAACAGAGTAACTAGGTGTTTCCATCAATAAAGCATAATACTTTTTTGCTCTCTCTCTCTCTTGTTCTCTCATTATTTTCTTGCTATTGTGTTTTTTCTGTCTTATCTTCTCATATTTCATTCCTTCCATGATTTGTCTGAAACACAAACATCCACATTCACATTTACAGATTCATTACATGGCTGATATGAGAAACAGATCCTTTATTTACAAATTTTGTATATAGATTGAGGGATCTTTTCTTTTGAGATAGCCATCTATGCAATTAGGTCTCTTTTTATTTTTTTCCTTTTTTTGGATGAAAAAGGGAAAGTGTTTGGTGACTGAGAATAAATTATTATAAGGAACCATTTAAAGAGGATAGTATTAATAGAGAGATAGAGATAGATATGGAAGAATATTTAAGCTATTTGTGAAGTTGATTAATATATCTACTTAATTCCATAGAAACTATAACTAAAACCCTCAAATGCTATATATTTTCTTTAAACAAAACAATGTTAACCATTCTCCCTCATTATGTTCCCAAAATCTCAATTCCCACAGCACAGTGCACTTTGTTTGTTGCATATCAGTATCAAGAGACAATGAATAATTAAATGAAAACATTAACTATTGTAATAAGTTAGAGTTTTATATGGAGATAGACTATATATATAATTTAATCACACCCTGATTATTGTATGAGTGAAATATATTCATTTGTTGGTAATAATGGTGTGTGTTAGGCTCACGTAGTAGAAACTTTCTTGTTATGGGAAACCAACCTTTATATGATTATGGAGTTTTCTGATCTTGTTGACAAAGAGATTTAAAAGAGTGTAACTCATAACAAAGCTGGTGTGTAGAAATTAAACATGTTCTTCAAGAGTTGTTTCCCTTAAATTTCATATCTTATCTGTAGTAGCAACAGCTATGCTAATGTGTTTGTGCTTAGGTTTTTGTAAATATAACCAAATAAGTATCTGTCAAACTCAGTACTGTATTTCTGAATACTATCCAATCACTCAAACTCTATTACTGTTTCATTTCTTCCAAGACTGAATACTGCCATCAAATAAAAATACATACATAGTCACTGAAAAGGGAATAACTTTACTAATATTAAATAATTTGATTGTGTCCATACAGGATTCTTAATTTTTAACTAATTTCACCACATACATTAGTTTCATAAATATGTGTGGTATAATAAAATGAAGTAATTCATATAATAAGAAACAAAATGTAAAAAAAAAAAAAAAAATCATGACTTATTTTTTTTTATGTCTTACATTAACTGCACCTTCAGTATAACTACTGTAATGATAAGCAACCAAATGTAGTGACAAAACAAGTAACATTTTGCACCTGCACAATTAACTATGAATTCCTTCATTTGGCTAAGATTTTTTTTTTTCCAAAGTAAAGAAAATGATACTAATCTCTACAGAGTATTAAGTCTTTAATTAAAATGCAAGAGTAATAACAATGATGGACAATTTCCCTAGAAATCAGCAATCACAAGGTTAGAAATAAGCACCACACATGCTAAAGCTCCCTACCCATTTGCCTGACCAGGTAACTAGTCTGATCCTGTTTATTAAGTCCTCTCAAACCTGCCTGAACCAGGTAATACCTTAACCCATTGCCGACGGGTGGCATGTACGCACATGCCATGGCATGGCGGGACCCTCTGCCGGGGGCACGTATGTACATGCCATAGAGTATGCATGGACATGCCATGAGTTTTTTGTTACAATCACGGCAAAAGATTATTTTTTTGCCAGTGAAAGTGTGATTAAGTCGGTTTAAACACTTTCTCATTTTTATCATGCAACAAACAAAAAAAATGCAACAAACCGACGATTTCAACTCCATGATGCTGCACACTGCTTATTTTATTCAGACTATAGACCGAATAATGATCAACTATGGAGTCTATATAACAACAAAATACCCTTCAGTCTTGATTTATCAGGAAGTTTGGCAAGTAGAGACTGTAAAAAATAATGAAAACTGAAAATACAACATATCTTCGTAGTATTAAGAAGAAACGGCATGGGATGCTGGTATTTGGCATGAGTGGTCGCGCATGCTAGGGCGACAATATAAGCCCCCGGCAGCGAGGCCCGGGCCTCTATGAATGCCACCCGTCAGTTATGGGTTAATAGAACCAAAAGTTTGGCTTGAGGCAAGTAAAATGGGCTCATAGGTCCATACATGCTGTGTTGCCTGAACTGGTTCATTTTGCTCTATTACCCAGAAGCCAACCTGAGAGTATGTGGGAACCTAATGTGTCTGCCTGGCTGATGGCCCATATAGAAAAGACCCACAAGCTGGCAAATGACAGACTAGAAGATAAATATCTGATGTTCTGGTGACTGCAGAGTTTTAATAACTTAATTAATGTTCAGTTAGGAACTCAAGGCAAAGAAAAATGAAAATATGAAAGGTAATTCATAGACATTATTATTTGACAGAAGACAATATAACACTTGGCATCACCTTTTAACCTTCATCTTTTGTATTCATTAGTATGTATAAATGTATGACCCTTTCTCTGCTTTGCTAAACAATAGTTTTATTTTGCATGCATTTTCCAGTCATTCTTAAATGGAAATGCCTAGTGATCTTTTTTGTTTTGACTTCATTCCATTCTTTTTAAGCATTTTGACTGTAAGAAGTTTCTCTTCATTCCATTTACTTTTTTATTTTCCGTATTAATCATTTTGCCATAGTTTGTTCTTCCTGACAGTTATTTTTATAAACTTGTAGCTCAATCTGATAACTTTTCCATACATCGTATATCTATCTGCCTGATATAAAATAATGCAGAAAAGTAAAAATTAGTGAAAGGCTGTTCAATACAAACTACAGAAATACTGTAGAATACAACGACCTGAAGCTTTTTACTTATCATCAATTCCATTCATGAAAAGACAGTACAAGACAAAGACCCACTTCCTTTTAAAGATGAGATAGAAATGGGGATGGAATACATATGAGCATACTGCTGGTATGGGAATAACTTTACAATAAAAGTTAATTTGTCACAGGAAAATATATCATCATAACTTGACTTAATTGTATACAAACATCAAGGATAAGCTAAAAAGAAAAAAAAAAAAGACTGCATATCAGTCTTTTGGTATTGGCAGTAACTACATTGTAAAAAATGCAGCTATTACTGTGAGAGGTATCCTATAATAAAATGTCCTTCAAAATGACAGTCATAGTAAAATATCTGTATTTCTGTAGCTACAAACTGTTATGAAGTGATATGTTAAAAAGAACATGTGTAGTCATAACTTGACAATACCTGAGACTTCTTACATCACTGTCATGATGCTACAATTACATTAAAGGATAAAAACACAAAATCTCTTTGTATTTACTTATTCTATATTCTAAGCAATTTTACAAAAATGAAATAGAATAATATTCTATCTTTCCAAAGCATATTTACATAAAATTCTTTAAATAGACTTCAAATTGTGAAGAAATATCATAGAATGTGGGAGAGAATGAGGATCACTACGTATTACATGTCTTATCACAAAAGGGCTGACGATCTGAAGGCAACGCAACCATAATTTACTGTTCCAGGTCATTCTCTCTTCTCATCATATCAGGTTGGTTCTTTAATCAATTAAATCTATGTGACCAGATAACTGAAAGAGCATCTAATCTGAATCTCTGTAAAGAGTGAAGGAAAAAAAAATCACACACAGACAGGTTCAGTTATACTTCCCCATCTTCAAACTATGAAAACAAAAATAATAATAAATTAAAATCAATAAACAAAAAAATTAGGAAATCCTAACACCCCCCTTGAAAACAACGTTCACTTAAGGGAGGTCTTCACAATGCCAACCATCAAAGCAGCTATTGTGAAGCCCTGAGCTGCTATACGCAACCTCATCATATTTTGTGACGTTCTCCTATTGCCACGACTGAAACTCATGAGTCCATAGCAGAGAGCACCAGCAGTCAGTCCACATCCTGAAACATGGATTCTTATTTGTAAACTATAAATGAATATCAGAACAGAAATTATACAGCAGAAAGTTTTTGTACAATTAGGCCTTTCAGCATTCAGTAAAATAAGAATTATAATATAATTAAGAAACCCATGTAAAAATTATTGCATAGTATTAAGTCATAGGTACCTGAAAGATTGAATCTGCTTACAAGCACTTTTTTGACTCATACAGAATATAAATATAATATGTAAAAAAAAAAAACTTTCATAAATAAAATATTTATGATCAAGTAAACTACTAATTGACACTGGTGGCTGAGCACCTGTGGAGCCATCTATATGTATCTACATACATATAGATGGCTCCAGTACCACAGTGAACATCACATTTTCCTGGTAATATTGAATTAAGTCAACTTGTATAAACTATCTTCTTTTGTATGTGCAACCTGTAAATTTCCCTGCCCCAGCACATTCTTCACTTAATAAGTGTGTTCTTTAATGAGCTACAGACATTTCTTGCTGATGTACTACAAACATTGCTTGCTACCTACACTATTTTCTGTCAGTTCTTACCACTCCAGTGACATATATCCCTCAATGTGTAACATGTTGACTTTTCCTACTAATTCTGTTCTCACTTCCTTATTCCTGAACCTCTAACCTACATCACCTTCACATTTTGCTCCGGCAATCCTTATCTCCTTGCACATAAAGTCAGGCATATATAACCTATGCTCCATCATATACTCTATACCTGGCACCAATTTCACATTTCATGTCTTGTTCCTTCTCATCTAGCAGAAACCTATAATCCACAATGATTCCATTCTTACCAGTGGCAAGCAACACTAAATGGCTCTTTCTCTTTTAGAAGAATATATTAACAATCTTTGGGTATATAGCAGATCTACATAAAGCAGTGCCTCTGTTTCACTATTTCTACTCCAAAGTCCCTTTCCTCTATGCACTCTTTTGAAACATTGCTCTTTTTCCCCTACATGTCTATTTGTATCTTCTATTACTACCACCCATTCTTATTTTGCCAAAGCTCTTTTGATAGCTCCAAATAAAACCTATTTTTCTCTGTATTTCCAACTTGTGGGATATATGCTGTATGGTCCCTGAACTCTACTTTTAAAAGCTACCCTTACAGAATTAATCCTAATAATTCCATTTTCCAAAATGTACTACAGACTGTCTCCTGTCCCTGAACAGTTGGCAAATATGGCAGAGTTCATAAAGAAATATTATTACTTAACTCTAAAATCTGTGTAATCTATCCTGATCCATAACACTAAACTTAAATATAAATAAATTTTATCATGAATATATGTATATACACACACACATATGTGTGTGTGTGTGTGTGTGTGTGTGTGTGTGTGTGTGTGTGTGTGTGTGTGTGTGTGTGTGCGTGTGCGTGTGCGTGTGCGTGTGCGTGTGCGTGTGCGTGTGCGTGTGCGTGTGCGTGTGTGAGAGAGACTGAGGTATAATGCTATAAAATGATATGTGAATATAGCCTATTAAATCCTTTTTGACTTGCTCTTCAGCGATCTCGTGTTCATTCTGCAAAAAATTACAAATTATATAGAATTCCAAAGAAATTCTATTAAAAAATAATGAGAAAGGGGGTACACACTAAGCTAACCTTTATATTCAC
>NC_051397.1:46961917-46966917 GCF_015228065.2 Penaeus monodon | reverse complement strand
GCGTAGTGATACCTGGATAGTGGGGTAGGTGGTGGCAGGGTGACTGTGAACCTGATGATGCAATTTATGATGGCTGATAGCGTTTTATAGTGCGTGGATCTGTCTCTTGTAGACTTAAAAACTATTATTCTACAATTAAATCGTCGTTCAGAGGCAGCCTACTTACCTTATCGTAACTGAGGTCCCAAAGGAGCCGAGGGTATGTTTAATCTTAATGAAGAAAAACCTACTGTAATAATATCAACATATTAAAATGTTAATATTCCGCGTGAATGGATATTCATTGCTGCCAAAACGTTGTTAGTCTGTGCTGAGAAATATGATACAGAGTACTTTATTTTTATTGTTTCAATTAAACGTGATGAAAATCATTTTATGTTTAAATATTTGTTGCTGACATCTCAGTTAATTTTAATCGACTGTGTGCATTGTAAAGCAAAGCATATAGACGAAAAAAAAAAAAAAATAGGCGAACATTATAGGGAAAGGAGAACAAGAGGAAAATAAGAACTAAAATATTTAAGAAAGAAGACAACCAAAGAGAAATCCAATATCCAGGAAAATGCAGGCGTCTGTATCTTTATATATATATATATATATATATATATATATATATATATATATATATATATATATATATATATATATATATATATTTTTTTTTTTTTTTTTTTTTTTTTTTTTTTTTTTTTAACTGGAACTCGGCTTGTGCTTTCAAACGTTTTACAGGAGTTCAATATTTAGAATGTAACGACACTTGACTGCATTATATATATTTTTTTTTCTTTTAATCATAAGTAAGCATTATGTCATTTTCGAGTATATTGGATGGAGATTTTTAGTGTGTGAAACTTTATATTCTCTGGGAATGCGTCATTTGATATTCTTTTCCCAGTGTCCGACTTCTACGGAAAATAAAAATCGTCTCTTCGCGTGTAACTGATGTGCTTGTATAAAGATCTCTCTATTATGTAAATTAGATTATCTGCTATCACGCTATCATAAGTAATTATGATACAAGATCAGATATATTTCGGGTGCGCTTTTTTTTTTTGTTAAAAAAAAGAACTTCCCCATTTAAACATTTAATCTGCCGACAACTGTAGTGATTTTAACGAAGTTATGAAGTGGGTGATTGATGGCGTACGTCTGGCAGCGGACGGACCGATGCGAAAAGTACGACACGAAAATGTCTTTGCTTCCGTATTCGAACGAAGAAATAAGAGAAAGTCGTCAGTTTTCGTTCCTGTTATCAAATTGGTTTATCTCTAGCAAAACAAATATTTGAGTGACTGACATGGAGAAGAGATTTAAGAAGAGTTTCGAAGTTGTTCAGATTAGATTACTGAAAAAGTGGAATATATTTACGTAGTTGTGTTTAGGATGCTGAAAAGTGCGATTTCTCATAGAATTTCGCCATTTTTGTTTTGGTGTACAGTTACCAATTAGGTTTTGCCTGTCTGTGTAAAGTGATACAGATTCAAAACAGGGATATTGAATAACGCATACCTGCATCGTGCATTCACTATATGCCAAAGCAATTCGAAATCTTTTCTTACCAGGGGCAGAATATGCCCGTGACTACAACAACAAATGGAATTTAAAAACGAAAAACGTCGGTATCGGTGAGTCTTCCCCCGCCCCGTATTGAGCATATTAGCGCCAATGGGCCCCGTATCGAGCATAGCCGCTCTACCCTCGGCGATACCTGGAAGTTTGCGAGTTTAGCGATTCCTCAAGCATTTAATTATCAAAATCACCTCTTTCCAGCGACAATTTTACACGCCCGGAGAGAGCGATGGTACTCTCACACAGGCTAAAGAGAGTTGAAATTGTGACTTGAAGACAAGATGTATTTGAGCATTAAATATTTATAATAATGATGTGAAGTGACCTGATAACAGAAATCTTCACGAGTCCCAACGAGCCGAAAGGAGCCGAGAGGTGTACGACCTATTTGAAACGAAAGTTTTTTTTTTTTTTTTAATGAACTGCATTTCGACGAAAGGGAAAGACAGAGAAGAATAATAGCAACGTTATACACCGCCATGGCAGCTAACGGTGTGAGCAACGGCGTACAGAGAAGGAGGATGGCGGTGAGTAAATTATTTACTTATGGAAAAAAAGGTGTTTGTACTTCCCTTAGAGAGGAACCCAACCTTAAGGGCAGGTAGAAACAGGTAGAACAGGAGTTAAATTGGGCTTTTAAGTCTTGGTGCATTTGAGAACGATTTTTCTCCAGAGTGAGAGGTGACTGAAGCTGTATTTTTCCGTGTAATTAAATCTGGTCTCGCTATTTTGCATATTTATTTCTGTGTTGCATGTTATATTGTCTTGGAAAGGAGTTTAACTGGTTTAGATCGTAGAGGAATTTTTAGGATATATTACCCTTTCTCGTTATGGTTTTCGTTTTCTATGACAGTTTCGTTTTTCTGTGTTGTTGAAAACGCGGTGTGATGTGAATTTATTTTCATACATTCATTGCGGTTATTGTTTTTATACTTTGGTTAATACACGGTTAGATAGACGAACCATGCGACCGGTATTCTTGAACTGTCATTTAGACAAGCTCATGTCTGTTTATGATTGACTCTGCTTTGAGCTGTAAAGTGAGGTGTGTGTGTGTGTGTGTGTGTGTGTGTGTGTGTATGTGTGTGTGTGTGTGTGTGTGTGTGTGTGTGTATGTATGTATGAATGTATGTATGTATGTATGTATGTATGTATATATATATATGTGTACGTACGTATGTACACACACACACACACACACACACACACACACACACACACACACACACACACACACACACACACACACACACACACACACACGATACAATATAGTACACAGTACACATATATGTGCATGTGTCTGTGTATGTGTATGCGTCTGTGTCTGTGCATGTGTGTATATACTTATGCAAATATACATATATATATATATATATATATATATATATATATATATATTATACAAATATTATTCTCTCCTCTTCTCACCTGTCCTTGCATTACCTTCCATCTTGCTCCCCCCTCCCTCCCTCACTCTCCCCCTCCCTCCCTCCCCCTCTCCCTCCCTCCCTCCCTCCCTCCCTCCCTCACTCACTCACTCACTCACTCACTCCCTCACTCACTCACTCACTCACTCACTCTCCCTCTCTCTCCCCTTCCCTCCCTCCTTCCCTCACTCACTCCCTCTCTCTCCCCTTCCCTCCCCCTCCCTCCTTCCCTCCCTCCCCCTCCCTCCCTCCCTCCCTCCCTCCCTCAACCTCCCTTCCTCCCTCCCTCCCTCCCTTCCTCCCTTCCTCACTCCCCCTCCCGTCCTCTCTACTCCAAATTCGTTACCGATTTTTCACATTTTTCTTAACTCCATTCAGTATGTTCCGCAGGTTTCTTCGTTCCGTCTGTTTAGTTTGTGCCCTTCCTTCCTCTCCTGTCGTACACCGCGCACACATCTTTCTTCACACACACACACACGCACGCACGCACACATACACACGCACGCACACGCACACGCACGCACGCACACATACATACACACGCACGCACACGCACACGCACAAGCACGCACAAGCACGCACGCACACACACACACACACACACACACACACACACACACACACACACACACACACACCGAAGCAATTGAGACATGTTAAACCCTCGCCCTCCTCTCGCCACGAATCAAAAACACACACCAACAGACACAACAATCCTCGGTGGCCAGCGAGCGGTCATTTCACTTTCAATCCACCCTGTTCCCCTCCCTCCTTCCACCCTGTTCCACCGGTCTCTCCACCTCACCTGCAATTATCGGGAGGGGTGGGTGGGGTGTAATTCGATTAAAGAAAGTGTCTCACATGTTAATTACGTTTACTTGAAGGTAGGGACAGGTGAGGTACCCTTCGCAGTTAAGGGCTGTTATTTACTACCTGGCACGTAGCGGCGGGGACCTCCAAGTCGTACCCTGTAGGTGCCCAAGGCTTTTTTTTTTGTATTGTCATGGGGGAGGTGGAGGGGGAGGAGGGAGGGGAGGTGGAGTGGGAGGTGGAGGAGGAGTTGGAGGAGGAGTAGATGGTGGAGAGGGAGGTAGAGGGGGAGGAGGAGAGGGAGGGAGAGGGGGAGGGGGAGAGGGAGGTAGAGGGGGAGGAGGAGGGGGAGGAGGAGGGGGAGGAAGAGGGGGAGGAAGAGGGGGAGGAAGGGGAGGAAGAGGGGGAGGAAGAGGGGGGGGGGAGGGGGAGGGAGGAGGAAGGGGGGGAGGGGGAGAGGGGGAGGGGGAGGAAGAGGAGGAGAGGAGAGGGAGGAAGGGGGGGAGGTAGAGGGGGAGGGAGAGGGGGAGGGAGGGGGGAGGGGGAGGGAGAGGGGGAGGGAGAGGGGGAGATGGAGGAAGAGGGGGAGGTAGGGAAGGGAAGAAGAGAAGAAAGGGAGCGGGTGGGAAGAGGAGGGGAGGAGGAAAAGCATGGGGTGAGGGAGGAAAGAGGGAGAGGAGGGGGTGGAGGTGGGAAGAGAGAGAAGAAGATGGGGATAATGGGAGGAGGATGATAGGAGGAGGGAAGGTGAAGAGGGAATAATATTTACGATGAATTCAATCCGTTGGAAAGTAACTTTAGAACGAGAGAGAGAGAGAAGGAAGAAAGGAGATCGCGAAGAGGGAAAAGGAGAGAGGAAGAGAGAAGGAAAAGGAGAATGGGAAGGACATAAGATACGGAAAAAGGAGAGGGGGGGGGGTGAAAGAGGAGTAGCGATAGGTGCACGAAGAGAATGAACTTCAATGAATTACATGAAAGTATCCTAATCTTACGGAAAATAAGGGTAAATCCGGGGTAATTCGTATTTGAAAATTAAAATGCACCCGTTAAGAAAGAAACGGTAAAGGAAAAGACTAAATAACCCACCGACGAGGTTCCAGCGGCCGGCAAAAATAGGCCTGGGAGGTCGATTCCTTTCGCGTTCGTTGTGCAGAGAAGCCCTCGCTTTCCCTCCCCCCCCCCTCTCCCTCA
>NC_051397.1:46949417-46956917 GCF_015228065.2 Penaeus monodon | reverse complement strand
TAGTAGTAATAATAATAATGATAATAATAATTATAATAATAATAATAATAATAATAATAATAATAATAATAATAAATGATGAGGATAATAATAATGATGATAATCATAATAATGATAATGATAAAGACAATGATAATGATATGATAATGGTAAAAATGGTGATGGTGATGATAATTATACTACTACTACTACTAATGATGATGACGATGATGATAATGATAGTAATGGTAATATTACTGCTACTACTACTACTAATGATAACATGATGATAATAATAATGACGATAATAATCATGATAATAATAATAATAATGATTATGACGATAATGATGATGGTGATGATTCTGATAATAGTAATAATGATAATGAAAATTATAATAATAAAACGTATGATAATGATAATAATAATAGTAGTGATATTGATAGTAGTAATAGTAGCTTTATTGATAATGATAAAAGTAATAATAATTATAATTATGATAATGATAATCATAATAATGATGATAATAGTAATAGTGATAATAATAATGATAATGATAATAGTAATAGTAATAACCATCATCATCTTTATTATCACTATCATTATTATCATTATCATTATTATTTATTATGATTATTATCATCATTATTATGATGATAACGGTAGTAGTAATAATAGTAAAAACGATAATGATGATGATAATAATAATGATAATGACGATAATGATAATAAGGATAATGATTATAATGAAGGGCAGTAATGACCCATCAGAATTAGTACAAGCGATGTGACATGTGGAGGTTTTTCGTATGCGACCCCCCCCCCCCCCAGCGCTAGAACGCCAAGAGGTTAGCTTCACCGTTAATGATTTTCCTCGCCGCGTTGGCCACACCGGGGAGAAGAGCGCCTTTCAAGTTTCTGTTGTGTAGCTGGACGTTTGTTTGCACCGTGGAGTGTGTGTGTGTGTACCTTTGTGCATGTGGAATGTGTGTGCGTGTGTGTGTGTGTGTGGGCTGGGGTAAGGGTGGGGTCGGGGTGTGGGAGTGTTTGCTTTTTTTCCCCTTTTTTGAAAATGTAAAAGCGTGTAGGTTCTTATGAGTTGTTTGTTAGTGTGTGTGTGTGTGTGTGTGTGTGTGTGTGTGTGTGTGTGTGTGTGTGTGTGTATGTGTGTGTGTGCTTGCTTAGCCTCTCTCTTAAACCGGATGTTTGTTTTTATTTGCATTTTTTTGTGTTGCTATTCCGTGTTTTGTGTTTGTATGTTTAGTATGTTTTGCGTGTTTTTTTTATACGCATGCAGTGTTTACATAAGTTCAGTGGAATACATATGTCCACTGGATATATTATGTTCCTATACGTGTTCAACTAATATGCGTGCAATGTGCAATGTTATATAAGCAAGACTAAATAGGTGATCTTTGCCTTAAAGATATGACCATCAGACGATGCAACTTCGCATTCTTGCGTGTCAGGAATCTCAGCAGGTTTCGATCAGTAAAAAAGGGGAAAAAACCCGGCCACCCGACCTACAGTATTCTCCGTCTGAGTCTGAACCTACTTTGGGAATCGTCGCGAGAGTCTGTGTATACTTTATGAGATGGGAAAAAAGAGAGAACGGGAGAGGGAGGAAGGAGAAAGGGGGAGAGGGAAAGGAAGGGAGAGGGAAGGGCAGGGAGTGGGAGAAGGAGAAGGAGAAGAAGGGAGAGGGAGGGAGGAGAAAGGGGGAGAGGGAAAGGAAGGGAGAGGGAAGGGCAGGGAGTGGGAGAAGGAGAAGGAGAAGACGTTATGGTAGGTAGTATAACAGTTTTTGATAAGGGACTTCAGTTATTAGGGAAGGGCATGGAGTGGGAGATGGAGAAGGAGAATAAGGGGAAGGGAGGGAGGAGAAAAGGGGAGAGGGAGGGACGGGCATGGAAGTGCAGGGAGTGGTAGATGTATAAAGATACAAAGGGGCAGGAGGGAGGAGCAAATGGGAGCGGGAAAGACGGGAGAGGAAAGGCAGTGGATTGGTCGTAATGAGAATAGGTTAGAAGGGAAGAGTGTATGGAGTTGGAGAAGTAGAAGAAGGTGAGGGAGGGCGGAGACACAGGGTAAGAGGGAAAGGAGGGAGGGGGTTGGGTAGGGAGTGGGAGGAGAAGGAGAAGGAAGGAGAGGAAGGGAGAAGAAAAGAGGAGAAAGGAGGGAGAGGGTTGGGTAGGGAGTGGGAGAAGGAGAAAGAGGGAGAGGGAAGGAGGAGAAAAGGTTAGAGGGAAAGGAAGGGAGAGTGAATGAGGTTAAGGAGTGGGAGAAGGAGAAGGTGGGAGAGGCAGAGGGAGGGGGAAGGCGAGGAAGAGGGAGAGGTGGAGGAGGTGAGTCTGAGAGGGCTGAGAGGAAGAGGGAGAGGAATAGGAAGAAGGGAAAGGAGACGGAGGAGAGGGAGGGGGGGGGCGAGAAATCGGGGGGAAGGGACGGAGAGAGAAGAAGTAGAGAGAGAGAGAGAGCATAGAGAGAGAGAGAGAGAGAGAGAGAGAGAGAGAGAGAGAGAGAGAGAGAGAGAGAGAGATTGAATAAGAGAGAGAGAGAGAGAGAGAGAGAGGAAGAGAGAGAAGAGAGAAGAGAAGAAGAGCGAGAGAGAGAGGAAGAGAGAGAGAGAGAGAGAGAGAGGAAAGAGAGATAGGAGAGATGTAAAAGGAGAGAGAGAGAGAGAGAGAGAGCTCATCGCGCAGCAGAGCTCTCTGTCTCGAGTCTCGCTATAGCGCGCTCTCGATCTCTCTCAACGAGTCCTATCTGTCGACTATCGCCTAGAGAGCTCGGCTATAGATCGCGCTCTAGCGCTCGAGAAACAAAGAAGAACAAGATCGTAGCTCTACTCTCTCGCGATATATATATATATATCTATCGAGAGAGGTGTATGGAGATAGTTGCTATCAGAGGGAGTTGGGTGGGAGAGCGAGAGAGTCCAGAAAAACTCCTCGCGCGCCTTTCTTTAGTCTTTCCCCTGTCACGCTGTCAACAACGTGGCAATTTTTCCCCCGGAAGTCAATAGTGAACGGCAGAGAATCGACAAAAAAGAAACCAGAGAGAGAGAGCTATATAGAATTCTCATTAGTCGACGCTAGGCAGAGCGATATCGCGACGCTAGAGAAGTACGTATCTATAGAAATTGAGATAGTTTGAGAGAGAGAGAGAGAGAGAGAGAGAGAGAGAGATATAGATAGAGAGAGCGAGAGAGAGAGGCGAGCTAGAGCGAGATAGATAGAGAAATATCATCATACCGGAGGCGACGACATCGACAGGACTCGAGGCGACACCGAGCTGAGTGCTATGCGGGGGTCGTGGCACCGTCTGCAGGTCGAGGGGTCGTGGAGGCGTCTTAAAGGGAGGCCGGAGTGTCAGAGAAGGGAAGGTGGTTGGGGTGGTTGGGGGAGGGGTAGTGTGTGTGTGTGTGTGTGTGTGTTTTTGTTTGTTCATGTATGTATGTATGCATGTATGTATTTACGTATGTATGTATGTATGTATGTATGTATGTATGTATGTATGTATGTATGTATGCCTGGGTTTGTTGAGAGGCGCCGGTATGCCCAGTGTCATGACATGTAATTGATGGCGAGTGGCATTGTGGTCTGACGGTGATGCGGAGTCATGACAAGAAAGTGAGGTCTGGGTGATTGGGGGGGGGGGGCTGGAGGGGAGAAAAAGAGAGAAGGGAAAGGTGAAGAGGAGGGGAGAATGGGGGAGAAAAGGAGGGGAATGGAGTAGAGAGAGTGGAGAGAAAGTGGAATGGGGGTAGAAAGAGTAAGGAGAAAATCAGGGAAATGGGGTAGAAAGAGTGGAGAGAAAGTGGAATGGGGGTAGAAAGAGTAAGGAGAAAATCAGGGAAATGGGGTAGAAAGGAAGGAAATGGATAGAGAAAAGGGGAAAAGGAAGGGAGGGGAGAGGAACGAGGGGAGAGTGAGAGACACGAAAGCTTGCTCGCACCTGCTTTGACATGGTGGGTATGGTATTAACTCGGGTGGTTGTGAGTGTGAATACTTTTTTCTCTCCTGCCTCCTTCATTCTTGTCTTGCTTCTCTCTCCCTTTTCTCGCCTCTCAGCTCTCCCACTTGTTTGTCTGTCTCTGTCTCTCTCTCTCTCTCTCTCTCTCTCTCTGTCCTCTTCTAACTCTGTCTCTCTGTCTCTCTTCTCTCTCTCTCTGGTCTGTCTCTCTCTCTCTCTCTGGCTGGCTTCTCTCTCGTCTGTTCTCTCTGTCTCTCTCATCGCTCTCAAGATCTCGTCTCTCTCCTCTCCTCTCTCCTCCTCTCTTCGTCCCCCTCTCTCTCTCTCTCTCTCTCCCTCTCTCTCTCTCTCTCTCCTCTCGTCCATCTCTCTCGTTCTCATCTCGTCTCTCTCTCCTTCTCTCACTCTCTCTCTCTTACTCTCTCTTCTCTCTCTCCTCTCCTCCCCCCCCCCCATCTACGCTCTCCCTCGCCTCGCCCTTGCCCTCCACCCCCCTCCCTCCCTCCCTCTCGCATCTCTCTCTCCCTTCCTCCTACACTCTCTCTCGCTCCTCTTCTCTCTCTCTCTCTCTTCTTCTCTCTCTCTCTTCATACTCTCTCTCCCTTATCGGTGTTCTCTCGCTCTCTCTCCCTCTCTCCTCCCTCCTCCTCGCCCTCTCTCTCCCTTCTCCTCTCTCTCTCCTCTCGCTCTCTCGCCTTTGCCCGCCCCCCCTCCCTCCCTCCTCTCTCTCTCCCTTCCTCCTTCCCTCTCATCCTCTCTCTCTTCTCTCTCTCCTCTCTCTCTCCTATCTCTCTCTCTCCTCTCTTCTCTCCTTCTCCTCCTCTTCTCTCTCTCTCTCTCTCCCTCGCCCTCAGCCATCGCCCTCGCCCTCCCCCCTCCCCCCTCCTGCCGTCCCTCCCTCTCTCTCTCCCTTCCTCCTTCCCTCTCTCCTCTCTCTCATCTCTCTCTCTCTTCTCTCTCTCTCTCTCATCTCTCGTCGCTCTCTCTCTCGTCTCTCTCTCTCTCTCCCTCGCACCTCGCCTCGCCTCGCCCTCCCCCTCCTACCTCCCTCCCTCCCCTTCCCTCTCTCTCCGTCTCTCTCTATCTCTCTTTCTTTCTTTCTTTTCTTTTCTCTCCCCCTCTTCTCCCCTCTCCCTCTCTCTCCGACCTCTCCCTCTCTCTCGAACCCTCTCCCTCCCTGCCTCTCTCCCTCTCTCTCTTCTCTTCCTCCCTCCTTCCCTCCTCTCGCTCATCACTCACTCACTCACTCACTCACTCACTCCTCTCTCTCTCTCTCGTCTGTCTCCTCTCTCTCCTCTCTCTCCCATCTAGTGTCTCTCTCCTCTCTCTCCACTCTCTCTCTCCCTCGCCCCCGCCCTCGCCCTCCCCCTTCCCACCATCCCCCCTCCCTCCCTCCATCTCTCTCTCTCTCTCTCTATCTATCTCGCTCTCTCCCTCCCTCCCTCTCTCTTTCTCTCTCCCCCCCTTCTCCCTCCCTCGCTCCCTCTCCAACTTCCATTCCATCTTTCCCTTCCCATTCTCCCCTCCTTCTTTTCTCATTCCCCCTTATTTCCCTCCATCTGTGCTTCGTAGTCTCCTCTGTGACTCGTTACCTACATTGTGCTTAGTCATTACCTAAGCTTCTTTGAACTACAATGACGAGGGAAAGTCGCAACTGCTGTTCCTACCCCTGTTGTTAATGCCATAGTGCTGCTGCTGCTGCTGCTGGTACTATTACTGCTACTTCGATTACTACTGCTGCTACAGCTGCTGTCAATGCTACTACTACTACTACTGCTACTGCTACTGCTTCTACTACTACTACTACTACTGCTACCACTGCCACCACTACCTACTACTACTACTACTACTACTACTACTACCACCACCACCACCACAACTACCTACTACTACTACTACTACTACTACTACTACTACTACTACTACTACTACTACTACTACTACTACTACCACCACCACCACAACTACCTACTACTACTACTACTACTACTACTACTACTACTGCTACTACTACTGCTGCTGCTGCTGCTTCTACTGCTTCTGCTACTAATAATACTACTTCTACTACTACTGTTACTACCATAACAACAACGGCTGCTACTGCTTCTACTACTACTTCTGTTGGTGCTGCTACTGTTACTGTTATTGCTTTTGCTATTGCAATTGCTATTGCTAGTCCTAGTGCTGTTGCTACTACAACTGCAACTACAACCACTACTGCTACTTCTATTACTACTACTGCTGCTACTACTTCTACTACTACTACACCTTCTACCACTACTACTACTACTACTACTACTACTACTTCTTCTATTACCACCACTATCAGTACTACTACTACCACCGCTTCTACTACTTTTACGGATATTAATGCATATACTAAATGTTCGTAGTAGTAGTAATAACACTAACAGTGATCAAAACAGTGATGCTATAATACAGCTACTTCTTAGGATGCGAATCTACGGGATCAACACTCCCCGTTTCACACGATCGCAAGCGAAGGAGGGAAGGTTGTTGCATAAAACACTGCGATCAATAGTCAGCTGTGGTATTTCCTCAGGGCTCGTATAGGACCCGATAGCGTGATAAAGTGCCTGTCAAAATAAGACCTGGTTATTGGTCTTATCGGCAGATTCGAGACAGCTTGGGATGAACTTTTTTTTTTTGAGGGTAAACTGTTACTCCGATGAAGGTTGTGAAGAGAGCGCTGGTACATTATAAATTTTCGGAATGCAAGTTTCTGGAATTGTGGATTTGCAGGGTTATTAGAGGTATTAGTGTGACAAGCGTTAAATGTGCATAAAAAAAATCTGGTATGACAGTTTTATTAATTTAGTGTGCACCAGAGAGATAATACATACCTGGATTTGCAACGTAATAATTACTAATGCATGGATTTGCAACGTAATAATTACTAAATCTGTACACGCATGAGGCTGGTTAGTAATAAAACATTTTAAATTCTTATATGTGCATACATTTTAGGTATAACATATATATGCACACTCGCACGAGTACGCACACACACACGCACACACATACGCACACACACACACGCACGCACCGCACGCCCACACGCACGCACGCACGCAGCACTCACGCACGCACGCACCACACACACCCACACACACACACACACACACACACACACACACACACACACACACACGCGCGCGCGCGCGCGCGCACGCACACACGTACACATGCACGTACACGCACACATGCACGTACACGCACACATGCACGTACACGCACACATGCACGTACCGTCACAATTTCACCACTATACTAATGTACTACCACTACTGCTCCCACTATTACTACCGCTCCTACTTCTACTTCTTCTACTACTAAAACTAGTTGATGATGATAATGATAGCAACAATATTCATGCTGATGGTTGTAATAATAATAAAGTAAATAATGGTGCTGCTAATAATGTGAATAATAGTAATGATAATAATAATAATGATAGAAAATAATAGCAATGATAAAAATAGTGAAAATAATAATGCTAATAATAATGACAATTTTACAAAGAATAAT
>NC_051397.1:46931870-46939370 GCF_015228065.2 Penaeus monodon | reverse complement strand
AAGAGAGACAGAGGAAAGAGGGGAGTCAGGGGACCATAGACAGAGGAGGAAAAGAGAGAGAAGGAGAAAGAGAAAGAGAAAGAGAAAAAAGGAGAGACATACAGAATCATCATCACTTCCTTATCATTCTACACTTATCCACGGAACTAGCCATAACGAAAAATTCAAAGAATGAGCAGCAAGTATTTTACAAGTCATACATTATTTTGCTTTTAATGGCGAAGTCACGCAGCATGGAAGTCGCCTGCCTTGTTCCGCGGAGGTTCAATGTCTTGCCAATCCTTGCGGTCTGTGAATTTTATTACATTTTAGTGATTATTGGTCTTATACAGATTCTGAATGTGGAGTGTGGAGTTTTGTTGTTGTTGTTGTTGTTGTTGTTGTTTTTGTTTCTTCTTGTTTTTTTTCTGGGTTTGTTTCTGTCTGTCTGTCTGTCCCTCCCTCCCTCCCTCCCTCCCTCTCTCTCTCTCTCTCTCTCTCTCTCTCTCTCTCTCTCTCTCTCTCTCTCTCTATTTCTCTGTGTCAGTCTCTGTCTCTATCCCTGTCCCTTCTCCTTCCCTTTCCTTCTCCCTCCCTCCCTCCTCCCTCCCCCCCTCCCTCCCATCCCCCATAGTCATCTCCGTACAGTCACAAGGCAAAAGTGTCCGGAGTCAGCGGCGTTGCTCAGAGTTTCACGTTTCAACCTGTTACTGAGTCTCCTTATCCGCCCTTCCTCATCCCTGGTGTGTGTGTTTTTTTTTTTTTCTTTTTTATTCATCTTTTTTTTTTGTAGTTATCACTTTGTTTTTCTTCTCTCTCTCTCTCTCAATCTCTCGCTCTCCTTTTTCTCTGATGCTTTGATATCTTTGGATTGCGTTCGATTTCGTTTCTCTCTCTCTCTCTCTCTCTCTCTCTCTCTCTCTCTCTCTCTCTCTCTCTCTCTCTCTCTCTCTCTCTCTCTCTCTCTCTCTCACACTCTCTCTCGTTTCTTTTTGTATGGCTAATCTTTGTTTTTGTTTAGTTGTGTGTGTGTGTGTGTGTGTGTGTGTGTGTGTGTGTGTGTGTGTGTGTGTGTGTGTGTGTGTGTGTGTGTGTGTGTTTCTGTGTTCCTGTGTTCCTGTGTTTCTGTGTTCCTGTTTTCCTGTGTGTGTATGTGTGTCATGTTCTGTGTTTGCGCACGCGGGGGTGCGTATGTGTGTGCGTGTTTGTATTTGTATGTATGTGTGTTTATATGTGTTTGTGTTCGCGCGCGAGCATCCGTGCGTGTGTGGTGCGTGCGTGAATTTCAATACTACCACTACGAGAAAGCAAATACTTCAACGTGGTTTCCATTATCACAAAATAAACACAATGACGTGTGGGAAATTTGATAAAATGTGGCAGGTCTGGTGTCATTTTCTATACGCCACTGTATTTTGTGGCTTGTACCTGTATTTATTCATTAATCTACCTTTGAAATTAATCTTGCCGCGTATCCGTGGATTAAAACGAATCGACTTTTAAATATATATATATATATATATATATATATATATAATATATATATATATATATATATATATATATATATATATTTCTGAAGATTCACTTCACCATGCCATTCTATCTATATATATATATATTTTTTTTTTCTTCTATTTTTGATATTTGGTTATAGATAATTATGTTAATTTTAGAAACATGGAATGGGTAAGCAAATGATAATTGTAAATTAGGGAATTAGGAGGAGGAGGAGTAAGAGGAGGGGGAGAGAATGATAATAAGAAGAAAAGAAGAAGAAAAGGAGGCTATGGTGATGATGAGAGTAATGATTAGGGCAATGACGATGGAGATGATGATGGTAGTGGCGGTGGTGGTGGTAGTGGCGATGATAATGGTAGTTTTAGTGATGATGATAGTGGTAATGGGCGATAGTAGTATTGATGGTGACGATGATGATGATTATGAAGATGAGATAATGGTGATGGTGATGATGACGCTGACGATGACGAAAACGACGAAGATGACAATGACGACGAAGATGACGATGACGACGACGGCGACACAGATAATGACGCAGACGACGAAGATGACGACGACGACGAAGATGACCATGACGACGACGGCGACTACATTGATGAAAATGAGTCAACACCGATGACGCCGAAAGAGCAAGAATCACCAGAAGAGATAAAGGGGGAAGAAGCAGCATCGCCTCGGCCATCTGAGGAGCAGGAGGATTTCCCGCAGGAGGATTATCTTGACCCGAGGCTTCCACTCGAGAGCCATTGCGTCACGGCCGACGCTTCCCCTGACGCTGACGCACGCGCCGAGGGCTGAGCTCCTTAGGAACGTCGTTGTTTTGGTGTTGTTGTTGTGGTTGTTGTTGTTGTTGGTGGTGGTGGTGTTGGTGGTGGTGGTGGTTGTTGGTGGGGGTATTGTTGTTGTGTTTGTTGTTATTGTGGTTGTTTTGTTGTGGTTGTTGTCGTTCGTGTACAAGGACTGAGAGGACGCTAGTGGGTTTAATTGGCCTTGGTGTTGTTATCGTGGTGGAGGTGTATGCGAGGGTTAGCTTGTTTGAGGACAGACTCGTGCATTTATAACCCATACATAAAAAACATGTATTTATCTATTATATTTCAGGTAGTAATATAGTATGTTCAACGTTGTACATATATTATAAGCTATTTTTGAGAGTATATTCATGTGTAAGCTCCCGAGTTTTCAGTGTAGAATAAGTAAAAATTGTTTTTCAAATTATTTCAGTTGATTCTTCTAGTACAGTTAGTCAGGCAGTTGATTAGATAATTTAATCCAGATGAAGACTTTTATATAATCTAGTTATTTTGCCACCCTGTCCCAACTGGTATACACCATTAATCTAGCAATTTTACAATCCCGACCTAAAAAAAAAAAAAAAAAAAAAAAAAAATCAACGTTGACAACGACGAATCAGTTGACATAATAATATTTTTTTCACTATTCCGACCTGCCAGGCAAATGGATCCAATCGATTTCACTCCCCAAACCAGTCAGAGACATAATTAACCAGTTATTTATTTAAAGAAGTGTTCTCACACAGTCCAATCAAGGAATTTAGTCCAATCTTCTCACTACCCGATTTGCCCGACTTACCAGACACTTAACCAAATCAGCTACCAGACAGACAGACAGCCGATCATCACATCAAAACCCCAATCCCTTCACTAATCTGAAATCTCTCCGTCCCTCAACCTACTAGGCAGGTGCAAGCACAGACAAGCGCGAGCACCTGTACAAGATCCTGGTGATTGGCGAACTGGGAACCGGGAAAACGTCCATAATCAAGCGCTATGTCCACCAGTTCTTCAGTCAGCATTACCGGGCCACCATCGGTGTCGACTTCGCTCTCAAAGTCCTTAACTGGGATAGCAATACAGTTATCCGTCTGCAGCTCTGGGATATTGCAGGTGAGAGAGGGGGGAGAGGGGAAGGTGGGGTAGGAGGTGTGTTGGAAGGGGGTGGGGGAGGGGGAGTGGGGGAGTGTTTGTGTTTGTATGTACGAGTGATTAGGTGGAAGAGGAGAGAGGGAGGGAGAGAGGGATGAATGAATGAATGGAGGACGGGACTGGGTGGTGAGTGAGCGGGTGAATGAGTGAATGAATTAATGAGTGAATGTGTGTGTGTGTGTGTGTGTGTGTGTGTGTGTGTGTGTGTGTGTGTGTGTGAGAGAGAGAGAGAGAGAGAGAGAGAGAGAGAGAGAGAGAGAGAGAGAGAGAGAGAGAGAGAGAGAGAAGCGTGGAATATTTAATATATGCAGAAAAGTGACCATAGAAAATGATTCATTTTGTCAGACAGTGTAATGTGCTTTTCCAAATCAAAAAAGTATTCATAATTGTCATATGAATTTTCCTCGATATTTTAAGATAACAATATCCCCCCCTCCTGTGTGCTACAATACAACGATTTTCCTCTCCCCATAAATACCACAAACACGAAACTTCCTCTAATATCTGAAGACCGTAAACAAAATTTTCCTCATTTTACGACCCAGAATACATACCCAGTCCTCAATGATTTAAACGAAAACCCCTTTTCACGCACTCCAGGCCAAGAGCGCTTTGGAAACATGACTCGGGTGTACTACAAGGAGGCCGTGGGAGCCTTCGTTGTTTTCGACGTGACTCGAGCCCAGACTTTCGACGCCGTGACCAAGTGGAAGACGGACCTGGACACGAAAGTCACCCTTGCGGACGGCTCTCCCATCCCTGCGGTTCTGCTTGCTAATAAGGTACGTGGGTCGAGGGGGAGGTTTTATCTTTCTTTTTTTTGTGTGTTATGTGGATTTTGTTGTTCGTGATTTTCTCTTTCTTTTCTGTTTCTATTACTTCTACTTGTACAAGAACGACTGCTACTGTTACTATCGTCTACTACTACAACTACTATTAAAGCTTCTGTTATGCTAATATCATTTTCAGCTATCATTACTACTATTTGACTACCCCTACCACCATTCCTACTACTTTTCCCACTACTTCTCTATTAGATTTCAGCATATTCAATGAATTATATTTTTATCTATATATTTATTCATATATCCATTCCTTTATCTATACAATTATTTATGCATTAATATGCATAATTACCTATATATTCATGTGTATTAGTGTATATACATATTCATATATTGCTTCCTGTATTTATTGATCAATTCTTTTTTCAGTGTGACCAGCCCAAGGAAGGGGTCGTAAACAATCCTGCCCGGATGGACGACTACTGCCGAGAGCGAGGTTTCAGTGGATGGTTCGAGACTTCTGCTAAAGAGAACATTAACATCGACGAAGCATCACGATTTCTTGTTAATAAGGTATGTTTAACTGAGGTTTTTGTTAATGTTTTTTTTTATGGGGGTAGATGTGCGTTCTGGAAATTTGGTCTGAATTAGATTCGATGGAGGATAGATATTAATGATTTGTAGTTTCTCATGAAAAGGGACTTTATATTATTGGATCCGTAGGTTGTTACAATACACGTAGACACTCTCATTGCTGAATAATACAGTTTGAGCTTTTGTATCGGAAACATATAAAAACGCATAATTAGATATCTATTCGTCTTGAATTCACACATTTTGCAACGAAAAATATGACCTCTCCAACGCCTCCAGATCCTAAGCAACGAAAAGCAGGGAATGATGATGACCGAATCCCTGGACACCGACAAGTTCTCCATCGACGGAAAGGCCAACCCAACCGAGAAAGCCAGTTGCCGATGCTAAAGAAAACCAGATGCTGAATTCCCACCCACGCTTAGAAATACTGCGGTGTCCTTTATAGCATTGACTACGCTACTGTATACATTTCCATTCGCTGAGATGTTTCTGCCACCGGTGCAGGTAGTGAGAAGTTGAGACGAGGTGTGTGTGTGTTGTTTATGATGAATAGGATACATTGAGGTTGCAGGAAGGGTCGCGCTCGTCCTTATCATGAGATAGAAGGATGGGGAAGTGATCACGTTATGGCACTTGCATTATGATGTGATGTCCCTTTTTGTCTTCTTAATTTTTGAATAGGAAGCAATAGGATTATTTGGACAATTGGTAATACTCAATGAAAATAAGAGGAAATGTTAAGCATAGGCAACTGGGGTGTTGATATGTGTTTTGGCAGTGATATGGATTTTAGACTTTCTTTTCTTTTGGTCTTTATTTATTTATGAAAAAAATGTTTGAGTGGTTCTGTTGCACAAGATAAGTTGTTTTATCTGTATCTTACATATTCAAGGAGAATATTATGCAATTCCAGACTTACTGAAGATGCTTTTCGTTGTGTTCCCAGGTGATTTACTTGTTTTGATTTCAATTTCTTCAACTTCTTATTTTTTTCTCAAAAATCAATTGCCAGTTGTTGAACTTGTACATAATTAGAGGATAATCATTTTTAATTAGACCATCACTGTCTCTCTCTTTTTTGTTTGCTTTCAAAAGTCACGTTATAACTTCTATTTCAAAAGCTTGAAGTTCTTCTGTCTTTGGGATTTCATATCACTGAGAACAAAGACAATAATATATTTGGACGGACTACATTTAAGAGATCAATTTGTATAGATTGTAAAAAGTGTTGTAAGAGGTTTATAAGAAAAAAAATCATAAGGAACTTGAACCTAAATCAGAGTTTAGAGAGAGATGGAGTGTCCTGCTGTTGTGCCATAGATTGAAGTAGAGTTAGGTACTCTTTCCATCCATTTTTTTATACATAGAACATCACAACAGGAGCTTATGCTGTGTATCTCTTGCTTTCTCATTTGAAAAGATGAGAGTGTGAGGTGGAACTTTATATTGGGCAGTAGACTTCTGTTCATATCAATATAGTGCTTTCTGGACCAATTCCTGTGATACATTAATACTGTAAAGACTTTGCAGTGGTTCTTTTAATGAATATGTTGAATTAAGAAAGGTGACGTTATACTTTTTTTTTTCTTTTCTTATATAGAAGTGTTCATATGAATAATGCCATTTGCACTGGAATGTATTAAAACTGTTTGACTAGATCTGTATAGAAGGATAGTTGATGTAGAAAGAGAAGACGCATTGTTTTTGTTATATCTTGTGGTGCTTTGTGACCATAGATTAATGTTTTTCCTTTGTGTAATATCTTTCTTTTTTTGGCTTTGATATAAGAGAAAGATCACGTTAAAAAATGTTCGAACATGAAAACATTAGCTTTGTTAGAAAGTGAACCATTAAGTGGATATTTGTTTTAAACACAAGATTTGTTAAAAAATTAATTTTATGAATTTTAAAGACCATAAGTTTTTATATTCACATATAAACTGAGATGTATCATGACTGCATTGACATTACTTTTGGTCTTCCACTGAATACAGAAAACAGACTGAATGTACAAGAAATTCTTCATTATAATAATAGTGGTATGTACAGTATATATGTTACAAAATAGATGTAGCCAAAAATGATGTCCACAGTTAAAGAAATCCATTGCTCACCCAATCACATTTTATGTACAGTATCTCACATTATCTATTTTCATGTTACTGTATTTAGTTTTGCAAATAAATTAAGGCCCGTCCTAATGTATAGAAATACAAGCATGTAGTAAATGAATAGCTGGTCCATGTATTATAAGAGAACTCCTAAGTTTTATATATATATACATATATATATATATATATATATATATATATATATATATTATATATGTATATATATATATATATATATATATTATATATATATTATATATGTATGTATATATATAATATATATATATATATATATATGTATATATATATATATATATATATATATATATGTATGTATATATATATATATATATATATATATATATATATATATATATATATATATTGCTTATGAGCAGTTTATAGGGAAAATTGTGTTCAACTGTTGACAAGTTATTTATTTAGGTGAAATGTGAATTGCTACCATTTGGTCATATCAAATTTTGTAGTTAGATGTGTAAGAGAATTAAAAAAAAACATGGTAAAAAATTGTTATCATAAGAATTGCTTATTCTTTATATA
>NC_051397.1:46924370-46926870 GCF_015228065.2 Penaeus monodon | reverse complement strand
TGAATCTAACACATTGATCTCATAAAGCGATATTAAATGAATGACACCTACTTTCATGAAATACTTATTATTTATGAAGAAAATAATTAATATTAAAACAAAATAAGTTTCTTTCATAAAGCTATACAAATTAAATGGCACATATCTTCACTGATTCCATGTGACTTTTGAAGAAAAGTAGATAAACAAAATGCCATTAAAAGAAACGATTAGAAGTACAGTATATTGGGAAAGACAGAAAATCCAATACATTACTAAACCAAAAAAATCCAAAACAGTAAGGAAAAAACTCTGCTTTTCACCTTGAAGAATTCCTCAAGAACCGATCCCTTGAGAATTCCCAGACGATGCTTGCCGATCCTCTGAATATCATCGAGGGAATCGAAGGGAAGGTCGTTTCCCTGCACCGTCAGGAAGGAGACGAGGGTGGCCGAGTACGCTGCCACCACGACCACCCCGACCATGTACGCGATCCAGAACACCGCCCGGAGGATGCTCACCTCTGGCGTTACGGTCCATCCTGAGGCGGGGAAGTGAAGTGCGTGGGGATGCGCATAGGTACATGGGAGTGAAGGTAATGTGGTGTGTTTACCTTTATTAATGGGAAGGTAAGTACCTCTCGTGTTGGTATTTATATCATGTACGCTGAGGTGCATCTAGATACACTGTGCTGTTATGAAAGACATGATTACGATGAGAAAGATAATTGTTTGTGTCTGTCTGGTTATCACGGTTGCATGCGTTACTGTTTTGTGAAAATTGTATTATGCTTTTTCATCAAGTAAATCATGTGATTTAATAGGATAAACGAGTTCTCGTTAATTCCAGATGTATCCCTCCATTGAGCCCTTTTAGACAATAATAACCACAGTGAGTCTTGTTAAAATACTATCTTGAATCTCGAAAATCAAAACTTTCCCCAAACTGATGCAGCTCTATGTAAAGTTATCAATATTAAAAATGATAACTTCGTCAAACTCAGTTAAACGCACCTAATGCATTTACGTTTCATAACGTCTTTTTATAACATGAAATATTGAGTGTATATATATAAATATACCTGTTGATAAGAGGGATTTTCATGAGCCAGCTTGACATTAAGCCTCTGCACGTTACGAATATACAAAACGAGTATATAACAAGCTAAACTGAAGATTTTTTTTATAGAAAAAACAAAACAAAAAAAAAAACGTCATCCTCTGAATCATCCTGACACTTGCCTAGGCTTTTCCCTGTGTGGAATCTACGGAGCCTTCCGCCACATTTCACTTAATTACAAAGCCGTGTGTCCAGATCATTCAAAAAAATTAATTTCACGGATACACTTAAACAAATGAAATGCCAAATAAAACAGAACTATATATAAAAAAACAAAACTTTATCTCGGCCTCCCATACCCTGCTGGGTGATAGCGGCCCACATCACCATGGATGAGTCCGACTTCCAGTCTCGAAAACGCTGCAGTTGATTCGAGGGCGTCTTCGATCTCTCCTCCCGCCGGCAGTACCACGTTGCTATCGCCCAGAACAGGATCCCCAGCAGCACCAGCGCCAGGAGCAGACACACCCACAGCCCCACCGAGAAAGGCCGAGTGTAAGAGGTCCAGGACACGGAAGCTCTCTCCGGAGGGCGGGCGAAGATGCGATAGCTAAGGATGATGACAACACAAGACATACAGATCAGTAATTCTTATTGACGAAGACGTTTGTGAAAAAAAAAGAAAAATAGAAGAAGAAGAAGAAGAAGAAGAAGAAGTAGAAGAAGAAGAAAGAAAGAAAGAAAGAAAGAAAAAAACACCATATGCTTATCGTCCACATTAATCACGAACATCAAAACCTATTCGGACAGTCATATGTATATGCATATTTTCCTCTGTTACAGTATACCCAAGTACAACTACATCAACGTGCATGAGTGGTAAATGCTCACGTATCTTCCACTGCTAATCAATATCGACGAACCATGGGTAGTAGTTAGGGACAAGAATACTCATACGTACTACTTTATTTATTATTACTATCACTGTCATTATTATTATCATTGCTATTATTACCATTGTCATCATTATCATTATCCTTATTAGTTTTATTATCGAGATCATTATCGTTATTAATTTTAATCTCAACATCATTATCATACTTACTATTATCAGTATTTATATTAATATTATCATTATCATTATTATCAGTATTATTATAATTGTAATAATAATTATCATTATCATTATTATCATAATCATTATCATCATTATGATTATGATTATGATGATGATGATGATTATTATTGTTGTTGTTGTTGTTGTTGTTGTTATCAGTATCATTATTATTATAGTTATCATTATTGTTATCACTATCAGAATTATTATCATTATATTTGTTATTATCATTATCATATTTGAGCATTAATATCATTACTATTATCATTATTATTATCATAAAAATTATCATCCTCATCATCATCACCATCATCATCATTATTAAGGTAATTATTAATATTATCA
>NC_051397.1:46914370-46916870 GCF_015228065.2 Penaeus monodon | reverse complement strand
TCCGGAAGTTATCAAAATCATATGCTTCTATCGGCAGTCTGGCTACATCAGCCGTCAAGGTAACATTAACACTCCCTGTCGCGCTCTCTTAAATTCAATCACACTTCTGCATCCGGGCAAACCAGTCCCGTGACCTGCTTGAACCTCACAAACATTAATATGGCTTCGGGAAACAAAGGGACAAATAAAAGTCTTCTCTACACGCTGCAGACCAACAGCATGTGGATGGACAAAGAAAGCCTGGTCGATATGTGTGATAAATTCTACAGCATTGAAGGCGTTCGAGAGGCCTTGCAGGACGTGAAGAGTTACCCAGGGGAATGCTCGGATCCTTCCGGCAACCAGAACAAGAGAATGCTTTTAGAAGAACTGGTGTCCTTCATTCTGCAAACTCATTCCAGCAAACAACATCTCTTGAGCGCACAATGCCACGCGAACGAGCCACTCACGACGGTCTTTCGCAAAGAGGACCCTAAGAAGACCCACAGCGCCAGCGACCCTTTCTCCGGGACTCCCGTCGATGTGCTGAAGTCCGGGAAAAATCGGTGTTTCCTAGGGCGTTCCGTGTCCTTTGGCTCTAGATGGGGGAAACCCAGGGACTCCGACCTGTTTACGGAGTGGAGGAAGAACTACTACATGAAGCCTGAGAACAAGAAGTTTCTGAAAAGCGCTTTGGAGAAGTAGAGCCGCTGTGGGTAGAAATAAGTGTTTCTTGTTCTTTTTTTTCAGGCGCGTCAGTAATCATGGTGTTTATGACTATTCGTATGTTAACCCTATCTATTATCGTCGTCTTTGTTATTACTTTTATCATCATCATAATTATAGCAACTGATTACTGTCTCCTCATTATTTTGCTGATACTGCAGGACACATTTACAGATATGCCAAATGTTATAAATCTGAGAATAAGTTTCATTATAACCCAGAGATTAAACAATTTATATGAACACTACACTCTGGAAATTTGTAGTTTAGTGATCGCAAATATAAGACATTGTTAGGAAAATATTCTTGTGGGGATGTGCAACAAAATATGTAATATGCAATGCATTAGCCTGGAGGATGATGATTCATTTGTAACATGATTTTTTTTATCATTACTATGATTAATATCATCATTATCATTATCATTGACATTATCATCATCATCATCACAATAATAATAATAATGATAATAATAATAATAATAATAATAATAATAATTATAACAATGATAATAATTATTATTATAATAATAAAAAATAATAACAATAATTATCATTATTATAATAATGACTATTACGTTATCGTTCTTCTTGTTATTATTATTATCATTATTATAATAATAAATGATAATTATTATCATCATTATCATTTTCATTACCATTGTCATCATTATTATTATTATTATAATTATTGATATCATCATCAATGTCATTATTATGATTATCATTATTGTTATTATCATCATTATCATCATCATCATCATTATTATTATTATTATTATTATTATTATTATTATCATTATTTTTTTAAAACTATTATTATTAGTAGTATATTTATTATTATTATTGATATTATCATTATAATTATGTGTGTGTGTGTGTGTGTGTGTGTGTGTGTGTGTGTGTGTGTGTGTGTGTGTGTGTGTGTGCGTGTGTGTGTGTGTTTGCGTGTGTGTGTCAAAGAATAATAATATTTTCCTAATATGAAGGTGTTTTCAGGAAGTTAAGGAAGTTGGTCAAGCAGAAAAACGCCCGTGATCGATTAATCAACGTGTCCCCTGTCATCTCGACAACGCGCCCACTCACGCCCCTGCCAGATCCGGGATGCGCAAGAGTCGATGAGAAACCAATCGGCAAATTCCTTACCGTCCTGATTGGCAACGTGTCATCTATTCCATTTTCCCAGATTTCAGTGATGTATTTAATAGTTACACCTGTTATTTTCATGGTTGTGAAAAAGGCTTTTTATGTCTTTTTTCTTAATGCCTTTATATCTATTGAAATATGCTCAATATAGCATCAGTGACAAAGGTTTATTGACCTTAATGAAGCTTATGTTAAAAAAATTGTTGTCGTGCAAAGGGCTTTTTATGTTTTTTTTTTAAGCCTATATGTCTATAGAAATACTAAATGTTTGATAGCATCACTGATAAAAGTTTATTGACCTTAACGAAGTTTATGTTAAAAAATAAACTTTACATCTTTGACTGTTATTTTTAATGCCTCTTTTTGAATCTTCCTCGTATGTATATAAACATTGACACAAACACAAACACAGTAACGTGTACATAAAGATGAAAACGAAAAACAGCCACAGTAAGAAATGAAAAATCGTGACGTTTCGAACTCTTCACGAGTTCCTCCTCTGACGAATAATAAACCGAAATTGTTTATAATTCGTTCTTTTTATATGTAAACATATATACATACATATACACATACACATAGACACACACGTATACATATATATATATATATATATATATATATATATATATATATATATATATATATAT
>NC_051397.1:46869370-46871870 GCF_015228065.2 Penaeus monodon | reverse complement strand
GGTAAATGGGCAATACATGCATAATAAAAGAAAAAGAAGTAGAAGAAGAAGAAGAAGAAGAAGAAGACGAAGAAGAAAAGAAGAAGAAGAAGAAGAAAAAAAATCAAACCTAAGTGAGGTATGAAATGGAAATCTTTTGAGAGGCAGAAACTTTCATTTATCTACATTTATATGTATGCATCACAAAGCCTCCTTACCTGAGTGTTGATCTATATTTAATGCCATCAACAACTACTGATGCTGCGAAGAATTTGTCATAAACGACATGGCTGTATTTAGGCCCTGACAGCTGGTTGCGATATATATAGGTCTGAAATCCAGTAAAAAAATTAAACATTAGAACATGTTTACCTTTGTCTTTCATGCTGAAGGTGTATGCAGAGCTTACATATTAGTTTCTTTAGGGTAAGTCATTTTCTGCGTTACTAATAAACAGATATAATAATCTATTCCATTATCATTATTTGTCAGCATTACATTCTAAATAAATTGAGACAATAAATGAGAAAATAAAAATGAAAAGCTCTGCCAGTAATTCCAGATGTCAATGATGATGATGATTATGCCAACAATAATAACAATGATAAAAATCCACGAATAACCCACATTCAGTAACATCTTGGGCAGATCTGCGTTGTTGTAATTCCCTCTTATAAACTGCACTGGCATCTCCACCACTTTCTGCCCTTCCTCCATCTTCTCCACAATGGACACGTGGTCTGCACTTGGGGGCATGGACACTTTGCCGCTCTCCCTCTCCACATTGAGGGCAAGGCGGAGACGCGCCTGCTTTGCCTGCTCGGTCTTGTAATATTCCCCGAGGCCCCAGATGACGCTGGGGATTTATAAGTAAATTGTGTCATTTTGCGAAAAGACATGAATGAGGGTTATTTTGCAGAGGAAGCTTACCGTTGAAAGATGAATTTGAAGATACTTGCAATTAAGATGCAAAAGAATGATTTTCCAATGTAAAATTTGTAATTGAAGTTAAAAGAAGATTGTATGCAAGGGAACTATTTTGTAATGCAAAACATGTAATTTATAGATTGCATTATGTTATATGATTTTACTGAATACTACAAAGTGTCAGTGTGATGAACATGAAATATATTCATTATATGATTAGAGAGAGTAGAGGGGTGGGGGAATATGGAGTATATATGATGGTTTGGTCTCAAAAAATCTGTAAACAGATACATAATATTATGAAAAACAATGAGAGAGAAAACCATGAAGAGCTTCAATCCTGAGAAACCAGGAAAAGATAAAACACAGAATGAAAAGAAACAGGACAAGTGGGAAAACCATGAACACAAGAAAAGAGACAGAAAAATAGAAAACAAAAACTGCAGACAACAATGAAATGTGAAGAAATAGAAAACCAAACTCACCAGATTTCTTGCAAGGTTTGCGTTTCCAAGAAAGCTTTTCCTCTTAAAGTGTCTTGCTGATCCCTCAACATGTTCTGGACTGTGTATTTGCTATATGTAAAAGGGTTGTCATAGTCAGTGCAATATTTCAGGTAACTTGATATCTGAGAACAAAAGAAAAACATAATTAAACATAAAATTAAGAACTGAAGAAGCATAAAATTGTTATCATCAGACTACTGCAAGGACAGAGTTTTTCAATCTGTTACAATCTTTTGCTAACATGTTACTGGTTGGCATAGTTTCTTCTGAATAAGCAAAATAGCATCCATGTACACCACAGCATATTATTCTTTGATGTCCCTGTGACTGGAATAAAAACTAAGGATAAGGAGATCAGTGTCCTCAAATTTTACTTTCTGTTTGCTTTATTCATTTAGATTCCTTGAAAGATTAGTAAACCCGGGATGCACAGTAATTTCTTAACAATAGCTAGGGGCTGTAGCTGGAAGGCTGGTATTTGTGGAGCTGGAAATTTTCCTTTGAATGTGCATACCTGAGACCTAATTCAATAACCCATAACTATTAATAACCTGAAAAAGCAACCCACCACAGTGTCCATGGGCAGATATCCCTCTGGCCTCAGGATTGAGCAGTTCCACATGGCAGCTCTTGCAATCATGACACTGGCTGCTCCTGTCTCTTGGCGAAACTTTTCTATGTCCTCAAAGCATGAGATCTCCTTTGACCCACCACTGAAAAGAGGTGTGGGACTTAGTTACTATTTTTTCATTGATCTATCCATTCTTCAGGTTTCTTGAAAAATATAATGGGACTGAGGGAGGAGTGAAAAGTGGGAGAGTGGTAGAGAGGAGTGGAGAGTGGAAGAGTGGGAGGGAGGGAATAGGAAAAGGAAAAAGATGGAAATGTAATTAAATTTAAAATGAAAATATCCATGTTTGCAAGATAAAAACTGTAATCTTTAAGTGATATCATACATTAGACTTCACACACTGGTAAATCTTTACTTATTCAATCTGCTCTCAAACCATGGCACAGAAAAACATACTAACAATGACAGCTAAGTATAAAAGTTAATAACAGATTAACAACACAAAAATGCACAACAA
>NC_051397.1:46818179-46820679 GCF_015228065.2 Penaeus monodon | reverse complement strand
AAAGGAGGAAGTTTCAAAAGCACAATTCAAGACGAGAGTCCTGGAAGAAATGTTATTGAAGAACAGGAAGTCCTTGGTGAGAACGTAGGGTGATCTTGGAAAATAGGTGAAGGTTTCGGAGGAATAACGAACAGAATGAAGAGGCGAAAGATAAAAAGAAAACAAAGAGAAAGATGGGGAATAGATCGAAGTTAATACATACAGAGGAAGGAAGAAACGAGAAGGAGAGTTGAAGTGGCTAATTCCACGGTGTACAAAGACCTACTACTCATAGCTTATCTTGGTGAATTACCGTGGCCCTTCTCGCTTATCACTGAATAGAAAAAGATGATCGGGAAAAATAGATAAAGAAATCCTAAGCATTTTTTTTTCTTTGTTTGCAGTTTCGTGGGGGGAATATCTCTGCCATTTATTTAGTTACAATGAACTTCAGAAGATCCGCAAAGCTAAAATCATGAGTTGAACCGAGATATGCCTTTAACAAAAACCCATTGCTCTGTTGCCAGCAGCCTCGCCATGACCCTGGTCGGGAGGCTAAGCGCGTCCTGCATCTTGCCCACGGCCAGCGAAGGGAAGGTGCAGTTGTCTCCATCCCGCTGCCCTTTTGAAGACCAACACGGAACTTGAATCCAAAGCTGACGGGAAAAAAACGTCAGATTAGCAAATGCATGAAAAATATGTGACATTACGGGCATAAAACAAATTCAAAGGGAAAGGAAAGGAAAAAAAATATTTTGAGAAACTATTTATTTTTAAAAAATGAACGTCTGAAAAGAGTCAGAACCTTGAAAGAAAAGGGGTAGTGGAAGCTACACATAAAATGAAGAAAGAATAAAAAAGACAGTGATCCTGATAAGACACCAGAAGGAAACAGGAAATCTGGAGGAAGACGGAGGAGAAACACAATGGAATTTGATGAAGAAGCCCTTAGAACAAGAGACAAATGACTGGAAAGAATAAATTGGTGTTAACATACACAGAGGGAGGTAACATGCAAGACGGCGAGGATTGCGGAGGAATTAATTTGGTGGCAAAAGTTAAAATCCTAGAAAAAAAAAATATATAGATAGAAAACCGAGCGCAAAAATGAACACGAGAAATATTAGAAATTAGAAATATTTGGAGAACCCGAAGACGAAGTATGGTGCCAGAAAAAAAGTGTGTTAGAAAGAGGGAAATGCACAGACATGCAAACACAAGAGCGAAAAGCACAATGAGAAAGACGATGAGCGTTGGAGTACAACTTTGGATTACATCAGGGTTCTGTACCAAGGCCTTTTGTATGCATGTCCTTACAAACGTTCGAGAGGATGCTCCCTAGGGCATACTGTACGTAGATGATATCACGGTGTGTCCCGAGACCGAGCAGGAGTTGGAAGTTCAAAAAGACGAAGAGACGCACTGAGCAGAAGAATGAGAATAAATATGTCAACAACGGAACACAAATGGAGAATCCGGTAAAGGTGTCACCATTAAGCTTTAACGGGAGTGATTGATGAAACGCGGATAAAGCATTTCAAAACAAGATTGGATTAATAATGCAGGGAAATCCACCACAGAATACAAGCACTGTCGAAGAAAGGACGGAGAGCCTCTGGCGTGGTACGCGACAGCCAAGTGTACCTGTTGAAGATTAAGGGAAAATTCCAAAAGACGGCAGTGAAGACAGCGCTGATTTATGGGATGGAAGCTGCGACGCTGAGCAAGACGGATGGGAACGGGACTGATGCGGCGGAGATGAGGATGCTGCGAGGGATATGGTCAGTTACCAGGACGAACAGGGAAAAAAAAACGAGATATATCCCGATATTATAAAATTAACGGAAGAATCAACGAAGGTACATGTAGTATGACAAGGGATAGGGAAGGAAATGCGAAAACGAAGGAGAAGATATAGAACAAGAAGACAAAGAAGATGTAGAGAGACCTCATCAAGGATTGGCGTACAAGGGATGACAGAAGGTCGAAGTTTATGCATAACAGCGACTCCCTGGGATATAGGAAGTTATAGGAAGTTGAACGAATAGATCGTTTATCATTAACAGCGCCAACAACATCATTATTATTAATTTATTGTTATCATTATCATTTTTGTTATCCTCTTCATTCTTGTTATTATTTATTATTAGTGTTTTAACCATTTTCATTATTCGTTTATTGTCCTATTCTGCTACATCTTTTTTTCTTCTTCTGTTTTTTCCTTCGCCTTCTCCTCTTTTCTTTCTTCTTTCCACGAAAGGAAGGACAGACAGAGAGACGATAACCGAAAAGAATAGAACTACGAGAAAAACAGTCATTATTAACTATGATTTTTTGACAACGAGAAAAAAGAAATCCGAAAACACATTAGAAGAACAGAGAGAAAGAGATAATGAGAATTAAAAGAGACAAGAAAATTGAAGAAGGTTGGATAGGCGTACAAAGAGATTTATGCAAAGATAGATTGAAAGATGTTGGTGATATAGACGGATCAAGAAAGACATAGCTATGGGGAAAGATA
>NC_051397.1:46810679-46813179 GCF_015228065.2 Penaeus monodon | reverse complement strand
ATATATAATATATATATATATATATATATATATATATAATATAGTTATATAAATATGTTATATATATATATAATTATATAAATATATATATATATATATATATAATATATATATATATATATATATATATATATATATATATATATATATATATATATATATATATATATATATATAGACACACACACACACACACACACACACACACACACACATGCACATGTGTGTGTGTGGGGGGGGGGTATGTGTGGATAGATCGATAGAGAGATAGAGAGATATAGATATAAAGAATGATAGATATATAGATAGATATAGATACATAGAGAGATAGATATATAGATAGGTAAAAAGATACGATATCTCTAAAGTAATGCAAAAGGGGATATGGATATGGAAAATTTCAAATCTCCATTCATCAAAAATCAAAAATTTATAAGTCCGTTACCCCCTCACCGTTCAGCCGACCGACAGGAATGTAAACAAAAATATAAATGCATATCTCAGCAGTGGTTGGAGTGACATATGCAAATCATGTCATTGGCCGTCATTGTGTACCGATCACCATAACCTTAAATTATGATAATAGGAAATGAGTCAGTAATTATCCTGGATTCCAAAGTGGGGCGGAACGAACTGAAACTGAGAAAGGAGGGAGGGGGATGAGGGGGAGGGAGAGGGAGGGAAGGAGGGGGAAGGAGAGGGAGGGAGGGGGAGGGAAGGAGGGGGAAGGAGAGGGAGGAGGGAGGGGGAGGGAGAGGGAGGGAAGGAGGGGGAAGGAGAGGGAGGGAGGGGAGAGGGGGAGGGAGGGAGAGGGAGAGAAAGGGAAGAGAGAGAGAGAAACTGATATATAGATAAACAGACATATATATATATATATATATATATATATATATATATATATATATATATATATATATATATATATATATGTATATATATTATATTATATATATACTATATTATATGTTATATTATATATATATATATATATATATATATAAAGAGAGAGAAAGACAGAGAAAGACACAGAGAGAGAGAGGAAAAAGTAAATCCGCCCGTTTTAACTTCCTGAAATAAGATTTCAGGCACAGTAAAAGCAAGTGAAGTCAGAACGATCAGTCAAAAGCCACACCCTTGCTCTGACTGAACACAATGCTCCCTTATATAACGACTAAACCGCTATGTATATTTATGATCGTTCTTATTCTTCTTGCTCTTCCTCCTCTTCCTTTTCTTCTTCTTCTTCCTCTGCCTCTTCTTCTTCTTCCTCCTCTTCCTCCTACTCGTCCTACTCGTCCTCTTCTTCTTCCTCTTCCTCTTCGTCACCTTTCTCTTCCTCTTCCTTTTCCTTTTCCTCCTCCTCCTCCTCTTTTTCCTCCTCCTCCTTCTCCTCCTCTTCCTCCTCCTCCTACTACTACTACTTCTTCTTCTTCTTCTTCTTCTTCTTCCTCTTATTATTATTATTATTATCATTATTATTATTATTATTCATCTTCTTCTTCCTTATCATCCCTATTTCGTATTTCCCACCCTTTCTTTCAATCTTCCTCGCTTAAAAAAAAAAAAAAAAAAAAAAAAAAAAAAAAAAAAAAAAAAAAAAAAAATTGTCAAAATCAGTTAAACATTTTCTTTTTTTTATTGGTAATATTACATTATTTGGGGATTTTTTTTTCTTTTTTTTTGAGATTTACTAACGAGGAAATTGACAATAACAATAAAAATAGGAATCAATGCACTGAAAAACTTTCCCCCCCTCCCCCTCCCCCTCCCCCCCCCGCCTCGTCAGCCTCCCACGCTATTCCATTCAACTCGCTAACCCCCCCCCCCCTTCCCCATGCACTCCATCACCCTCATTCCTTCTTTAATCGCCTTTCATTATTCCTTATTTCCCTTATCCACCTCATACTACTTATCCTTCTCCCTATGCCTAATTCCCTACTTTTTACTTCCATCCACGACGCTGTCTCGCTGCAATCCCCCCCCCCCTCTCCCTCACTCACCCTTCTCCCTTCCTCCTCCCCCCCCCCTATAATTCCTCCCCCCATCTATCGATACACATACCCCATCTTCTGTAACTTCCCCCCCTCCCCATCTATCGACCCCCTCTCACCCCCCCCTCCATCGACTCCCTTTCACCCCCTCCCCCTCCCCCATCAACCCCCTCTCACACCTCCTCCCCCTCCCCCTATCGACCCCCTCTCACACCCCCTCCCCCTATCGACCCCCTCTCACACCCCCTCCCCCCATCGATCCCCCTCTCACACCCCTCCCCCATCGACCCCCTCCCCCTCTCACCCCCATCCCCCTCCCCCCCAACCATCCATCTCCAGCCACGCAGACGCCCGTAAACGAGCCCTAACGGAACGCGGCGTCGCCCTCCGTCAACGCCGTCCGTCCGTCCGTCCGAAAGCGACTCGAAAGCCGGAAGTTAACCCTCGAGGAAGGAATCGTAGGCCTCCTCGTGTTAGGCCTACCTCGCCTTCGAATTTCGGGAAACCGG
>NC_051397.1:46783179-46795679 GCF_015228065.2 Penaeus monodon | reverse complement strand
GGAATGGCAGGTGAACACGCCCCAGCTGAACGACCTGAGCTTCGTGTTCCCCTCCGCCCCTCCGCTCTCTCAACCCAAGGGCGCCTTGCCAAGCCTCTGCCGCTACGGAGAGGTGCGTTGGCTGCGTCCTGCCTTAGGGGTCGAGGGCTCGGGTTCAAGATCTTTTGGAGTCTGTTATGTATGTTATGTGCTGAGAGAAATAAATTGTAAAGACCGACTTTTGGACATCTTGAACAAGAGGAAATTAAAGTTTATTGGTCATGTAATGAGAAGTAAAAGTATTGAGAAAAACTTGCTGACAGGGATGGTGATAGGAAACAGAGGAAGAGGCAAACCAAAGACAAGACTGAGCGACAATATCAAAGATATTTGCGGGCTGTCGATGGTATAAGTGGAAAGAAAAGCGTAAGATCGAGTTTAGTGGCGAAGGATGGTGGAGAGGTCCACGGCTGCTCAAGCATGAGCATACCGTTATTGATTGATGTATCATGTGACACTTGGGTGAATTATGTATGGTGGGGTGTACAGTGGAGTGGTTCCTTTGGGGAGAGATGTTTATGCTTTTATTTCATTATGTTCTTTTTCTTCTTTTTATTGTGCGTGGTTGTGGCGAGAAGGGAATGAGAACTTAGTTGTTTTGATTCTTTTATTTTCATTTTTTTTGGGGGGTGGGGAGGGGAGGGGAAGAGTTCCTCGATCATTCTATATTCAACGTCCTATTGTGAATACCCCCCCCCCCTTTCTCTCCATTTAGGACAATATCAATGAGGGAAAAAAAATTAAAGTCTCGTTTCGAAATATGTAACCTCTCACGTATTCTCTTCTTCCCTCCCCCCTTCTCCTCCCCCAGGAAGTGTCCTCCTACTGCAAGAGCGACTTCTGCAGCTGCACCTACCTGCTGGAGGTGGCCCTGGGCGAGACGGTGGAGCTGGTGCTGGTCGCGGAGGGCCAGATCGGGGACGAGAACCACCCGTACCATCTCCACGGCAACAAATTCCACGTGGTTGCCATGGGAAAGCTGGGCAGGTTGGCATCAGCATATGTTTTCTAAAGACATACATCGACAACAAGTTGTCATAGAAAGACTGGGCAGGCTGTTAGCAACGCCTGAGTAAGATAACCACAGTAACGATTGTAACAAAAGGAAAAATGGAGAATACAACCTCCGAGCCAGTCCCATGCTTCCACCTGAAGAAGACTACAGGAAAGGAGACATAAAGGATGGGAGAGGAGGTGGATCTGGGGGGGGGGAGGGAGGGAGGGGTGTTTGAGGCTCTTCTCATCCCCCTGTTTTCGCTCGAGTGCCATTTCAGTCAGCAGAGAGGGGGAAAGTTCGGTCATTCCACACATAAGCCTATCTCCTATCCCCTCCTGTTCACGTTTCTTTCGTCTGAGTCCCATTTCACTCTGAGTCCAGGGAAAGTATAGCGCCCTTTCAGTCAGGGGAACGTCCATTTTCAGTTGAACTCCATCGTTCTAATAACACGCCACTGTTTACGCAGTGATTTTGCGATTTCCTTATAAAAATTTCCATGATAAAGAATTTGTGTGACATCCTCGTAAATAAGCTGCTTATGTAGGAGCGACTACAGCCACACTGTTTTCCTTTTTTTCTTCTTTACTCCACCTCCTCCCATCAAAAAAAAAAAAAAAAAAAAAAAAAAAAAAAAAAAAAAAAAAAAAAAAAAAATATATATATATATATATATATATATATATATATATATATATATATATATATATATATATATATATAAAATAATGGTAATAACCACGTACCCCTAATGACGCTCGGATATGTGAAACCATCCCTTCTTTTCAAAATACTTTATTATCTTTTAAGCGCTACGACGGTGCAGGAGGTGATGGAACTAGACGCTGCAGGAGGCATCACGAGGAAGCTGCAGGACGCGATCGAGAAGGACACTGTTACCATTCCCGACGGAGGATTCACGGTCGTCAGGTTCACCGCCGATAATCCCGGTGAGAGCGCGCACGCTTTCGGACGAGTTCGAAATCCGAGTCTATAGGCTGTTTCACGTTGCATGTTACAGTTGCATGCAGGAGGACGGGGTTGATACACGAAATGGGTAGATCGGTAGGTAGATGTTGATTATACATAAACAAATATATAACATATGGAGTATAGGAATAGATTATGGGGAATTAAGAGGTAAACAGACATAAATAGTGAAAGATAACAATAACAGTAAAATATATATATATATATATATATATATATATATATATATATATATATATATATATATATATATATATATATGGTGGCCGAGCGGTTAAAGCATCGGACTCAAGATTGTCACGGCGGCAATCTGAGTTCGAAGGTTCGAGTCACCGGCCGGCGCGTTGTTCCCTTGGGCAAGGAACTTCACCTCGATTGCCCTCCTAGAAAAAAAAAAAACCGCCGTGGCACAAACCGCGGTTGATTAGGAAGGGCATCCAATCAGGCAAGGGTGGCGCTGCCATGTAACCTCTCAGTAGTGAACTGAGAGAGGCCCATGTCCTGCAGTGGAATGAATGGCTGTTGGAAAAAAAAAAAAAAAAAAAAAAAAAAAAAAAAAAAAAAAAAAAAAAAAAAAATATATATATATATATATATATATATATATATATATATATATATATATTTTTTTTTTTTTTTTTTTTTTTTCCAACAGTATCAAATCAATAACGGTATGCTCATGCTTGAGCAGCCGTGGACCTCTCCACCATCCTTCGCCACTAAACTCGATCTTACGCTTTTCTTTCCACTTATACCATCGACAGCCCGCAAATATCTTTGATATTGTCGCTCAGTCTTGTCTTTGGTTTGCCTCTTCCTCTGTTTCCTATCACCATCCCTGTCAGCAAGTTTTTCTCAATACTTTTACTTCTCATTACATGACCAATAAACTTTAATTTCCTCTTGTTCAAGATGTCCAAAAGTCGGTCTTTACAATTTATTTTTCTCAGCACTTCATCATTCGTCTTCTTCTCTGTCCAGCTAATACGCAGTACTCGTCTGTAACACCACATTTCAAAACTATTGATCTTTTCTTGTCTATCTACTTCAACACCAACACTCAGAACCATATGATGCAATTGGGAAAACTAATGAGTTCAATAACCTCAGCTTTGTCCGTAAGGTAATGCTTCGGTCTTTCCAGATGTTATTGAGAGCAACTGTGGCGCTTTTGGCAATGGTAATTCTTCTTTTTATCTCCGGTGAATCATCATATGTATTAGTTAAAACAGCTCCAAGATAAGTGAACTCTTTCACATTTTCCACAATCATTCCATTGATTGTAACATGTTCATCATTGTTCATTGCCGGTTATCTTTGAATCTTCATGATCTTAGTTTTCTTGGCATTAAGAAATAAGCCAGCCTTTTCGCTTGCTTCTCTAACTTTATCTAGTAGTTGTTGTAGTTCAGTGATACTGCTGGCAATCAAAACTATATCATCGGCGTACCTCAGATTTGATATTTTGTATCCTCCAACATCCACAGTTCCTTCAAAATTCTCTAGAGCACCTCTCATAATTGTTTCAGAATATATATTAAAGAGGTGCGGAGACAGAATGCAACCCTGTCGTACTCCTTGTTTGACTTCGAACCATTCTGTTAACCCATAAGTGGTTCTTACAGCTGCTTGTTGTTGGTCATACAAGGCTTTTATTAATTGGATGATGTGTTTTGGAAACTTCATATCGTACATGTTATTCCAGAGGATATCGTGATCAACAGTATCAAAAGCTTTCACATAATCGATGAAACACAGGTATAGGTCTTTTTGATGTTCTCTGTTTTTCTCTATGATCAATTTTAAATTTAGAATCTGGTTTCTGGTACCTTTTCCAGGGCGAAAACCTGCTTGTTCGTCTGCAATTTCCTCTCTTAACTTCAACTTCATTCTTTCAGCAATAATTTTCAACAAAATTTTGCTGCTGTGACTTATTAAGGCAATTGTCCTATTATTGTTGCATTGGAGTGCGTCACCTTTTTTAGGTATGGGAGTAAAGACTGATTTTACCCAGTCTTCTGGCCATTTTCTTTCATTCCATATTTTTGTACAGAGTTTGTAGAAGAAGTATTCAACACTTTCGCCAGCATTCTTAATTAGTTCTGCTGTTATTTCATCTATTCCGGGGCTCTTGTTATTCTTTACTTCTTTTATGGCTTTTATAACTTCGTCCAGCAGTGGCGGTGGTTCATCCTCGCTGTCATTGAGTCTAATTAATGTTGTTGTTAGATTTTTATCTTTTTGTATAAGTTGGAACAATATTGATTCCATCTATCTTTGACTTCTTTTCCATCACATAAACAAGTCCATCTTCAGTTTTGATAGTGTCCATTGTAGGTTTAAATTTTCGTGTGATGTTTCGTACTCCTTGGTAGAGTTCTTTAGTTGTCTTATTGATAGAACAGTTTTCAATTCTCTGGCAATGTTCATTTAAATATTTTTCCTTATCTTGTCGCAATAATCTTTGAATTTTTGTATTTGTTTTTTGTAAATTACTTTTTCAACTGGATTATTGATACCTTTTTATTTTAGGCATCTTCTTGTTTCAATTTCACTTAGTGTTTTTCAGATATCCAGGGGGAATTTGTCTTTTTCTTTTTGGCGATAGTTTCTTAAGCAGTGCTCAGCAAGAGTTCTTTTCCTTCTTCCCACAACTCATTTGGTGTTTTATCATCTTCACATTGATTGAGTATTTCAAATTTGTTACACTGCAATTCTGTAATTGCTATCAAGAGTCTTGCAGTCGAGCCCCAGAGGTGGTTTTGGACGCTCCATCCCTCCGAGTCTTATTTTAAAGTCGATAGTTAATAGTTGGTGGTCACTGTTGCAGTCGGCACCAGGTCTTGTTTTCGAATTTTTTATGCAACTCTTCCATTTTTGGTTCAGCACAATGTAGTCAATTTGGTTGCGTGTTCTTTTGTCTGGTGAAAACCACGTGTAAAGTGTCTTGGGTGGTGTTGGAACAATGTATTGGCTATAACTAAATTATTTGTACTACAGAATTCAATAAAATCTTTACCTCTTTCATTTATATCTCCAAGGCCGAATTTTCCACAGGTGTCATTTTTTAGATTATTTTTTCCTACTTTGGCGTTGAGGTCTCCCATGATTATTTTTACATCTCTGTTAGGGATTGTGTCTAAAGTATCTTGGAGAGAGTTATAAAAAAATTCCATTTCTTCATCACTTGCAATATTGGTTGGTGCGTAGCATTGTATGATACTAATATTATGAGGTTTTGCTTGTATTCTGACTTTTAAAATGCGATCATTTATTGGGCTGTACCCAATTAGTGCATTTGCAGTTTTTTTCGTGAGAATCATAGCAACTCCGTGACTATAATTCCTTCTTCTTTTCCAGAAAAAAGAACTGTCTTGTTTTCTTTAGTTTTGAAACTTCCATTACTTTTCCAATTGGTCTCACTGATTCCTAGTATTTGAATGTTGTATCTATTCATTTCGTTACAGACAGTATGTAATTTACCCATCTCTTTCATTTTCCTTACGTTCCACGTTCCGATTTTTAATGTATTTCTTAACTGGACATATTTCTTTATCTTCTTTGTCTTCCAGATGCATATTTAACATTGTCAGCCTGGTTGCCCACTAACTAACGCGCCCCTTGATAACCCACGCGACGGGCGATGTGGTATGAATTATCGTTTCTGTATTTAATCATTGGTGTAGAGGTTTGTCAGGAGAAAATAAAAGTTGAGTGGAATCCCCCAGGCTCCTTCTCAACTCGCAGTCTCCAACTAATTAGGAGGAACTATCTCTGCCGCTTTTAAAACAGTTACACTTGTATATATATATATATATATATATATATATATATATATATATATATATATATATATATATATATATATATATATATATATGTATGTATGTATGTTGCCAAAAATGCCACAATTGCTCTCAATAACATCTGGAAAGACCGAAGCATTACCTTACAGACAAAGCTGAGGTTATTGAACTCATTAGTTTTCCCAATTGCATCATATGGTTCTGAGCGTTGGGTGCTGAAGTAGATAGACAAGAAAAAGATCAATAGTTTTGAAATGTGGTGTTACAGACGAGTACTGCATATTTGCTGGACAGAAAAGAAGACGAATGATGAAGTGCTGAGAAAAATAAATTGTAAAGACCGGCTGTTGGACATCTTGAACAAAAGGAAATTAAAGTTTATTGGTCATGTAATGAGAAGTAAAAGTCTTGAGAAAAACTTGCTGACAGGGATGGTGATAGGAAACAGAGGAAGAGGCAAACCGAAGACAAGACTGAGCGACAATATCAAAGATATTTGCGGGCTGTCGATGGTGCAAGTGGAAAGAAAAGCGTAAGATCGAGTTTAGTGGCGAAGGATGGTGGAGAGGTCCACGGCTGCTCAAACATGAGCATACCGTTATTGATGATGATGTATGTATGTATGTATGTGAGTGTGTGTGTATTTACATATATTTGTAATATCAGCAACACTCTATGGACTATGCCATGACACCCTCTCTCGTTCCACAGGTTGGTGGCTGATGCACTGCCACCTGACATTCCACTCCGAGGTAGGAATGGCAGCTCTCCTGCACGTGGGGGGCGTGGAGGACCTTCCCCCCGTTCCTACAGGATTCCCGACCTGCGGAGACTTCATGCCAGAGATTTGAAGAAAGAATTGAGTCCGAGTAAAAAAAGAAAAAAGAAAAAAAGTAAAGTGGGCTTGGCACCTGCTTGCCTCTCGTGGCGTCTATCTTTCTCAAATTTTAACTTGTTTATTTATTTTTTTTTTTCCCATGACTATTTCCTTCTCTTTATTCTCCCGCTAATGTTGCATTTCTGTGATGATTTATTTATTTCATGTCCTTCAGTAATTTAGTTTTATGATCTCTCAGATCCCCTGATTTCAAAAAAGAAAATGACATGGTATATTCTTCCGAATAAACATTTGAATTTCAAACCTGAAGATTTTCTTTCTAAACTATCGACCAGATCATCTAGATTGGAGAAACTTTATGTAAGTTTACGTATTTTCTTTAAAAAAAAGTGCATTTTCTGAAATATCGACCGAAGAAGAATTTGAATTAAATTTTATGCACTTTCCATTTTATTTTTGGCGCTTCCTTAACGCTAATCGAGGTCTTGGCTTCAACAGCAGGGATTCATTTTCTTATTTCCGTCTTATATAACACTGCACTCGTACACTAGCAATATCAAGTACGACGTCTTAACTTCAACTTCATTCTTTCAGCAATAATTTTCCTGCCTTGTAGGGTATGCCTATTCAGGCAAGGGCTAGGTCCACCGCCGACATCTGTGGTGGCGTTAGGAAGGGCATCCGGCCTTAATAGGAAGCTGCCAATCAAATAATATGATGTGGATAAAAAATCGAAGAGATCCGCACCAGCGACCCATGATGAACATGGAAAAGCCAGTTGAAGAAGAAGAAGAACACGCAAACACAAATACGCACATACACATATGGATACACGTGGACACACGCTCACATAAATATACATACACACAACATAAACGCATACATAAGCACACACTCACACGCACGCACGCACGCACGCACACACACACACATACACACACACACACACACACTCACATATATACCGTTGATCAGAATGGCACATACCTCTACAGATATGTCCTCAGTATGGGGATGAAACCGATTTGAAAACAGCTTCACATACATTTGATTCACTCTATCATGACAGGGATGGTGATAGCAAACAGAGGAAGAGGAAGAGACAAACCGAAGACTGAGCGACAACATCAAAGATATTTGCGGCCTGTCGATGGTACAAGTGGAAAGAAAAGCGCAAGATCGAGTTGCGTGGCGAAGGATGGTGGAGAGGCCCACGGCTGCTCAAACATGAGCATACCGTTATTGATTGATTGATCATGAAATCGTCATTGTGGATTTAGTTCATCTTGCTTAGCAGTCGTGACTAGTTCACAGGAAACAAAAAGGCTTTAAGGAAAAAAGTGCGCATTGTTATACTTCAACTGCAGAACTATATTATGTACGTACGCATACTTTGGCGCAAACATTTAATGTGCCGTGTAAAACTGGCAACGAATTAGTTTTGAAATCAGGCAGTAATTTTAGGAAATTTAGAAGAAAGAGATTGCTCTTTATTCCTAATTTCCTAGAAGTTTCTAATAAAAGTATTTACTCTGCTGTGTAACAGAGATGGTTGGCGTCAGGAAAGGCATCTGGCCATAAAAGATATCTTGCCAGAACCTGATCATGGCGACCCCATAAAAGAATGGGATAAAGCTAAGAAGAAGAAAAATAAAAATCTCTGTTGTGTAAGCTCTAACAAAACACCGCTCTGGTACCCTACGAACGTAACCTAAAACTCTGTTCTGGTATCTACTTTTCTTTTCTTTTTTTTTTTTTAAATCTTACATAATGCCGTGTTATATAATCTTAATTACTGAAGTGTTATTCAAGATGCTTTAGGCTGCATGTTTGTTGTAGGTAACTGTGTCTGGTTCACGTATCTTATATTGCTATTTCAAATCAATGTGGACTCAGGCTAGTTCTGCTCAAATGGTGGCTGGTTTGGATACTCCAGAAACTGCTGCAGTGTCAGCTTTTGTTAATCGTCATGACAGTCCGGACCCTGACTCTGCTAGACCTCGGTTTAGTCTAGACCCTGACCCTAGTACTCCTGTGGTCAGTCCTGTAGTCATTCCAGACCCTGTCTCTAGTGCTCCTGCAGTCAGTCCGGACCCTAACTCTACTTGTCCTCGGTTCAGTCTAGACCCAGACCCAAGTACTCCTGTAGTCAGTCCTGTAGTCATTCCAGACCCTGACTCTACTAGCCCTCGGCTCAATCCTGATCCTGAATATAGAAGTTCACTAGTCAGTTCGGAATCTGACTCTACTAGTCCTGTTGTCAGTCCAGAGCCTGACTCTGGTAGTCCTGTTGTCAGTCCAAACCCTGACTCTGGTAGACCTGTTGTCAGTGCGGACACTGACTCCAGTAGTTCTGTGGGCAGTCTGGATCCTGACTCTACAAGTCCTGTTGTCAGTCCAGAGCCTGACTCTGGTAGTCCTGTTGTCAGTCTGGATGCTGGCTCCAATAGTCCTTTGGGCAGTCAGGACCCTGAATCTATTTGTCCTATTCTCTGTCTGGACCCTGACTCTGGTAATCCTGATACTAACTCTAGAGATCCTTGTGTTACAGAGGAAGCTGGGATGATTCCAAAAGCGGATTTATACATGGTTAAAGTCAATCACATACCTTTTTACTGCCATAGATATATCCACTAATGTTGCACTCAGCTATCTGAATCGAAACAACTTGGATGGTAAATTTACATTCCAAGAAGCAACGAGGCACTGTATATCAAGGCTACTGAACTAGAGTCTCTTATCCATGGTGTCCATCTCCTTAACGAGATGGTCAATAAATACCATCAGATAACATAGTCTGTAACTGGTATTGAGAGAAGTGATTACAAGTATGTAATCGGTAAAAATGGCGGAGCAATTCGGGCAATAGAGGAGCTTACCGGTGTAAAACTGTATATTCCCAGAGACGAAACAGGACCAATCAGAGTGACGCATCCGGATCCAGCTGTTCGGCAACAAGCACAGAGTCTCATTCAGTACTAATTGGAAACAGTGTTTTAGCAATGCAGTAATGAATAGATATCTAGTCTGTAACCTGGTATAAGTAGAATTGATTTCCAGACTTCTAAAGAATTATTATACATCTTGAAGTTTCATGGAGTAATGATTCTTTTGCAAATCTACTTCCTTACTGGTGGAAAGGTTTTTATTCATCCTAATTCAACCGGGTAAGTCTTGCAGATTTGTGGAACGCCTTCTGCTATCAAATAGGCAATAATTCTTCTGAATTAAGAAAAATTAGAGCTGCAGAAGAAGGTTAAGTTCATAGGCTACTTTGACAGATGTCCAAAAAGGGAAGGTCTTGCTGCTATAGGGATGTAGACCGCGGTAAGGTTTTTCGTTGGTGTATCGGCTGAAAGGAAGCAATATTATCTAACAATGCTAGGCAAGGATGAAGAGGCTTACTATAGAGCATTGGAGCTTATTAGGGAATTGTATGGTTAGTGTGATATAGTTCTGCTAAATGAAAAAAGCAATGCAAAAAGTAGGAAACAATGAGACAGATGAAAAGTCTCGATGCTGAGCTACACACTGACTATTGGTAGTTGTGTTACATCAGTATCTACAATGTAGTCGCACTGTGGTGAGGAATACTTAAATGCATGGTATGAAAATGGATGATGATAGTCCTGGCAGAAATATTAAGTTACACCTCATCATCATCATTAGCTCCTTAGCCGAGGCGGCCAGGGTTACGGTGGACAGCTAGCAGTGGCCAGTGTTTTCTGCAGGAGATATTTTTCAGTGCAACTGATAGTTCACGGCAGACCCAGAATATGTCTGGCGGAAGTTTAGTTACATTGAACAAACAGCAGAGACAGCATTAGTTAGAAGGAATGTGAGCAAAGAAATAGAATTTAAAAAAGGAGTTTTAAATGAATATATGAATATATATATAATTATATATATATATGGGGCCGCGGTGGCCGAATGGTTAGAGCATCGGACTCAAGACTGTCACGACGGCAATCTGAGTTCGAGGGTTCGAGTCACCGGCCGGCGCGTTGTTTCCCTTGGGCAAGGAACTTCACCTCGATTGCCTACCTAGCCACTGGGTGGCCAAGCCAGCCCAAGTCAGTGCTGGTCCCAAGCCCGGATAAATAGAGAGAATTATTACCTAAAAAGGTACCACCGGCACTCTCCGTGGAAAGGAACTGGGGACCCTACCACGTACTCACTCCAAGAGCATCACAACATGAAAACTACAATTAAGTATCATGCTGTGACCACGGCGGCTCAGACATGAACCTACCGTTAAAAGAAGATATATATATATACTTATATATATATATATATATATATATATATATATATATATATATATATATATATATGAATCTTCATGATCTTAGTTTTCTTGGCATTAAGAAACAAGCCAGCCTTTTCACTTGCTTCTCTAACTTTGTCTAGTAGTTGTTATAGTTCAGTGATACTGCTGGCAATCAAAACTATATCATCGGCGTACCTTAGATTTGATATTTTGTATCCTCCAACATCTACAGTTCCATATATAAGTGTATATATATATATATATATATATATATATATATATATATATATATATATATATATATATATATCTTCTTCTTCTTCTACAGGCTTTTGTCCCAGTTCAACTGGGGTCGCCGGTGCGGATCTTCCTCCTCCACTCTGCCCTATCCAGGGCCTCCCCCTCCGTCACTCCCGCCGTCTCCATGTCCTCCTTGCTGAAGGTCCAGGGAGCATGGGCCGTTCCGTTCACCGGCCGCCCATCGATTGTAATCGGCTGGGAGCTTCATGTTTGGAAAACATTTCGGAATGTACCTTGGGGAACTAGGATCGCATCATGGCCACCAAGTCGTTGAAGTCAGTTAATTCTTTCTGAGAGGTGATCAAAAGGAACATTGTGAACTACCCGACAACTGTTGAGTTACTATTGATCTCAGTTCCATTTCAGTTTAGCTGAGAAATTGTAGTTCACAGTCTCCGTAATGCTCTTGAATGAGAGTTTCAAGAAATTTCTCTCACAGGGGTCAAGAACGATCTCGCGAACATGCGGTGGGATGTCGACCTTAGGAGGGTCAGGCTCTGCAGCGGCCTGTCTGCATTCCTGATTCTCCGCATCATGTATTGGCTTGGCAGGGTTTTTTACGGCCGGATGCCCTTCCTGCCGCCAACCTCTTTTAGTCGCCTCTTACGACACGCAGAGGGTACGTTGGACCTATTCTACCCCGGGGTCCACACGGATATATATATATATATATATATATATATATATATATATATATATATATCATCAATAACGGTATGCTCATGTTTGAGCAGCCGTGGACCTCTCCACCATCCTTCGCCACTAAACTCGATCTTACGCTTTTCTTTCCACTTGTACCATCGACAGCCCACAAATATCTTTGATATTGTCTCTCAGTCTTGTCTTCGGTTTGCCTCTTCCTCTGTTTCCTATCACCATCCCTGTCAGCAAGTTTTTCTCAATACTTTTACTTCTCATTACATGACCAATAAACTTTAATTTCCTCCTGTTCAAGATGTCCAACAGTCGGTCTTTATAATTTATTTTTCTCAGCACTTCATCATTCGTCTTCTTTTCTGTCCAGCTAATATGCAGTACTCGTCTGTAATACCACATTTCAAAACTATTGATCTTTTTCTTGTCTATCTACTTCAGCACCCAACGCTCAGAACCATATGATGCAATTGGGAAAACTAATGAGTTCAATAACCTCAGCTTTGTCCGTAAGGTAATGCTTCGGTCTTTCCAGATGTTATTGAGAGCAATTGTGGCGTTTTTGGCAATGGTAATTCTTCTTTTTATCTCCGGTGAATCATCATATGT
>NC_051397.1:46760679-46768179 GCF_015228065.2 Penaeus monodon | reverse complement strand
GTGTTTCTGATCGTGTGCGTGTGAACATCTCCGCTACGAAACGGTGCGCACAGGAACATTGCGGTCGTACTCCATAACCCGACGGTCATCAAAGAAAATGGCAACAGCTTAAGGGATATAAAACGTGGCGGAATTACATTTGATGCAGAAGATGGAGAGAGAGAGAGAGAGAGAGAGAGAGAGAGAGAGAGAGAGAGAGAGAGAGAGAGAGAGAGAGAGAGAGAGAGAGAGAGAGAGAGAGAAGGTGACAGAAACAGAGACAGACAAACAAGCAGACAGAAATAGAGAGGCAGAGAAAGAGGAAGAGACAAGGACCCCCAAAAATACGGCCAAAACCATAGAACATTGACTGAATACAGAAAGCAGGAATGGAAGACGACCGGATAAAGTGTAGCATCTTAGATAGATAAAAAGACAATATACCTCATTTTCTTTTACCTTTGGCAAGACAAGGGGAGAGGGGAGGGCGGGGTAAGGGTGTTGGGGTAAATAAGGGGGAGGGGAGGGGAAGGAGAGGGGAAGGAGGACTGAAGACTTATGAAGAATGTTACAATGTTTCTCCTTTGTGTCCTGTGAATGAAAGTTCAAAGTTCAGAACCGCGAATTCACGGTCAATTCACATCAAGTCATTTATTAGCCATTAACTGTTAGAATTTTGAACAGGCATAGGCGTTGACTAATTTACTACAGCCTTGAAAGTTTATATTCGCTTGAAACAAGAAAAGTAAAAGATGTCAAAGAAAAATGTTAAATAATAAATAGATAAGAGAGCACACGTACACACACACACACACACACACACACACACACACACACACACACACACACACACACACACACACACACACACACACACACACACACACACACACACACACGCACACACACACACACACACACACGCACACGTACTTTTAATTCATCCATCGATTTTAAGTTGATATCAGTGTGAAATATGAAAAAAAAAAATCTTTAAAATGTTAGAAGATATAATAAGAAAAATTCATTCTTCACGGGACACCTCAAGTTCCCACACAAACACTTCCGCTGACCGCATGGGGGGGGGGGGTATAGAGAGAGGGAGAGGGGAGGGGAAGGGGGAGAGGGGAGGGGGAGAGGGGAGGGGAGAAAGGGAGAGGGGAGGGGAAAGGGGGAGAGGGGAGGGGAAGGGATGGTGGAGAGAGGGAAAGAGTGAGGGGAGAGAGGGAGAGGGGAGGGGTAGAGAGAGGGGAGGGGAGGGGGGGAGTCAGCGCAGTGACCCTCACAATAGTACCATAACCCCTTGAACACTACCTCACCGGAAGTGGCTTTGTTGTTATATCTTTTATGTTCTTGCTTGTAAATCTGAGGGTTTTTTGTGTGTGTTTTTTTCGGTGTGTTTTTCTCTCTCTCTCTCTCTCTCTCTTTCTCTACGTTTACTGCCTCCGTCTCTCTTTCCCTTTAGAATTCAAATATTTCTCCCTCTCCTCACTTTATTTATCTTTCTCTATCTATCTCTATCTATCTATCTATCTATCTATCTATCTATCTATCTATCCGTCTGTCTGCCTCTTTGACTGTCTGCCTTCCCTCTTTCCCTATCTATCAATCTATCTGTCTTTCTATCTGTCTATCGATCTATCTATCTATCTCCACTTCTGCTATTTGCTGTCATCAATATTTTTATTCTATATTATTTTATTGGCAATAAATATTTCCCTTGTCATTTTAAATTGGTAGATTCCCCCACCCCTTCCCCCTCCTCCCTCCCCCTCCTCCCTCCCCTTCCCTCTCCTCCCTCCCCCACTCCCCTTCCCCCTCCTCCCTCCCCCCACTCCCCTTCCCCCTCCTCCCTCCCCCCACTCCCCTTCCCCCTCCTAGAATATTCAATAATATTCGTAATAAAAGGGTAGAAATGTAAAAAAAAAAAAAAAGAAAATAGATAAATAAATAAAATACAGTAAAAAAAAGAATAAAAGGTAAAAAAAAAAGTAAATAATAATAATAATAATAATAATGATAATAATAATAATAATAATAATAATAATAATAATAATATTAATAATAATAATAAAATAAAAATAGTAAAATAAAGTAAAAAAAAAAAAGAAGAATAAAAAAAAGTAAAAAAAAGGATAAAAGCATCTGAACCGGAATCCTGTCCCGGGATAGCGGAAACCTCAGAAACCTCTAGCGATGTCCGGTTATTGACGTTCGTTGATTTGCGTTCTTCTTTGTTATTTATTCATTTTATTTTATTTATTTATTATTAGTATTTTTGTTGTTGTTGTTGTTCTCCAGCGCTCTCTTTCTCTCTCTCTCTCTCTCTCTTTCTCTCTCTTTCTCTCTCTCTTTCTCTCTCTTTCTCTCTCTCTCTCTTTCTCTCTCTTTCTCTTTCTCTCTCTTTCTCTTTCTCTCTCTCTTTCTTCTTTCTCTCTCTCTCTCTCTCTCTCTCTCTCTCTCTCTCTCTCTCTCTCTTTCTTCCTTCTCCCGTACAAAATCCCCCCCCCACACACACACACACACAAAAGTTAATTGCGCAAGATTGACGCCCTAAATACTACGCGGCGATGACGTCACAAACGTACCAGCGGTCATTGTCCTTGGCTCGTGACGTCATCAAGGCGAGGAAGCAGGTAGGAGGGCGGGGCGGGGGGGGGGGTAAGGAAAGCGGGGCGGAGGGGGGGGTTAAGGAAAGCGGGGGAGGAGTGAAAATGGAGGAAGGGGAAGGGAAGGAGAGGACGAAGGGGTATGAGAGAAAGGTTAAGTAAGAGGGGAGGTTGAGAAAAAGGGACGGGAGAGAGAAGGAGGAGGAAGAAGAGGAAGAGGAAGGGGGAGGGGAAAGGAAACACTGAACACAAACGAACGTGCGTGGAAGTAAATAAGAGAGAAGACGAACGATAGAAGAAAGGAAGAAAGCAGGGAATGAAGCGCAGGAAGGAGAAGGGAGGAGAGAGAGAGAGGGTAAGAAGGAAGAAGACTCACAAGGTTACCATCCCCTTGAACTTGAAACTCGAGACAATGCGTCATCATGCGTCTGCGTGACCTTTCCTCCCGTTTTCTATGCTCTCACGGTTATTTGGGATTACCCGTTTTCTTTTGATGTCCCGCAGGTGGTGTAGAATGATTGGATAGTTTATAGCTGTATTCTTTTTTATAGTTTCTCTGTATTTGTTAGTTACATGGCATCTCTGCAGCTTATTGATATATATATTTTTTTCTTTTCTTTTCTTTTCTTTTCCTTCTTTCTTTCTTTCTTTTTTTTTCATTTTTCTATACTTGTTACTTACATGACGGCATCTCTGTCGTCCCGACCTCTGTGTTATATAAATATGGAATGAAAAAAAAAAGAAAATACCAAGAAAAGAAAGAAAGAAAGAAAGAATAGGTAAAAAACAAATAAGAGAGGAAAAAGGAAAAAAAATAGATTAGCACAAGAAGTCGTGATTCTTCAGTTTACTTCGCATGACCCAAGTGTCAGCATAAAAGTCTTGAGTATTTTTTTTCATTTTTATTCTCACGAAGTCCAGGATGTGTGTGTAACGTAAATAAAGGTAATTATCGATGGGGGAAGATAATGATCACGGTAAGGTATGGAAAAATAACAATGTGATACGATAATGAGATAATTACGTGAGGGTAATTGCTCGAAAATTGAATACTTTGGGGGAATACGGTTTTATGATGTCAAAGAAATCGATAAGTTAATAAGTAGAGAGAATGGGAGAGGGAGAGGAAGAAGGAGAGAGAGAGAGAGAGAGAGAGAGAGAGAGAGAGAGAGAGAGGGGAAAGACAGAAAGACAGAAAGACAGAGACAGATACCGAGAGGGAAAAAAAAACAGAAAGGGATAGCCGAAAAAAAGAAGAAAAAAAAGAGACAAACAATAGACAAAGTAAAGAAAACCAAGAACAAATCTTAAGACAGAGAATGACGAAAAGAGAGCAGCAGAGAGCGCAGATGACAGTCCCACGAGATGCCAGCCTGTCAGCCCCTTTGGCTTCGGGCAACGTCAGCTGTCGATAGGGGAGAGACACGAAGGTTGTCAGCAGCCGCGGGAGGGCCATTAGGCTGACAATCTGTCCTCGAAATGCTGTCACTCTTATAAAGGGGGAAGTAACTGTAAACAAAACATTGCCGAGGCGATAATTTATTCGGGGGATCATGAATTTGCAATGGGGGTTTCTTAGGCCTCTTGACATCTCGTAATGGACTTTCGGTGTTGTGTCAGGGACATGGCCGCGCTCTGTGACTGCAAAACGACACCGGCAAAAGATTAGTGTCGATGCATGTGTGTGTCTGTTCATGTCTGTATCATAAGAAGGGAAAAAGATTAATTGGAAGATGATGATGAAAAGTTAACACGATACAAAATCAAAACGATTAATATTAAGATTCTGAGCGAGAGAGAGAGAGAGAGAGAGAGAGAGAGAGAGAGAGAGAGAGAGAGAGAGAGAGAGAGAGAGAGAGAGAGAGAGAGAGAGAGAGAGAGAGAGAGAGAGAGAGAGAGAGAGAGAGACGGAGTGATACAGAAAGAGAGGAATAAAAAAAAGAGAGAACGAGAGAGACAGATAAAAAATAACACTCGTTCGTGCAATTTCTCGCTCTATGATTCTTCACCCCCCCCCCCCATAACAACCATACTGTAACGGGAAATTTATCGCAATACTACTACCCCTCCGAGTAACCCGTTACCTGGCCAGGTATTCCGTATTTCCGCTCTGGTGTGTCCGCATACCAACATAGCGACAGCCTCGTGCCAAACATAGCGACATCCCGAATGCCAATAATGGAAGTTTGTTTTTTCTCGCCTGTGCTAACCTGTTTATAAATATCTCCATGCCTAAAAGCTTCTAAAGTGAAGATGTTGCTGTTTATGGTATGCAGATTAGCATAATACCCTAATAAAGGGTACTTGTTTGTGTACCGTTAGGAGCATCAACATTATGAGCTATGATTATACACAAAGGTTTGACCAATTATCCATGTCCATAGTAACTCTTTGCTTAATTATCCGCCTTAATTAATAGCAATGTCAACCTAAGCATAAGATCTTATTTAACTCAGATGTAACGCTATGGCCCCGTGCTGTGTATCAGCATGTGATGGCGCTTTAGCAGAATAATAGCATTCAACTGAATTAATAATCTGTTTCATTTGAAATTTAGTTCTTGTGTGATTTATTTTATATTTAATCGTTTTCCATTTACACACACACATCATTTGTTCTTTTTCATTTACTTTTCCATTTCTCTCTCTCTCTCTCTCTCTCTCTCTTAACCTCCTTTCTTTTCTTCTCTTCCTCCTCCCAGATCTCATTCTCTCTCTTCCATCTTCTCATATTCTCTCTCTCTCTCTCTCTCTCTCTCTCTCTCTCTCTCTCTCTCTCTCTCTCTCTCTCTCTCTCTCTCTCTCTCTCTCTCTCTCTCTCTCTCTCTCTCTCTCTTTCTTTCTCTTTCTATATCCCTTTCAGAAAAAGATATGAACGCCATCCTCCAATGCAATTATCGTACCTCGACAACATGTGCGTAAACAGACGTGCCTCGTGAACTTTACTCGTGTACAACATAATTACTTTTTTTATTCCTTTTTAATCCCTTCTCCCTCGTGCGCATAGCATCTTAATGATTTTACAACCATCAGCCACTGCGCTGGGTAGTTAAAGTCAATTTGCCGTATCGTCTTTAAGTAATGATCTCATTGGTCATAAATTGCTAATTGATTTCTACGTACGATAATACATGCTTTTTTGTGCGATCGTTTTTTATCGATTCTGATAAATACGAGATTTTTTAATGATGATTTAAAGGGACCTCCTTTAAGTTCATGATTTGTTATTTTCTTGCATTTGTTTTCTTTCTTCCTCTTTTGCGAAAGGTAGAAATATCGGTTCAAATTCTAGAAGTTAAAAATAGCCATCGAATTCCTGCAAGCTATTTTTTTTTTTTCTTTACAGTGCTAGTTATCTGATAATGCGTTCGTTACCCCTTGATTACGGTGGCTCATTCACATTTCACAAATCATGAAAGCGTCACTATTACGTAGTATCTCCGAGCAGGCGTATAAGACTTATAAGAAACCGGTTTGATATTCTGTAAAACGGAATAAACCTAAAGTATTGAAGAAGAAACGAAAGAAAAAAAAATTGGATATTGATTAATCTTTTATAAAATTCTTACTTTATCTAGAAAGTTGATTATGGAAACGAGTTGGAGCAGATTTGCAAGATTTTTTTTTCTTTTTTTTGTATACATAATCTTGACTTTGGAGAGTATTGAAGACGGTTGAATGTAGTTGAATTGGGTAGGAAGGGAGGGAGGACCCTGAGGAGATGGAAAACGGGCTTAGCGTGTTTTTGTCTTGGATAATAGCTTCACAATCTGATAATCCTTAATTCTAAAATTTGAAATCACACTGCGTCGTCTAAGACCAGTTTATCCATTTTTTTTTTCTTTACATCGGTTATTAGACTCGAATGAAAGGAGGAGAGAAGAAATGGAGAAGAAAAGTGGGGAAAGAAATATACGCACGTACTCCGCGGTCAACTGGATTCCACTGGGTTATGGCGGACATGTTTTATCGTCATAAGCGACCTCTCGCATAAGCTTCGGATTACCGCCTTCCATTTCTTGTCCAGCGGGTCTCCTATGATTAAAGCATCTTATTGCTTTCTTAATAGACTTAAGTGCCTGCAATAAGAATAACCTCCTTCGTTATATTTTCTCATAAATCGTATTACAATCTTGCGTGAAATATAAAAAGAAAAGGCGAATCGGTCGGCGCATCTATCTAGCCGGTGATCTCATCGTCCCCTATAATCAGTCATTCATATTCCGGACATCAACATGCTAGCTGCCTTGCAATCATCCACGCAACTTTGCAAGAGAGGATTCACTTGATCATTATTGAATTATCTCCGCTTCTTTCCCCGCTTTTCCTGAAAATTTATTAGAAAAATTTTCTATATGTCTAGAATGGATCCAAATAACTCGCATCGGGCGCTCGACGTAGTGGTTGAAAGCAGTCAACAAAAGCGACTCGTGTTGCGCAAAAAGGGTGTGAATACCTTTTTACAATTTATAAACCCGGCATCAGATTCCATAAAAGACCGATCCCAACGTAATACGTCTTCACAAATTCGTCAATTTTTCTTCCAGTTTAACGCGATGTTTATGGTAAATATACACAAGCTACAATCTCAGTAGCAGGTTCCATCAAATCTTATGATATATTGCCGGTAATTGCGCAGATCAACTTTCTTATTTATGAGATATTTTTGCTCTTGAGATAAAACTAGGCATCTTGCAAAATTTACTGATCATTGATGATGTAGATATGTAGTGAAAAATTGTTTTAAGATGAAATCCATTTAAATATTTATCAACGCAATTTAAAATAATGCATATTTCTTCGTTAAACTCAATAAACCTATTTTCTAAAAGAGACTTATTTTACAGAACGTTGTAATAAACCGCAAAAACCCAACCAAGTTAAAATCTTATTAAGAATTAAGTTTTTACGCA
>NC_051397.1:46743179-46755679 GCF_015228065.2 Penaeus monodon | reverse complement strand
AAAAAGCCCAAAAGACGAATTTACATATTGGAATCAAGTTTTGAAAAATCCGAGTGAAGGCACAAGGCAAAACTAGTCGCACTTGCAGGGTATGCAGAGGTTACGCTGGTTGCAAAGCTCGTGGCTCTTAATTGCAACCTTTCGTGCATGGGATATTCAAACCGCCTTGTTGCACAGCATATATATTTGTATGCTTGTCGTTTCTCTAACCTGCATACCTCCACTCAAGCCGGTTGGAGCTGCGTAGACACCAGCCGATGAAACCTATTTAAAATCATCAATCTTGATACCGATCATTGCCTACGCGGCTTCGGTAAGAATATACGATCACGAGACCCATCATTAAGATCACCTTTTCCTCCCTCCGTTCTCGCCGGATCCTTCCCGACTCCCTCCCTCGGGCTGAGTCAAGCTGCTTGTGATTAAAAGAGGGAGAGGGAGGGAGGCGCCGGCTCGACGGAGGAGCCTCTTCGCCGGGGTTATTAACGTGCCTTGTTGCCGAAGTAAGTAAACCAGGGCAGAGAACTATGGTCTCCTGGGTGCGATTTGTTTATTATTATTATTATTATTATTATTATTATTATTATTATTATCTTAATTATTATTTTATTTATTTATTACTTTTTTTTGAGGGGGGGGGGGTGAAATTTACTGTGATGTTATTAAAGCATTTTTAGTCTTCAAGAGAATTTACTGTGATGTTAGTAAAGCATTTATAGTCTTGTTGGTTTGTTTATTTTTGTTATCTTTATCATTAAGAGTGATCTAGAATGGTTACGACGGTCACTGAGTATCCAAAATGGTCCTGAATATTGAATCATTAAGATTGTAACAATAATAATGATCATGCTAATAATGATGAGTATTATAGTAATCTCGATTATCATTTGTATCGACATTATAATCATAATTTAACCACTATCAGTTTTTGAAGATTTTTCATACATCTAACGTGACCATCTGGGTGATCTAGGTATTAGTAATGTCCGCCAATCTCATTCTTCCCACAATTACACACACTCGCAGAGATAAAACAAAGTATATATATAAAAAAAAGAATCCCCGTTAGTCCGAAATCGCTACCCATGACGACACCAAAATAAAGGAAGAAGGAAAAAAAGACAATGTTAATAAAAAAAAGACGAAATTCGCTCCTTTACGCGGTGGCAAATGGTCAGATGACACGTTGTTTGGCGGGAACCAATGATAACGCGACGGCCATCAAGCTCCGCCCTTCGCTGGTAGCAATATTCTTACGGCTTCACAAAACACAGTAACGTGTGACAAAAAAGAGAGAAATAGAGAAGAAAGAGTGAAGCAGATATCGTAAGGGAAGAGCTTCCTTACATACTTCTTATCGCGGTTTCGTTTCGTTTCTTGTCCGGTTTTCCCCCTACCTATGTGGCCTTTTGCAAGACCTTGGGTAATGGCTACCTTCCGTTCTGACCGATTTATATGCTTAAGTATACTCGAAGCCACTTTCGACATGAAGTGAGGGTATACGGTATCATTATCCCGGTATGCAGATGATGACTGATGCCCTTAGGAGATATAGTGGATGTCGGTTACTTGAAAAACTTTTTTCGTCTCAGCTGGAGGAGAGTGGATATGCTCGGTTAACCTGAATTTCCGAGCGTCCTAGGTTCTTTATTAACCTAACGGGACGATGTTGAAGGTATTTTTCCTTTTTTTCTTCTTCTTTTTTTAAAGTTTGTCAAGTAATTACGTAGTAATTACCGTCGTTTTAATTGCGGCCTTGTCTCTGGGGGCGATTTTTAAAATGCAAATGGAGATGAAACGCATTCGAGTGAAAAATCCCCGCCAAAATATGAAAATGATAAAGCTGTTTCTTCTTCCTTATAAGATAGTGAGATCCTGAACTTTAACTGTCCGAGGAAGATGCTTGGCTGTCTGTCAGGGTGATCGATCGCCTTGCATCCATGATTAGAGAGGAAGGAAGAAATTCATGGGGAAATCAAAAACAAAAGGCAGGGAAGACGCGGTCAATTTATTTATACCAATTTTTTTCTCACTTGAACATCTGTCATCATAATCATTATATATTTTTCTCTTTTTATACATTGGGTATGTTCTACTTCCTTCCTATGTCCATTTCTCTATATTTCCGTCCATAATTTATCTTCTTAGAAGTGCGACCTGGCAACACCGTCACATTCATCCATATGTATCACAGACTTCGATTAAAAAAATATATATTTACGCCGCATCTGATGACCTTGCTCCACACCTACTTGACCTCTGACCTAATTTTCTTCTTCTCGCTAGTCGCCGTAACTAGTTCTCGACCCTCCTTCTACGGGTCCACCAGCTGGCGACGCCTTCAAGCTCGAACGGGTTGGTTTGTTCTTGCGGGGAAAAAAGCAACCTGGTTCGAGCGCCGAAGCAAGTCAGGTCAAGCTTCTTCCGAGTGAGATTTCGAGGCCCAGTGACCGATCCGGCAACCTGAAGGTGTAACGGCACAGCGAAGGAGATAAGGCGTTCCCCCAAGTCGCTCGCTCAAACACCAGACGCAAGGCCGGCAGAGGGAGGGAGAGACCACCCAATCTCGGACCATTTTCGTGATCGCGGACGAACGGAACCTTGTTTTTTTGTGCCTTTTTGGGGAATGTTGGAGGAGGGAGGATGAAGGATGGAGGGAAGCTGCTCTTGTTCGAGTTCTTAAGATACATTTATACTTTGAAGTCGTAAGATTAATTGCTGCTGCTGCTTTGCAAGCGGGGTGCAAGAACTTGGCTCGTTTATCTATTGTCAGGCAACGGGATGAACCTATGTTTCAATTTATTTATGTCCGCATAAATAAATAAGTGAGTCTGAATGTATGTGTGCATGCTGTGAATCAGACATGGCTACAAAAACACGCTCACGCACACTGAAACCCATTCATACAAGCGCGCACACATGCATGTGCGCGCCGACACATGTACTCATTATCCATCTATCTATCTATATGTCTATAGCTCTGTCTATAACTACATCTATCTATATCTTTCTGTCTATATATTTATGTATGAATACACACACACGCACATATATATATATATATATATATATATATATATATATATATATATATATATATATATATATATATATATATATATATATATATATATACTTATACATACACACACACAAATATATATATACATATATATATATATATATATATATATATATATATATATATATATATATAACACTTCAGCACTCATTATATCACATAAACCCCGATAAGATACGTTGTCCGTCAACTTAGCCAAGGGCCTTTGCCCTCTCTAGCACAGTGACTTAGGACCCGAAAACAACACAGGCCAATTACCCGGGTCGGCCACGTGGTGCAACGGGCGCAGAATCACGTGGACTCAGAACGGCGTCTTTGCAACAGGGCCTCCGGGGAGTGGGAGTGGCGTGGAAGAGTGGAGGAGGAGTGAAGGAGGAAAGGTTCTTGGCTGGGTATTCGGGTCAACCGTGGGCGGGGAGCGTGGATGTTCGCGCCGGGGTTCCTTCGAGGAGTCCTGTTGCTCGGGCTGCGCTAACCTTCGGGAGGGGACGCGGGACCTTCACCTTGCTTTTCCTCTTTCAGATGTTTTTTTTTCTTTTAGTTTCGATGTGTTTCTCTTTGATGGACAGCTAGAATGTACAAACAAACCTTATGGGTGATGCTAATCTCTTAAGTTTTCATAATTTCGCATCCTCTTCTACCCTCTAGATAAGACACGTCATCACTTTCGGAATATACTCGCCTTCGCTGTTCGTTGTCACACATACGCCGTCAACATCTCGTGTTTGTCTGCCGTAACACGTAACTTGAGCCGAGATTAGCTGATAACCGCACATACTATCTTACGCAAGCTGAGAGACGGCTGGGAGACGGAGGGACACGATGTAATTGGAGAGCCTAATGTGAATTCACCAAATAAGGATCATCATTGTGCGTTGCTGGCGTTATCGGCTACGCTTTGAAATAAACTACCCCCTTCTTGTTCTTCAGAAAAAAGAACAAGAACAAATAGAAGTAATATAAGAGGAACAGGCAGATGAATAAGATGGAAAATAAATAACACGCTGACAGGTGAACTTTTTATATACAAATAATCACCAGAATCTCAAAAAAAGCAACAGTACGAAGTCTGCAAATCCTATATAAGCGCTCGTTCATTTGAATAGAAAATTCCTAACGGCTGCCCTATAAGCATAGACAGAGACGCAGCCAGTCCCAACAGCCGCCGCGGGATGCCTTCACTCAGCAAGCCGCCGTCCGTGCCATTTGCATGCTTATCACACGCCATCTCATCGCGCGTTGCTGACTGACTGAGGAGTCATGCACACGCGCCTAGGGGGTTATGCTAATGCTTAGGCTTGAATCTGTGACTGAGTGTTACCGTTTGCGTGCCTGTGTTTCATCGGGCTGTGGTTCCTAGGTCCTCGTTTCTGCATGGGATTCATTGCAGTCGCTTTTAATTTTGCTATTATTGCTAATGGGTGATAATCATCTTGGATGCTAGGATGAATAGGTTTGTAATGAGATAAGCGGTTTTAGAGGCGCTCTCTCTCTCTCGCACATAGACACACACACACACACACACGTGTGTGTGTACATTATATATATATATATATATATATATATATATATATATATATATATATATATATATATATATACATATATATATATACATACATATATACATATATGTATATAAATACACACACACACACACACACACACACACACACACACACATATATATATATATATATACATACACACACATTTATATATATGTGCGTGTTTGTGTATGGATGTATAAATTAAATTAACTATATCTGATACGAAACTGCCAACATTTCTCCTCAAACAGCCAAACCGGCACCCAAATCCGACTCACACCGAAGAAAAGGCACATTCTTACCCTTGACAACTTACCACGCGTGAGAGATGCGCCCTGAGCCCGGGTTACACAATGAATGAAACGTGATCCTCATGAACGCTGTCTCCTCCTCATGGTGTAACCTAAGCGCGGCGAAGGGGTTAAGCACCTTGCAAGACGCTGTGGACAGGAGGGGTGGTCCTCTCCCTGTCTCTTGATAAGCGAGACACTCCTTTCTATTACGGTCTTCGCTAACGGTACTTCGGGGACACTTTTCAGGAAGGCGCGGAAAAGGAGGGGAGGGGGAGAGAGGATATTGAGAGGAGGTACAGTGGGGAAGGAGAGAGTCAGAGGAGGAGGTGGAGGAGAAGGAAGAGGAGAAGGAAAAAGAGGAGAAGGAGGAGGAGGAGGAGATGGAGGACTTAGGAGCCAAAGTTACTGCCGGCCTTATCTCGCTTGAGCTCACCTGACTGGGGAATCCGGGCGCCATAATGTTGTCAAGTCTATAGGATCCGGACACGGCTTTTGAATACCTAAAGGGCTACGATTTTGTGCAATAGTCCACGATTCCTTATCTTTCGTTAATGTATTTTTATCCTTATGTATCCGTACATCATATTCCATTTTTGCTGTACGCATTCTTCCTTATTTGCAAATACGCACGTAGACCTTTTTTTCACTTTATTTATTTGGCCAAAAGTTTCATCATACACTGCTTAAAACTAACCAACACTGAAACTAAAGCATAAGAACTGACCTTCCACTAATGCTATAGAAATCCTACTTGCTTCTGCACGAAATCGTAAATGAAATTAAGGGGTAATTTTAATGTCGATTCGAGAGAAGACGAAACAGAAGGAGAAAAAGAGGAAGAGTCCTCATTATCATATAGATTACCCTGGACTTCCCCCACTTCGGTTGAGTGACCCACACCTCACTTAACCTTTCTCTGCAACCCTTTGCAATCCCTCTGTAGGCAACCCCTCCACCCCTCTGAGCCACTGGTCCTGCCTATCCCTTTCCTACTAAATACTTTTGTCTCTCGCTTCTCCGAACCCTCCCTCCCCCGACGTCCCACACCTACCCGGACCTCCTCCCCCCCAAACATACCTGAATCCCACGCTTCCCAGTCCCTTCCTCTTGCTCCTTTAATGAATCCTCCATTCCTCCCTTTCCCTCCCCATAAACCCCCCCTTCCTTCTAACCCACGTCCTCCATCCTCTTCCACCCCAATCCCCTTCCCCTTATCCCTCCTCTTCCTCCCTTTAAACACCCTCCTTTCCCTCCCCTTTCCTGTCCCCCCTCCCCTTCCCCCGCCTTTAACCTAAGCTCCGGGTCGCAGTTGACCAAGGGTATTCCCCTACCCCCTTCCTCCCCCTGCCCCCTGCCCCCCTGCCCTCCCGTTGTGCAGTGCTGGCCGTTGAGGAAGTGACCTACTTACGAAGGGGCTGTGACCTCTTGTGGGACGCCGCCAACTGCACGCAGGGAGCCCAGCTGATTCGACCTTTGATGGAGATGCGGATGCTGTTGCAGCCATTTGGGTCTGTTTCTTTCCCACTTCTTTGTTGTTCTTTTCTTCTTCGGGTTTTGAAGCAATGTCCTATTTTTTTCTAAATCTTGTGTCTTTTCATTTCTTTTCTTTTTCTTTGGTCTATATTCTTTGTTATTTTCATATGTCTTTTTTCACTTCTCCCTTATTCCTCCCCATTCTTGCTTCTCCAATTTTCCCTTCTCCTCATGCCCACTACCTTCTTCATTATCTTCTCCGTCACACCTCCTTCCATTCTCCCTCCCCGCCCCCTTCCCCTCGCTCTCGTCAGGCGGCCATCTTGTAGGAGTGGCTGACGCTAATCGGGAGGGAAGCGGTAATCGCTGCGTAGGTCCGCTCCGTACGCTGCGTCGCCGCTTCTTAGGGGAATAGTTAAAACAGGAAGCAATCGTCTCTGAATTCTCTTTCTTTTTTTATGAGCCTGATTGTAGATATTTTCGGAACGCTGGTCTCATCCTCAGGCGGGAACGGACGGACAGGGGGGATCGATGCGACATGTTGACAGCGGCGAAGGAAGGAGGGACAGTGTGGCGTCCTCACTTCTTTGCTTATTTTCTTATTCGTCTTTTTTATTGCTGTCGTTCGCTTCTTTCCACTCTTTTATTTTCCTGATTGTCTAATTGTTTATCTGTTTGTCTCCCTGTCTGTCTGTTTGTCTATGTTTTTGTTTCTATCTCTCTTCCTATGTCTCTCTCTCTCTCTCTCTCTCTCTCTCTCTCTCTCTCTCTCTCTCTCTCTCTCTCTCTCTCTCTCTCTCTCTCTCTCTCTCTCTCTCTCTCTCTCAAGAAACCCTCATGTCCTCAACTCCACCCACATACTATCATCCGCTACCATCGTACCGCCCACTCAGTGCTCATTTAACACGTATCAGACTCATATCTAGAAGAAAATTCTCTTAAAAACTCTCCCCCAATTAAATCCCCACAAGCTTCATTACGAAAACAATACAGTAATCGGCGAACAAAAGATTTTATCGAAAAGTTTAACGCAGATTTAACAGCCTGATACAAGCGCCACAAAAATCGCCTTTGGAACTCCGTTAAGGCAAACACTGCATGCGAGGGACGCGCGACAGGTGCAACGGATTCAATAGAACACGATGTACTCGCACGGTGCAGTCGGATTGTGTAATGTAGCTTGATGAAGTTCTTTGGCAATTCATAGCAGCGTCCGTGCGTGCGAAGACTCGTAGATGACGGATAATTTTCTTTCTTTGGTAAATGTGTATATATGTGTGTATGTATGCATGTGTGTATATATATATATATATATATATATATATATATATATATATATATATATATATATATATATATATATATATATATATGTATATATATATGTATATGTTTGTGTGTGTGTGTGTGTGTGTGTGTAGACGCATACCATATCCTTGTTTGTTTATTAATTTTTGCTTCGAAATTATTTTTTCATTATTGCTAGCTTTTAAAATATTTTTTGCTTATTGAATTCGAAGAGGTTTTGCCATTCCTTATAAAGTGTAGGAGGACAGGTTATATGCATATAAAATAGATATGATAAGGAAACAGGTCAACGCAGACAAATACAATTTTAACAGGGTAGACGAACACTATTTATAGTATACTTTACGATGTATGGAACTACTTTTCGGTATGCAAAACCAGAAAAATAAATAAAATTAGGAACCCCACTCCGAACAACCCTAAAACCAGGTCAAACAACGGAGATTTTTATGTATGCTAAGACCGGTCTGACAACGGTAATATAATTCAAGAAGAGGCATTTTAAAGTGACGATGAAAAATGTCAGAAAGCGAGGTAGATCGGAGTTCCAGTCGCGTCTCAAGGGCGGGAATGGCGAGGGTAAACATCCGTAACACGAACCGGGAATAGAAGGGAGTCTCCTCTCCGTTACTTTATCCCGCGGGAATTACGCTGCGGAGGCCAATGCTGCCTGAGGGCGGATGACACGCAAAAGAAAATTGGCCTAGGAATTAATTTGTCTTCATATTATTAAAGTAAATTAGTAGTATACGCAGAATTCACCTCAATTCTAAGCGTGGATGGTGAAATAAGGGATTTCAAATGTCAAAATATCACGATAAAATTTCTCTCCTTTCTGTTTGGACGTGTCGTGTTTAACCCCCCACCCCCACCCCTCCCATTCCTTTCTTTTTTTCGACTTTTTTCTGTTTTTTTTTCTGTCTTCTCTCGCACCGGTGAAGAATCCTGTGTATCCCGCCACAGGACACGACGTCTATTGTTCCTTCATGAAAGGCTGGCTGAAGGAGGAGCGAGGCAGGGTGGGGGGGTGTAATCACGGGATTTTTTTTTTTTTTTTTTTAAGGTTTCATCTTCCTTTAGCCTCTGTTTGTTTTGTGCTTGTCTTTGCGCAGACTTATATCTATGTATTCGCATTTATATCCATTTATCTATCTATATCGACATATATATCCATCCATCTGTTTATCAGTATTTCTATATTTATCTATTTATCTGTTTATATACATACATACATACATATATATATATATATATATATATATATATATATATATATATATATATATATATATATATATATAATTATATATATATATCCAGCCATCTATCTGTCTGTCTGTCTGTCGGTCTCTGTCTGTCTGTCTGTCTATCTATCTATCTATCTGTCTATCTGTGTGTGTGTGTGTGTATCTACCTAGTCAACGGAATAAATATTAGCCAGATACACACAAGCATACGCTTACTCTCTCTCTCTCTCTCTCTCTCTCTCTCTCTCTCTCTCTCTCTCTCTCTCTCTCTCTCTCTCTCTCTCTCTCTCTCTCTCTCTCTCTTTCTCTTCTCTCTCTCTCACACACACACACGCACTGTTCACATATCGAGTGCAATTACCTCAATCCCAGACACTCACTATCTCAAACAGTGAATTCGCGACGGCTGGTTAAACACACTACGTTCGTTGTCATTGGACAAAGCATCTGTTCAGGACGTTCACTGCTCAGGTAGAGAATAAGAGCAAAAAAAAAAAGATAATAAAAAAATAAAATAGTGATAATAAGGAGTGACAGAGCGAAAATACCACGCGTTTAGTTCGAGTTTAAAATGTGGATTGACAGATCAGCGATAACGAGGAGATAGGTTGGATAAGGCTGATGAAAAAATTAGAAGCGTTAATGTCATACCGAGGGGATACGAGCATACAGGTCTGTTAAATATACAAAGATGAAAACAATAATGTTAATAATAATGATAGTAATCATAATAGTCATTAAAATAATCATATTGTTATAAATAATTTTAACAATAATGAGGAACGCAAATTAAGATATTTGTGGTGGTGATCATGCCACTAATCAAGATAACAACAGCTGATAATGATAATGACCAAAGAATTATAGAACAAACTGACAGATCACGAAGTACACACATACGAAAGAATAAAAAAAAAAAAAAAAAAGTGATCATGGGAAACCGGGCTGGGAAAGATCTTTGGCCGGAATGCATGCGACGTAAACACACCTCGCACGCAATGTACACAAAAGGCGAAAAAACAAACGACTAACACTTTCTAACACTTTCTTCCTTTTCTTTCTGGTGTTTAATAGATGCTAGAAACTCGGGAGAAAGGATAGTCTGTTATATTTACATATTGATTTGTATTTTCCAAAAGATCGTAGACTCGATGAAATCCAATCGCTATTTTTAGCACAGCATGACAAAGGTTTTTCTAAATATACCGTTGATGTTTATAGCAATATCCGATTTTCCTCCTAACATTTTCCACATCGCCACTTCCTTATTTTACCATTTATCGTCACAGTCATCATCGACAGCAAAGTCATCATAATTACAACCATTAAAGGCTTATATATATATGTGTATATATATATATATATATATATATATATATATATATATATATATATATATATATATATATATATCCAACCTCTTATTATCTTTCTTTATCCCATTCGCCTCTCACCAGTCTGCCTTTTCTCTCTTCCACCTCTCATCTCCTCGTTTTCTTTTTATATTATTTAGTTATCTGTATATCTGTTTGTTCAATTATTAATTTACCTATGTGTCTATCCATTCGTCTATATATTCACTTGTCCATATAATTATGTATTTGTTTATCTTTTCACTTATTTTAGATTCATTTATTAATATATTCATCACTTTATACACTCACACACCTAGGCATTCATCATATTTATTTTCTTACTTATTCACATATTTATTCATCCATTCATACACGCGTTCCTCTCTCTCTCTCTCTCTCTCTCTCTCTCTCTCTCTCTCTCTCTCTCTCTCTCTCTCTCTCTCTCTCTCTCTCTCTCTCTCTCTCTCTCTCTCTCTCTCTCTCTCTCTCTCTCTCTCTCTCTCTCTCTCTCTCCTTCCACCCCGTCAAAATCTCTCCGAGGTGACACGCTAACAGAAATCCAGAGTCCACTTTATCTCGAAACTATGCCACTTTTTCACCTCTTATAACGAGTGCCTCCGAATACCACAGGTTTTCGGTCGAGTGATAAGGAAGAAGGAACGAAGAGAGGAGAGAGGAGGGAGGGAGGGGGGGGGGGGTGTTACCCATAGGGTAGGGGGTGGTAGGGAGGTTCAGACGAAAAGGTTTGTTGATCAGCTGATTACGACTTTTTTTTTTCGTTTTTCAGCCACTTACTAAACCTGGTGTTATGTTTATCTTTTGGTTAATCGTCATAATTAGTAGAAGTTTTGTAATCGTTGCTTTTATTATTGGTGTTATTATTTCTATTATTATTGTTGTTTTGTTGTTGTTGTTGTTGTTAATATTATTATTGTTATTATTACTATTATTATTATTATTATTATTATTATTATTACTATTACTATTGTTATTGTTGTTGTTGTTGTTAATATTATTATTATTATTATCATTATTACTATTATTATTATTATTATTAATGTTATTATTATCATCATCATCATCATCATCATCACTGTTATCATAGTTATCATTATCATTATTGCTATTAGTTGTAGTAGTAATATCATCATTATCATCTAATTTGTTTTTCTCCATGTTTGTTGCTGCTGTTTTTGTCGACTATGTCAACAACCACAACGATAAGGAAAATGGTACCAAAGTCAGTACCAGTAACGATACCAATAACAATACCCCTTAACCCTTTAACCTTTGACACTCTTCTTCAAGCTTTTAAACGTTTTTTTTTTTCAAGCTTAAAAAAAAAAAAAATCAAGTTTTTTTTTAATTTCAAGTTTTTAATTTTTTCAAGTTTTTTAAACATTTTTTCAAGCTTTTTAACTTTTTTCAAGCTTTTTAACCTTTTTTTCTTTCTTTTTACATTTTTTTTCAAGCTTTTCAACTTTTTTTTTCCAAGCTCCACCCCTTTTTTTCAAGCCTGCAGTCCATCTCCCCACATAACGCAGGTGAAAGAGAAAGAGAGAGGATGAGTGTGTCTGTCTGCTTTGAGTTGCAATAAGTGGCCTCGGGGTGCAATTGCAAGGAACCGCAAGAAGGGACAATAACCTTGCAATTTCTCTATCTCTCCGCCGCTTCCTTGTTCACCCGCCGTCAAGGAGACAAAGAGAGGGAAGAGGATTTTGCTGTGTGTGTGTGTGTGTGTGTGTGTGTGTGCGTGCGTGCGTGCGTGCATGAGTGTGTGTGTGTGTGTGTGTGTGTGTGTGTGTGTGTGTGTGTGTGTGTGTGTGTGTGTGTGTGTGTGTGTGTGTGTGTGTGTGTGTGTGGATATTTACGTGTGGATAGAGGTGGTGGTGTCTGGTGGATTGGTAGGTGGATAGAGTGAGTTGGTTAGGTGATTGGTATAGGCTGAGAGGTAGAGAGGTTGGTAAGTAGGTGTCTTGATAGGTAGATAAGTTGGTGAGTAGATGGGTTGATAGGTAGAGAGGTTGGTAAGTAGATGGATAAGGTGGGTAGATGAGATAACAGGTAGACAAGATGATAAGTAGATGAGATAACAGGTAGACAAACACAAGGTATCCACATTAGCAAAGAAATGCAGCTCAGGCGAATCTCAACAAACAGAGATACACGAACATAAGATAAAATAAAAAAGA
>NC_051397.1:46728179-46735679 GCF_015228065.2 Penaeus monodon | reverse complement strand
CTCAAACAAACAGGAGGACAGACAAACATGCAGACACACACAACCGTTGCTAACTTTAAAAGCGGAAAAGCGCTAGTTAGTGTCGTTGACTCCTCCTTCCCTTCACAAAACACGCCATTATCACCCTTGGGAGACTGTTATCCTAAGACCCAAATTTGCTCACGTGCCAAAAGGCCAGAACGCGACATAAAAAAAAAGAAAGAAAAAAGAAAGAAGTGCTGGGAATGCGTGATAAAAGAAGAACTACAAAGAAAGAGAAGAAAAAAAAATGACGTGTTTAAAGAACATGCACGTGTTCACTAAGGGGGATGGGAGGGGGGGAGGGAGGAGGGGTCGATGGGTGTTATTTAAGGGGGGGGGGAGGATGGAAGAAGGGAAGGAGGGTATTTGGCGAATAGGAAGAAGGAAAATAGAAGAATTATCAGAGAGAAAGAGAGGATAACGATTTGTCTCGACTGGTTGACTGTTATATGTTAGCTGTCTATTTTGTCTGTCTGTCCCACACCGCGAATAAACAAAAGAAGCTTGCGAAAGGGAGGAAAAAGACGATGATAACGAGGAATAGCAAAGAAATCTACGAATTAAGGGAAAAAAAACAGAAAAGAGAGAAAAATAACAACGAACCAAAGACAAAAAAAAAAAAAAAAAAAAAGTAAACCAAGAACACAACACAGAAACGAATAAGAAAGAAAGGAAGAAGAGAAAAGGGCAGGAAAGAAAAGGGAAGAAAGAAAAGAGGGAGAAGGAGAAGGAGAGAGAAAGGGAGAGATAAAAGAGGGGGGGAAGGAGAAGCTATCAAAAGAGCGGATGTGGGAAAAATTGCAATTGACAGACGCGCATTTTTTCTTTACGTTACGATCGGCTAATAACTTAAAAAATGACTGATGTCGGAAAGTAACGTTCGCAATGATGTAATTGGTGTTTTTTCGATAATTTTATAAAAAATTACTGTTATGAACGAATGGAATTTGACAGATCGTTATTATTATTATTATTATTATTATTATTATTATTATTATCTTATTATTATTATTATTATTGTTGTTGTTGTTATTACTTTTATTATTATCATTATTATTACCATTATTATTATCATCATTATTATTATTATTGTTAGCATCATTATTATTGTTTTAATATCATTATGATAATTATTATCATATTTGTTATTATCAATATCATTATTATTATTATTACTATTACCGTTATAATTATTATGATTATAATCATCATTGTCATAATTTCCATTATTATAGTTACTATCATTATTATTATCATTATCATTATTTACATTGAACAATTATTATTATTGTTGTTGTTGTTATTATTGTTATTGTTGTAATTATTATCATTACTATTATTACAATCATTATTATTATTTTATTGACTTTATACATTATATCACTGACAATAATGTAAGAATTTCAGGCTCACAAAACGGTTTTACTTAATGATGTTAACTTTCTATCCTTGCCTTATATGCACCGGTGCCCGTGACCGGTTCCTTAACGCTGCTCATAGAGGCGAAAATGCCATTGGAAATCCACGGGAATGTGTCCTTAAGATGAATGTTTTAGTCAAGCTCCGTAATCAATTGTCAGAAAAGTTTCGTTCCGGCGCGATATTCGGACCCTGTGAATCCTTTGTCTCGGTATTTTGTTATTTTCATTTATTTACGTCGATTATCAGGATGCATAATCAATAAAAAAAAATATTTTTTTTTCAATATGTAGATCTTAAGCCGTTTTGTTTTTATTTATATAAACTGCCCAAAATTCACAAATGAAACGCATAACAAACAAACAAACCGTAGAAACAAGAAAACAGACCAACGCTACAATCATCAAGTAATTTGGACGATTATCAGCGCATGTCCGAGGACGCTAATTGGCGCCAATAAGATCTTCATCGGACTCCATGACTAAAGAGAGAGAGAGAGATAGATAGATAGATAGAGAGAGAGAGAGAGAGAGAGAGAGAGAGAGAGAGAGAGAGAGAGAGAGAGAAGACGAAGAAGAAGAAGAAGAAGAAGAAGAGAGAGAGAGAGAAGAAGAAGAAGAAGAAGAGGCATTCTCACGTAAGCCGAGGCGCCATTATTACAGGGCGACCTAGACGATTCGGCTCGCCCGGACGATCACCGTGAGAGGGAAAAATTATCGTACCTCACCATCCCCGGAGAACCGTATGGCGGGTCAATGGGTCACACAGGACGAAGGGAGAAAGAGAGAATATAATCAACTGGAATAGATGTAGGTCTGCGCGTATAAACAGAACAAAGAAATCATCAGGGGCATGATAGATCAATGTAGTGTATTGTATATATTACCCTTTGTGTGTCAAATTAGCGTAGTCTGTCCTACATCATCTGCTCATTCATTTACAGAACACATAATGTATTCAGAAGTATGATGTAAGCACTCCTCTCCATAATTTCCTTTCCTTACGCTCATACTTTTCTTTTTTTGTGCCCAATTTTGCACCTGCAGTTAGTGACATGTTAGCATTTATTATTATACGATATCTACTCTTGATCAATTCCCATTTTCTATATCTCCTAAAAGTATTAAGTTCATGACTTAGCATAACACACCATACCATTTTTCACATGGTATTGATTCCCTTTCACCTCTCATACTTGACAGAAATTATTATTATTATAATAATTATTATTATTATTATTATTATTATTATTATTATTATTATTATTATTATTATTATTATTATTTTGTTGTTGTTGTTGTTGTTGTTACTATTATTATTATCATTATTATCACTAATCCCATATTCTCTTTCCAGAACACTTGCTTGGGCTGAGATGTCGCGCCTGAAGGCTCTGGTGCTGCTTGGTCTTGTCACAGCCGTCTATGGTAATTTTTTTTAGGTCTTTAGTAAATGCTAGGGTCCTATTATTAAGATTTATTATGCATATGATATATTTTGAGAATAGTATGTGGAAGGTATATTTGAATGTAGAAGGTATTGTTTGAAGACATTATGTAGAAATATCTCAAGATATGTGGATGATATTACGTAGTTGATATGTTTCAAGATATGTGGAAGAATTACCACCAGTGTTCACCTTTTTGAATATATTATTAAGAATGTGTCACTATTAAGATAGCATTAGTATTATAATAAATATGGTGTTGTTATCAAGTTGATCTATAATGAAGTGGCGTGAAACTCTCTCTCTCTCTCTCTCTCTCTCTCTCTCTCTCTCTCTCTCTCTCTCTCTCTCTCTCTCTCTCTCTCTCTCTCTCTCTCTCTTTCAATCAATCAATCAGTCAAAATCATAAATAAAACATGTTCAGAAAACGTAATTCCGCTAACACTACCACTCACCCACTGCATAAGTATCGCTCACCCTGGCCGTCCCTCGCAGCACGGAGTGTGACCGGACCGGCGCTGAAGGCCTCGTCACGCAGGTCGAAAATGACGCGAAGATGGAGAACGTCATCCGGCGTCGGCTCCATCAACTCCATCAGCACAGCGGAGGGTGAGCCTCTCTCCCGCTCGCTGCCCCCCAAGTGCACAGCAGAGGGCTTCTTCCCCCAACCCGGTTCTTGCACGGATTTCTACCGGTGTGTGGACTGGTCAGGTACCGGGACGCGGTTCTCTGCCTTCCGTTTCAACTGTCCTTACGGAACGGTTTTCGACGACGACCTCGACATCTGCAACCACCCTGCGGCGGTGAAGAACCCTCCCGAATGCTCCGGCGCCGCTGGAAACCTGCCGTTGCCTGAACCTCCTGGCGTGGACGCAGGAGGAGTAGGAGGAACTGGAGTAGGAGGAACTGGAGGAGTAGGAGGAACTGGAGGAGTAGGAGGAACTGGAGGCGTAGGAGGAACTGGAGGAGTAGGAGGAACTGGAGGAGTAGGAGGAACTGGAGGAGTAGGAGGAACTGGAGGAACTGGAGTAGGAGGAACTGGAGGAGTAGGAGGAACTGGAGGAGTTGGAGGAACTGGAGGAGTGGAGGAACTGGAGGAGTAGGAGGAACTGGAGGAGTAGGAGGAACTGGAGGAGTTGGAGGAACTGGAGGAGTAGGAGGAACTGGAGTAGGAGGAACTGGAGGAGTAGGAGGACCTGGAGGAGTAGGAGGACCTGGAGGAGTAGGAGGAACTGGAGGAGTAGGAGGATCCCCTGCAATCCCAGGTACCCCTGGTACCCCTGGAATCCCCGCAGTCCCTGGTACTCCAGGTACCCCTGGTACCCCAGGCACCCCTGGTACCCCTGGAATCCCCGCAGTCCCTGGTACTCCAGGTACCCCTGGTACCCCAGGCACCCCTGGTACCCCTGGAATCCCCGCAGTCCCTGGTACTCCTGGTACCCCTGGTACCCCAGGCACCCCTGGTACCCCTGGAATCCCCGCAGTCCCTGGTACTCCAGGTACCCCTGGTACTCCAGGCACCCCTGGTACCCCTGGAATCCCCGCAGTCCCTGGTACTCCAGGTACCCCTGGTACCCCAGGCACCCCTGGTACCCCTGGAATCCCCGCAGTCCCTGGTACTCCTGGTACCCCTGGTACTTCAGGAACACCTGCAGTCCCTGGTACTCCTGGTGCTGTTATACCTAGTGGTACAAATGTACCAGGAACAGAAGCTAGTGGTGGGACCCCTGGTACTCCTGGAATCCCTGGTACTCCCGGAACCCCTGGTACTTCTGGAACCCCTGTAGTCCCAGGTACTTCTGGTACTCCCGGAATCCCTGGTACTTCTGGAACCCCTGGTACTTCTGGAACCCCTGTAGTCCCAGGTACTTCTGGTACTCCTGGAATCCCTGGTACTCCTGGAACCCCTGGTACTCCCGGAATCCCTGGTACTTCTGGAACCCCTGTAGTCCCAGGTACTTCTGGTACTCCTGGAACCCCTGGTACTCCCGGAACCCCTGGTACTCCCGGAATCCCTGGTACTTCTGGAACCCCTGTAGTCCCTGGTACTTCTGGTACTCCCGGAACCCCTGGTACTTCTGGAACCCCTGGTACTTCTGGAACCCCTGTAGTCCCAGGTACTTCTGGAACCCCTGTAGTCCCAGGTACTTCTGGTACTCCCGGAATCCCTGGTACTCCCGGAACCCCAGGTACTTCCGGAACCCCTGTAGTCCCTGGTACTTCTGGTACTCCTGGAATCCCTGGTACTCCCGGAACCCCTGGTACTTCTGGAACCCCTGTAGTCCCAGGTACTTCTGGTACTCCCGGAATCCCTGGTACTTCTGGAACCCCTGGTACTTCTGGAATCCCTGGTACTCCCGGAACCCCTGGAACCCCAGGTATTTCTGGAACAAACGTACCAGGAACTGAAGCTAGTGGTGGGACCCCTGGTACTCCTGGAACCCCTGTAGTCCCAGGTACTTCTGGTACTCCCGGAACCCCTGGTACTTCTGGAACCCCTGTAGTCCCAGGTACTTCTGGTACTCCCGGAACCCCTGGTACTTCTGGAACCCCTGGTACTTCTGGAACCCCTGTAGTCCCAGGTACTTCTGGTACTCCCGGAATCCCTGGTACTTCTGGAACCCCTGTAGTCCCAGGTACTTCTGGTACTCCCGGAACCCCTGGTACTTCTGGAACCCCTGGTACTTCTGGAACCCCTGGTACTCCTGGAACCCCTGTAGTCCCAGGTACTTCTGGTACTCCCGGAACCCCTGGTACTCCTGGAACCCCTGTAGTCCCAGGTACTTCTGGTACTCCCGGAACCCCTGTAGTCCCAGGTACTTCTGGTACTCCCGGAATCCCTGGTACTCCCGGAATCCCTGGAACCCCTGGTATTCCTGGAACAAACGTACCAGGAACAGAAGCTAGTGGTGGGACCCCTGTTACTCCCGGAACCCCTGGTATTCCTGGAACCCCTGTAGTCCCAGGTACTCCTGGAACCCCTGTAGTCCCAGGTACTCCTGTCACTCCCGGAACCCCTGGTACTCCTGTAATCTCCGGAAGCCCAGGTGGTTCTGGCGTCCCTGTTCCTCCCAGCGGCGCGAACGTCCCGGGGACAGAAGTTAGCGGCGGGGCCCCTGGCTCACCCGGAGGGACCCCTGCCGTCCCTGGCAGCACATCTGGAACCCCTGGTACGTCTGGTACCCCGGTAGTACCAGGCGCATCTGGAACTGGCACGGGTTTCCCGAGTGGTACAAACGTTCCAGGAACTGACGTCAGCGGTGGAACCCCTGGTACTCCCGGAACCCCTGGTACTCCTGGAACCCCTGGAACCCCTGGTACTTCCGGAGTCCCAGGAACCCCTGGTACTCCAGCAATCCCTGGTACTCCCGGAACCCCTGGTACTCCTGGTACTCCCGGAGTCCCAGGCACCATTGGAACTCCTGCAATCCCTGGTACTCCCGGAACCCCTGGTACTCCTGGTACTCCCGGAGTCCCAGGCACCATTGGTACTCCAGCAATCCCAGGCACTCCCGGAACCCCTGGTACCCCTGGTACTCCCGGAGTCCCAGGCACCATTGGAACTCCTGCAATCCCTGGTACTCCCGGAACCCCTGGTACTCCTGGTACTCCCGGAGTCCCAGGCACCATTGGAACTCCAGCAATCCCTGGTACTCCCGGAACCCCTGGTACTCCTGGAACTCCTGCAATCCCTGGTACTCCCGGAACCCCTGGTACTCCAGCAATCCCAGGCACTCCCGGAACCCCTGGTACTCCAGCAATCCCAGGCACTCCCGGAACCCCTGGAACCCCTGGTACTCCCGGAGTCCCAGGCACCATTGGAACTCCAGCAATCCCAGGCACTCCCGGAACCCCTGGAACCCCTGGTACTCCCGGAACCCCTGGTACTCCCGGAACGCCTGGTAGCTCTGGAAGCATTGGCGGAGGTGTAGGTATTGCGCGACCCCCTCCCTTCACCCTAATGTGTTACCATGACAACAAGTACCGTCGCCACCCACTCTTCTGCAACAGTTACTACTACTGCATATGGGATGGTGTTAACTGGAATTTCCCCATCTTCACCTGTCCTGCAGCACTGATCTTTGATGAAGAAACTCAACAGTGTTCTTATCCAGGTAGGTTTTGTGGTCATTTTATGTACTGTATTTTGTACTCTTAGATTTAGATCCTGACTACACTGAATGTCATTTTCCGTTTCTATATCTTATTGAAATGTTGATTTTATTGTGTTAATGGGCAAAACTATAAAGCAATCGCCAAATCTGTTTTCAGATGACACAAAGCCTTGTGACGCCCAGTTAGCACCATACCCTACTCCTCAACCTACGAAGCCGGTTCCCGAAGTAACGACTCCTCAGCCTGTTGAAACAACAACACAAAAGAACTGGCAGGTTAGACATTCGTAGAAATTTGTGTATTGTGTATGTATATCATTTTGTATACTTGTGTTGTGACCTTGTTACAGTTACAAGAATATTCTAGAATGCTAATTTTTTTTACATCAATTTCCTTCAGGTTGATGAATCAAGCCAATACGCATGCCCAGCACCAGGCTATTATCCCTTCGAAGGTGACTGTGTCAGGTTCTACAAATGTGTTGAGCTTGAAGATGG
>NC_051397.1:46715679-46723179 GCF_015228065.2 Penaeus monodon | reverse complement strand
TGACCTTTCTTGTGGCATATTCGCTTCCACCAATACTACCGACGCACCTGCAAGAGAGGAAAATGTAAGAGTTATCCGTGAAAACAAGTATCATAGAAAATGGAATTGACCGAGACGTTACTGGGCAAAACATTATCAGAGAAAATTGTAGAATCATAAGGGTAACTGTTTATTTTTTGATGACTGTTATCGTTCTTTACATAAGTTGAATGTTAACAACAATCATATGACTAAGTAGATGAACGATAGGGAACTCTAGTGCATGAAACAGTAATAACGAAAACAACAATAATAGTAGGAACAGTAAAACAACAACAATAATAAGTATAATAGTAATATGTGTAGAAGAAAAGTACTTACACAGGCAAACCGACAGACAGGTAGACAAATAGACGTGAATGGCTGCTGTGTCTAACCCCCCCCCCCCCAACAAACATATACAGGCACATTATATCAAATGAGCCAATTAAAAAAAAATCATGTGCAATTACTTTGATTAGGCAGTCAACAAATTAATAATGCCCCTTGGTTACTTAGACTAATGTAACGCTAGTTAGGCCAGACATTGCTAGATTATTACCAATCATCCGCAACAACGCCAAAAAAAACCTCCCTCTTTTGACAACAGCATTCAACATTACTATACCCGTTTCCCAAAGTCCTTAAAATTCTTTATTCCTTGCAGGCGCTACTGATTAGAATACCCAAATAACTGCCGTTCTGAAAAGGGGGAGGCTTTACCCACCCTTCCCCCCACCCCATTCACCATTTAGACCCCCCCTTCACACACACGCATGATCTCGCTTACATGTAAAAGGACGAGCACGTTGGCCCAGGAACGAGCTCTCCCGGCCTGCATTTCCTGAGCGACGGACTCTCTGCGGCGTCGGCACTTACGGGTGGCGGCGGCGGCGCTGGCGGGCCTGCGAGGAGAGCGGGAGATGAGGCGGAAGGAGGGATGCAGAGGAAGGGGAAGGAGAGAGACAGGGAGGGAGGGAGAGGGAGAGGGAGAGGGAGAGGGAGAGGGAGAGGGAGAGAGAGAGAGAAAGAGAGAGAGAGAGAGAGAGAGAGAGAGAGAGAGAGAGAGAGAGAGAGAGAGAAGAGAAAGATATATATATATATATATATATATATATATATATATATATATATATAGAGAGAGAGAGAGAGAGAGAGAGAGAGAGAGAGAGAGAGAGAGAGAGAGAGAGAGAGAGAGAGAGAGAGGACAGTAATGATGAGGATCACGACGATGACAAGAACAGCAATGATGGTAATAATGATAATACTGATAATAAAACTAGATATGAAAATCACAAAACAACCACATACCATAATGCTGAGCGATCGAAGCCGACGCCAGCGCCACCACCAAGACGAACAGTTGCGGAACCTTGAATACGAAAGCCAATTGTTATTTATTTTTCGGGAATAAACAAAATTCATTAAGCATCTGCTCTTGATGTAGATGAAGTGGGTTTAGGTGTGTGTGTGTGTGTGGGTGATGCTTCTGTTGTTCAAGTTGTTTTATATCCTGTATAAGTGAATGGTATTTTTGAAACGATCGTGTGTGTGTGTGTGTGTGTGTGTGTGTGTGTGTGTGTGTGTGTGTGTGTGTGTGTGTGTGTGTGTGTGTGTGTGTGTGTGTGTGTGTGTGTGTGTGTGTGTGTGTGTGTGTGTGTGTGTGTGTGTGTGTGTGTGTGTGCTTTTTTAAATAAAATCTACCGTAACGACGAAGAACAAAAGCCAGGAGAGAAGAACTGTGTCTTATCAGTGTCACAGAAATGAATAAGCACAGATAACCTTCGATAAGAGTTACACTTATACGACAGAGATAACGGACAATGGATTACGTGTCCATATCTTTTTTTTCTTAGTTAATTTACTATCAACATCTTCTAGCATTTGGCGTAACAGATCGTGTTTGCTGCTGATATTTTGTTTTTCCTAACTGGAAATATAATTAAGGAATTCTAAAAATAACTGTGAAAAGTAAAGTACTGTAAAAAGGTTGTGCATGTAAGAAAATAAGCTTAACAAAATTATATTTTCTTTCATCCTCCATTCTTTCAACTATTTATTTTTGTCATTTACTGCTTAATCTATCCTTTACTTGTAGATTCATTATCCAAAACCTTTATACGGAGTATCACTCATAAAAAAAATATTTAAGCACGACAAGACAGTCATTTAATGGAATCGTTAGTCTTTTTTTTTCTCTCTCTCTCTTTCTTTCATTTCTTCTTCCTAGTTGTTTGTGAGAATCTTTATTATTTATTTACGTTCATCGACTACGAGAGTGCGATGTAGAAGCGTTGCTTGTTCTCAAAGCAGTTCTGAAGACAGATTGTCATCACTCACACACATAGGAGGCATAAAGACGACACATTCGTACTAAAATACGCACATGTACACACACATTACGCACATGCACACACACACACACACACACACACACACACACACACACACACACACACACACGCACACATACACACAAACACAAACACACGCATTCACACGCATACACGCTTATGAGTATATACAGATATAAACATAGATATATGGACAGATGATAGGCAGATAACTAGATAGATAGACAGGCAGATAACTAGATAGACAAGCAGGCAGATAACTAAACAGATAGACAGGAAGATAGCTAGATAGAAGGACATACGAATAGATAGATTAATATAGACATATGTTTACAAACCATATACATACACACAGAGAAATCGATACAGCCCTTGGGGTAGATTTATAACCTTTAATCAGAACTTAGCAAGTAAACTAAGAACATAAATATAACAAGCAATAACAACAAACTACAGGAAAGAAAAAGAAAAAAAATAACATTAATAACAATAATAACAATATATGTACCCAACTAATACCCAGTTTTGAAATGCATGACGTCATAAATACAAGAAAAATAGTATATTATCTTTGATATATAATCTCGTCCTCAGTCTCAATGTATGACCATATTTCAACGTCAATTTTTAATCATATACGTTAATGCATTCTATATAGAGCATTAGTACCCCCACCCCTACCACCACCCCCGTTAATATAGACTTTGGTGGAAGTGATAATAATGATGATGATAATTATAAAGGTGTAGTGATGGTGAAGTAGTGATGATAATGATGAGAATGATTACAACAACAACAATTATAGTCATAGTAATGATATGATGATAAACATTAAACAAAATAGTTACAAGTGTGGTGGTAATGGTGATGGTAATGAATATGACGGTGATCATTATGAAGACGCTAATAGCAGCAATAACAATAATAGTAGTGATTATAATAGTATTTATTTAGATGATGATAATGATGATGATCATCATCATCATAATGGCAATAATAATTATTATTACCGCGATAATGATAATAATGATAACAATAATGAAAATAATAATAATAATGATGATGATGATGATGATAATAATAATAATAATAATAATAATAATAATAATGATAATAATAACAAAATCAACAATATCGATGTTAATGACAACGACAACAACAATAAGAAACAACAACGCAAGCAGCAACAACAACAACAACAACAACAATAGCAAAAATGAAACAAACGACCAAAATTGCAGAGGCGACGCGCTCACGGTTGCAACGAGCGATTTGCAACCACTGGACCCGGTATGACACACACAGACAGGTGATTTCATTTTCAACAGACAAGCCCAAAAACTCAAGAAAGTGTTGACAAAGTTTTCTTTTTCTTTCTGTGTATTGATTAGAGCATGAGACTTGAGGGGAGGGGGAGGGGGAGGGGGAAGGGGGAGGGGGGGGGAAGGAGGAGGGAGAGGGGAGTGGGAATAGGAGGAGAGAAGGGGGGGGATAAAAAAAAGGAAAGGAAGAAGGAGGAAGAGGAATCGAGGGGGGGAAGGGGGAATAGAGAAGGAGAGAGAGAGAGAGAGAGAGAGAGAGAGAGAGAGAGAGAGAGAGAGAGAGAGAGAGAATATACATACACTCTACATGTTGCACCTAATCAATACGAAATCCACTTATCAAAAACACTCACACTGACAACATCACGCAAGAAAAACAACACCACGTTTTCGAATAGAACACATTGTATTAGCCACAATATTTACAATAAGAAAATGCATCACTACCAAATATGAATTTATAATATTAACACCATAACAGCAAACATACAAAACAATCTACTTCCTGTTTCCAAGGCACATGTAAAAGAAATAATCCGACAAGGAAACTTCGCTAAACGCAAGAAATCGCGCACAAAAAAAGCTAAGCAAAGGACATAGACATAAATAAAAGACAAACAAAAACACGTATTACTGTACCACGCAAAAACGAATTTCTCACACGCAGCTAACACACACAACACTGATAATTCCTGAATGAAGCAAATCATCAGTGACACTGACAAGCACACATGCCTTCCACGAACAGTTTAAGAATGGGAGGGGAGAGAGAGAGAGAGAGAGAGAGAGAGAGAGAGAGAGAGAGAGAGAGAGAGAGAGAAGAGAGAGAGAGAGAGAGAGAGAGAGAGAGAAGAGAGAGAGAGAGAGAGAGAGAGAGAGAGAGAGAGAGAGAGAGAGAGACAGGCAGTCAGACAGATACAGAAACGGAGACAGAGAGAGAGAGAGAGAGCCAGACACACAGACAGACAGAGACAGAGACAGAAACAGACAGACAAAAACAGGCACACACACACACACACACACACAGAAAGAGAGAGGGAGAGAGAGAGAGAGAGAGAGAGAGAGAGAGAGAGAGAGAGAGAGACAGACAGACAGACAGACAGACAGAGACAGAGACAGAGATAGAGAGAGATAGACAGATAGATAAATAGATAGATAGAGACAGACAGACAGACAGACAGACAGACAGACCAAGCAACACAGCCAGCCAAGATACGCAGCAAACAAACGCCACACACAGCGGCAAACAGCGCCCGTGTTAGCCTGATTCCCGGAAATGAAGGAAAGCGGCAGCGAAATTCGGCGGAAGAAAAGAGGAATTGATGAATGACCAAAACAACTGCGAAGAGAGGAACAGGAAGAAGAAGAAACTGGGGATTGCGGAAAGTAGTAAGTAAGAATGTGAAAATGGAGTGGAGTAAGGAATAGGGATAGGAGGAAGAGGAAGAGGAAGAGGTGGTGGAGGAGGAGGAGGAAGAGGAGAAAGAGGAGGAGTAGGAAGAGGCGGAGGAGGAGGAAGAGGAAGAAGAGGACGAGGACGAGGGGGAGGAAGAGGAAGAAGGTGAGGAAGAACAACAACAACAACAAGAACAGGAACAAGAACAAGAACAAGAAGAGGAAGAAGAAGAAAAAAAAAAAAGAGAAGAGAAGGAGAGGAAGAAGAAGAAGAAGAGGAAGAAGAAAATGAAGACGGAAGAGGAAGAAGAGGAAGACCCGAAAGCCGAAAATAGAATGGTCTCCCGTCAGTATTGAATATTAATTATTTACAAAAACTAAAATTCGGTCTGAGTTATGGATTCTCTGAAGACTTAAATGGACTGAAGTTTATTCGAGCGCCATGCCAACCCCCTCCCCCCTCTCGCTCTCTCTCTCTCTCTCTCTCTCTCTCTCTCTCTCTCTCTCTCTCTCTCTCTCTCTCTCTCTCCCCCATACTCTTCTCGTCCCTCCCCTCTCCCTCTTCTCTCTTCTCTCTCTTCTCCCCTCTTTCTCTCTCTATATATTTTTTTTAATATATATATATATAATACTTTTATTTTTTTTTTTTCTCTTTTTTGTTTTTCTCGTTTTCTTGTCTTTTTGTGCTTTTTTTTTTGTTTCTTCTTATTTTTTTATTTTCCCCTTCCTCCTCTTTTCTTTTTTTTCTTTTTTTTTTTTTCCGGGCGTAAATTTTTTTCTGTAAATTCTTCTTTTCTTTCTCTTTCTCCTCTCTCCTCTCCCATCTTTCTCTCTCTCCTTTTTCTCCTCTCTCTCTCTCTCACTCTCTTTTCTCTCTCTTTTCTCTCTCCTCTCTCTTCTCTCTCTCTCTTCCCCTCTCTCTCTCTTTCTCTCTCTCTCGTCTCTCTCTCTCCTTCCTCTCCTCCCTCTCTCTCTCTCTCTCTCCTCTCTCTCTCTCTTCTCTCCCTCTCTCTCTCTACCCTCTTTTCTCTCTCTTTCTCCTCTCTCTCTCTCTTCTCTCCTTTCTCTCTCTCTCCCCTTTCTCTCTCTCTCTCTCTCTTCTCTCTCTCTCTTTCTTCTTCTTCTTCTTCTTCTTCTTCCTTACACCCTTTAAGTCATTCGACTCAAGATAAGAACAAGCAACAATATATTTAAATTCCTCACAAAAACGAAAATTATGTTTGGGTTATTTTCTTTGTTAACATTAGTATAATCAATTTCATCACTTTTATGATCATCATTTGATATTGCTGTCATATTATTGCTGTCAGATATTATTATCAAAAGCAGCAGCAACAATATTGTAGTTATTTTTGTTATTATCATTGCCATTATAATTATTATTGTTGTTTTTATCATTACTATTATTATTACTATTAGTACTATTATTATCATCATTATCATTATTATTGTTGTTTTTATTATTATTATCTTATTATTTTACTATCATTACTGTTATCATTATAATTATCATTTTTACCATCGTTATTATTACTATTATTATTATTATTATTATTATTATTATTATTATTATTATTATTACTACTACTACTACTACTACTACTACTACTACTACTACTACTACTCTCATCATTATTATTATTATCATTATTATTATCATCATTACTAGTATTATCACTAATACTCTCATCATTATTTTATTATCATTATTATTACTGTTATTACCATCATCATCATCATTATCATTATCATTATCATTATCATTATCATTATCATTAGTAGTAGCAGTAGTAGTAGTAGTAGCAGTACATTTATTATTATTGTTATTATTATTATTAACATTATTATTATTATTATTGTCATTATTATTATTATTATTATCATTATTATTACTATTATTATCAATACCATTACCAATATTATCAATATCATTACCATTATTATCCTTATCATTACTATTCCTATTATCATTATTATGAACCATAAGCCTATTTAGTTATGGAGTTCTTGCTCATTAATTTTCTCTCTACTATATGATGGTAATCTACTGAACTCGCTAATCTTAACAAATCCCAAGTAATTACCAACTCATGTGACACGTAAACCTTCCTTTGACAAATTGCTATTACGCTTTCATTTTCTAGCATCTTAGTAAAGCGATGGACAAATGCATTATCATCCCCCTCCTTTTCCCTTTTACTGCCCTGGTACACCTATATTTCAGCCTCTGAGGTCGAAGTGGTCGTCCTTGCCGCGATGACCCTCCCTACTACTGAATGTTGCGCGTCACTGCGAAGCCTCCGTCACCCGGCACGCGACGACCTAAGGGACCATGGATCACCAGGAACCGTCAGTAGATGCCTAGCAGAACCTCTGTCCCGACGCGCCATCAGTGTTACAGATATTGCACA
>NC_051397.1:46695679-46700679 GCF_015228065.2 Penaeus monodon | reverse complement strand
AAGCTTCGAGACGCCGCGGCGGGATTCAGAACCGCTTCGACCTTCCGCGAAGCAACATTGCCTCCTCATTCCCTTCAATCTCGCCCGTTTATTAGCAGACTAGGTAAATTTCATGACTTAATTTCCTAACCATGATATCATTATCTATTTATTTATTTATCTATTTATTTATTTATCACTTTTTTTTTAAAGGAATACGGTAATAACAATTAACAATTAAAGAGTGTCTGAATCACCGGGTCTTTATTTACGTTCGCTAGCTTGAAAATACTGTTGTTTTATTAGCTTTAAAATATAATTATTTTGCTTGAAAATACTATTTTATCAGCTTTATAATGTTATTATTTTGCTAGCTTGAAAATACTGTTGTTTTATTAGCTTTAAAATATTGTTATTTTGCTAGCTTGAAAATACAGAATATAAAGTTCAGAATCATTTATTTCTGCTATATGATCTTTCCCTCTTTGTTATAAACAGAAAAAAACGGATATTAAAGTGATAGGCCTATATATATATTTTTTCTCTCTCTCTTCTCTTCCAGAAAAAAAAAAAAAAAAATGTCTCTACGAAACCTGCATTTGAGCCTCTCGTTGGCTTTCCTCTTCAGCTTCTTTATAATGAAGAGCTGCGCCGTTTCTGAAGATGGTTCTGATGACGTGTGTTTGGATGAAACAAGAAATCCTGAAGTGAATTTCGCTTCTAAGACTCCCTATAGTTTCATTAGCGGGAACATCCACGCGGAAGTATTGGCCTTGGAAAGTATGTGTGCGAGATTGGAAAAAAAAAAAAATCTATGCCGTTTTTTTTTCTTGCTTTTTCTTCTTCTAGATTTTTAAAAATTATATGCTGTTTTCTTATTCTTATTCTTCTTTTCGTCTTCTTTCCAGTTCACATGTTCTCTTTCTTGTTATCTGCTGCCTAATTACCTCTTTGACGTGATATGCTATGATCAAAGATTGATACCGGAAACACATTTGTTTAATTTTTATGTCTAATTTCTTATCTACTTACGTATTTTCACAGTGTCCTGGATTTTTATTTTTTTTTTTTTCTAAAGACATGCACTTGTATGTCCTTGAAATATATAGGTTTACATACTTTTCTTCACTCATACCAATTCATCTATCATATAAACTTTATTTACACAATCATTCACATCTCTTACTTTGTAACCTTGTAACCATCCCATCCAGCCAGCCAGCCAGCCATTCCAGATTCCAGGTGCCTAAGCTTTATCAATTATCAATTCTGTATTCATCCATTTCATGTCTCAATCGTCAGCCAAAAGCATCCACTCAATCACGAATTTTTTTTTTTTTCCTAATCTTTCCTGCATCCATACTTTCCTCATCAACTACATCTGCATTCATCCATTCACTCATCCAGATCTCCAAAGGCTCCCGAGTTCGAGCTCTCCAGAGGCTCCCAAGTTCGAGCTCTCCAGAGGCTCCCAAGTCCGAGCTCTCCAGAGGCTCCCAAGTCCGAGCTCTCCAGAGGCTCCCAAGTCCGAGCTCTCCAGAGGCTCCCAAGTTCGAGCTCTCCAGAGGCTCCCGAGTCCGAGCTCTCCAGAGGCTCCCGAGTCCGAGCTCTCCAGAGGCTCCCAAGTCCGAGCTCTCCAGAGGCTCCCAAGTTCGAGCTCTCCAGAGGCTCCGGAGTCCGAGCTCTCCAGAGGCTCCCGAGTTCGAGCTCTCCAGAGGCTCCCAAGTCCGAGCTCTCCAGAAGCTCACGAGTCCGAGCTCTACCTCAGATCCTTCTCTGAATTCGATTCTTATCTCATGAATCTTTCTACGGCTTATTCATCCATCTGTCTTTCCCTCATCAATTCATCATCCACACACGATCTGCGACTACTATCTCCTATTCCATAATTACTTCTCTATCGAGTGTTATCTTTACCACCCCAATCCACCGTTTATCCCTCCACTCACCCATTCCTCATCACCATCCACCCGCACCCACCCATCCGCTAATCCACATCAACGCCCCCGGAAATTTTAGCGACCTCCAACGACTTCACGATTCCCCCCCACCTTTTACTCATCCACTCATCCACTTTTCCAGGGTCTGGGTGCCGGGTGCGCTCCGTGTGGATGATGGCTCGACACGGCAGCCGCCACCCCACAGATATTGATAGCTCCGTCATGAGGAATTACCTGCCGCTGCTCAGGGAGAAGATTCTGAAAGCCCACGAGCTGGGATCAGGTGGGTGGCGGTGGTGGTGAGGTGGTGTGGGAGCTGTGTTGGTGGTGGTGAGGTGGTGGGGGTGTTGTGTTGGTATTGAGGTGGTGGGGGTATTGTGTTGGTGGTGGGGGTGTTGTGTGGTGGTGGGGGGTTGTGTTGGTGTTGGTGAGGTGGTGGAGGTGTTGTGTTGGTGGTGAGGTGGTGAGGGTGTTGTGTTGGTGGTGGTGAGGTGGTGGGGGAGCTGTGTTGGTGGTGGTGAGGTGTTGGGGGTGTGTGTTGGTGGTGGTGAGGTGGTGGGGGTGTTGCGTTGGTGGTGAGGTGGTGGGGGTGTTGTGTTGGTGGTGAGGTGGTGGGGGTGTTGTGTGGGTGGTGAGGTGGTGGGGGAGCTGTGTTGGTGGTGGTGAGGTGGTGGAGGTGTTGTGGTGTTGGTGAAGTGGTGGGGGTGTTTTGTTGGTGGTGGTGAGGTGGTGGGGGTGTTGTGTTGGTGGTGAGGTGGTGGGGGTGTTGTGTTGGTGGTGGTGAGATGGTGGGGATGTTGTGTTGGTGGTGGTGAGGTGGTGGGGGTGTTGTGTTGGTGGTGGTGAGATGGTGGGGAAGTTGTGTTGGTGGTGAGGTGGTGGGGGTGTTGTGTTGGTGGTGAGGTGGTGGGGGTGTTGTGTTGATGGTGAGATGGTGGGGGTGTTGTGGTGGTGGTGAGATGGTGGGGGTGTTGTGTTGATGGTGAGATGGTGGGGGGTGTTGCGTTGGTGGTGGTGAGATGGTGGGGGTGTTGTGATGATGATAATAATGATAGTTATCATTGTTATTATTATTGTTATTATTATTATTATTATTATTATTATTACTATCATTATTATTATTATTATTATTATTGTTGTTGTTGTTATTATCATTATTATTATTATCATTATTAATATTATTATTATTATTATTATCATTATTATTATTATCATAATAATTATCATTATCATGGTTTTGAGTGTGATCAAAATGAAGACTATAACTATAACTATAATTACAATTATTATAATATTTATAATCTTTAGCACACTTATAATTATGATTATAATATCAACAACGATACATATGATAACGATGATAAAGACAATAATAACAACAAATAAGAACAAATAACAAATACACAAATACACTGATACCATCTTCCCATCAACAAACCCACAGGGTCCTTGTGCCAGAAGGCCATCGATCTCCTGAAGCAGTGGACTGGCGGGGAATTTTCTTATAGCCGGCGAATGCAGCTTTTTGAAACCGGGAGGAACGAGATGGAGGAGCTGGGCGTCAGGATGCGTGCCGCCCTTCCCCATTTCTTCACGGAGGATGCTCTGAATCGCAGGATTTCGGTAGGCCTAAGGAGAGATTTTTTTTTCTGGTGGTGGTAGGCCTAAGAAGAGAGGTTTTGGTGGTGGTAGGCCTAGGAAGAGTGGTTTTGGTGGTGGTAGGCCTAGGAAGAGTGGTTTTGGTGGTGGTAGGCCTAGGAAGAGAGGTTTTGGTGGTGGTAGGCCTAAGAAGAGAGGTTTTGGTGGTGGTGGTAGGCCTAGGAAGAGAGGTTTTGGTGGTGGTAGGCCTAGGAAGAGAGGTTTTGGTGGTGGTGGTAGGCCTAGGAAGAGAGGTTTTGGTGGTGGTAGGCCTAGGAAGAGAGGTTTTGGTGGTGGTAGGCCTAGGAAGAGAGGTTTTGGTGGTGGTAGGCCTAGGAAGAGAGGTTTTGGTGGTGGTGGTAGGCCTAGGAAGAGTGGTTTTGGTGGTGGTAGGCCTAGGAAGAGAGGTTTTGGTGGTGGTAGGCCTAGGAAGAGAGGTTTTGGTGGTGGTGGTAGGCCTAGGAAGAGAGGTTTTGGTGGTGGTAGGCCTAGGAAGAGTAGTTTTGGTGGTGGTGGTAGGCCTAGGAAGAGAGGTTTTGGTGGTGGTGGTAGGCCTAGGAAGAGTAGTTTTGGTGGTGATGGTAGGCCTAGGAAGAGAGGTTTTGGTGGTGGTAGGCCTAGGAAGAGAGGTTTTGGTGGTGGTAGGCCTAGGAAGAGAGGTTTTGGTGGTGGTAGGCCTAGGAAGAGAGGTTTTGATGGTGGTAGGCCTAGGAAGAGAGGTTTTGGTGGTGGTAGGCCTAGGAAGAGAGGTTTTGGTGGTGGTAGGCCTAGGAAGAGAGGTTTTGGTGGTGGTAGGCCTAAGAAAAGAGGTTTGGGTGGTGGTAGGCCTAGGAAGAGAGGTTTTGGTGGTGTTAGGCCTAAGAAGAGAGGTTTTGGTGGTGGTAGGCCTATTAAGAGAGGTTTTGGTGGTGGTGGTAGGCCTAGGAAGAGAGGTTTTGGTGGTGGTAGGCCTAGGAAGAGTGGTTTTGGTGGTGGTAGGCCTAGGAAGAGAGGTTTTGGTGGTGGTGGTAGGCCTAGGAAGAGTGGTTTTGGTGGTGGTGGTAGGCCTAGGAAGAGAGGTCTTGGTGGTGGTAGGCCTAGGAAGAGAGGTTTTGGTGGTGGTAGGCCTAGGAAGAGAGGTTTTGGTGGTGGTGGTAGGCCTAGGAAGAGAGGTTTTGGTGGTGGTGGTAGGCCTAGGAAGAGAGGTTTTGGTGGTGGTGGTAGGCCTAGGAAGAGAGGTTTTGGTGGTGGTAGGCCTAGGGAGAGAGCTTTTGGTGGTGGTAGGCCTAGGAAGAGAGGTTGTGGTGGTGGTAGGCCTAGGAAGAGTGGTTTTGGTGGTGGTAGGCCTAGGAAGAGACGTTTTGGTGGTGGTGGTAGGCCTAGGAAGAGAGGTTTTGTGGTGGTAGGCCTAGGAAGAGAGATTTTGGTGGTGGTAGGCCTAGGAAGAGTGGTTTTGGTGGTGGT
>NC_051397.1:46663179-46668179 GCF_015228065.2 Penaeus monodon | reverse complement strand
CTCTAGGTAGACAATTACTCTGTGTAGTGACAGTAACAATAAGTAACTTTGTCATTTTTTGATATTGTGAGCATGGAAATATTGTCCTCTCTGTAGCCAGTATTCTTCCACCCAAGACTCATGGATGGTGTATTTTCCAGCCTCATTAACCAATGGAATTAATGCTCCTAAATGTTCATTGACTCATATGCTAGTTTTAGTGTATTGCCTTTCTCTACAGATACAACTCATAGGTTCGAGTGAGATACATGCCTATTGGCAAAGGCAGTTCACAGTTATATTGGAATATCACACTTGCTGCCTTATTTAACAGTCCATGATTGGTTCATGCACAACTGATAACATTATCTTTGAGCAAAACACAAAGTGTAAGGTTGTAGTATTGTTTATGGCTGAAAAAATGTCATTTATGTTTTGCCAAAACCCACAAGGGCTACTCTCCATCTGGCTTACTCTAAGGGGCCTTGACTTGTACCATTATGGTGGGTCCCTCTCTCTGTGTATGGGCTGTAAGAGTATTTGGCCATAAGCTGCGGCACCTTAAGGAGATACGGTGCCAAAACACATTTGAGTATCCAGCCCCTGGCTCTCTGCCAAATTTACCATAAAGGCATATTCCCATTACCTGACCCTCAGCCAAATTTTTTTTATGGCATGACAGACGTCCAATGGATTAAACATTGTAAATATCTTCAGTCATGGTAATTTATGAGATAAATGCCCCTTTTATACTAGCTTGAAGAGAGGAGGTTACACACTTCTTGAGATCAATGTCTGTAATATAACTAGCTACTATGACAACAGTGTTTTTAGGGTGTTTCTTATATATTAGTAAGGTAATTTTACTTTGATGGATGTATTGAAACTTGGTGGAATTTGTTAGGTGTATATATTATCCCAATCCATTTAAACATTCCTTTTTTCCTTAATTTCAGATGGTGGTTAAGTCAGTCCCCACTAGATCAGTGCTGGTCAAAGCCCTGTACTTTGGTAAGGGGGGTCCAGAGGAAACGCTGTTCAAAGACTGCAGAGTTTACATCAAACAGCTAGAGACCAATCTCAGTGTGATAGTACAAATGTATGATGAATGGGGCCTTAACAATGATAACAAAGTTTAAGAGTCTGGTGCATTGGCAGAGTGTTTTGTTTTTTATATATATTTATGTATATATGAGAGATTTCACTTAACTTGTTCATCTCGTACGTTGATTTTGGGCATTTTTTTTTTTTTTTTCTTAAACTTTAGTTTGGACTGTGTAGAAAAGTAGTGGAAGCTGGCAGATTAGCATTGTTATTTTTATTGCTGTAGGTTTTGTTATTATTATTATTATTATTTTATTGTTTTTTTTGTCCTTATTTGTTATTAGTTTCATTTTATTTTTTATTATTATATAGAAGAGAACCTTATTTTGCAAAAAAATATATAGATTTAGCAAAATGTGTATATATGATATATATGAACTACTCTCTAACATTTATAGTAACAAGGAAACCACTAGTACTATCATATTTATAGAGCACATACATTCAAGATACCAAGCATGTTGTTGTGAAGCACCACAGAAACTTTTAATGTGTGCAGAGAAATCCATGTTTAAGGGGACACATGTTTTATATATATACATAACAGAAAGCTGTGCATATCATAAATTAGGACGACAAACAGAAGGTCGAACCATTCAGAACCATACGGCAACTGCACAGTGGTCATTAATAAGTGCGCACATGCTTGGGTGTATGCGTCAAAAGGTGCGCAAGACACTAGGTCTCATGGAAAACCCATCACAGTGACATTTACAGATTGTACCTTGAAGAAATCTTGCCTCTGCAGCACCATTCATATACATCTATTATGTGATCCTGGGACCAACAGTTGTTATTTGTGTGTGGAGTTTAAGCAAGTCAGCTGTTCAAGATGTGCTCGCATTTTTGAAGTAGCGGTTGTGAGTTCAAGGAGATTTAATTTTTATTTATTTCCTTATTCTTAATCAATTTCTAATCTTGAAGCAGGTTGTACCATACCTGAAACCTAACTAACCTCTTTACAAAACAAGTATTTTAGAAATCAGGAAAAGATTTTCTTCTTACGAGTCAACAAGGTGTAAAGTTGTATGTCATTGTGAATTTTGTAATCACATTGCATTCTTGCACAACATTGATATTTCAACTAAGAAAGGGGTGTATTTACATTTATCATGTTATCATGTCTAAGTACACCACATGGGCACCAATCAAGAAAAGGTCTCCTAGCTGTAAATATGTGCTTCTGGTTTTGTATTTTCCTCGTGCTGGAAGAAAGCACAAGAAAACAGAGTACAGGAGATTCACAGCCAAATATTGTAACAGAAGCATTTACGGTTACATTTACCCAGCTTAGCATTTGTTGTAGCAGCAGTTCCTCCCACCAGATTTCTTTTCAGTGTATTTTATGGATTTACTGGAGGGCCATTGGCATGTGGTCATTTTTTATACAAATTTTTAAATAAAGAAGTGGGATTGTTTAGTGGGATGTTGTTAGTTGGAGGTGTGTATTATTGACACAGTGTTTTTATTACTTTTTTACATCCTTGACTTTATGTCTCTACATCTCTTTTTTTTTTTGCCTCTTTGTCTATAATTTTAGTTCATTCTTGTCTTTTTTCACTCTTTTTTTCTTGTTATTCTTTTTTCTTCTCTTTTCCCCTCTTTCTATTTTTTTTGTCACTCTTTTTTAAGTCTCTCTCATTTTTTTCTCTCTCTTTCTCTCTGTGTGTCTTTTCTCACTCTCTTTCTCTGTCTCTGTCTCTTCTCTCTGTCTCTGTCTCTTCTCTCTGTCTCTGTCTCTTCTCTCTGTCTCTGTCTCTTCTCTCTTCTCTCTCTCTCTCTCTCTCTCTCTCTCTCTCTCTCTCTCTCTCTCTCTCTCTCTCCTCTCTCTCTCTCTCTCTCTCTCTCTCTCCTCTCTCTCTCCTCTCTCCCTCTCCCTCTCTCTCTCTCTCTCTCTCTCTCTCTCTCTCTCTCTCTCTCTCTCTCTCTCTCTCTCTCTCTCTCTCTTTTACAATAATTACTAGTCACTGTACCAAGTGCAATTCCTGAGATGTGATCCATATGTTCTCTCTCTTTAGATACCTTGATAGTGTTGATAAACAGTGGTGTAAGCAGTGTTTATTAATAGTTTTTTTTTGGGGGGGAAGATATAGTGCATGGCAGTTTGATTGTTTACCCTGTGTTTTGATAGTGTGTGGCATTTTATGTTCATATGAGTTTTTTTATATTCTTTTTCTTCTTCTCATCCTTCTTTTTATTATTTTCATTATTATTATTTTATTATTATTATTATTATTAATATATTTGTTATTATTATCCCTCCTTCATCTTTTCTGTCTCCTCCATTTCCTCCATCTCCATCTCCATATCCTCTTCCTCCTTTCCCCCCCCTCCTCCTCTATCTGTTCCTCCTCCTCATTTTCCTCTTCCTCTTTTTCCTCTTCTTACTCCCCCCTCATCCACCTCCATCTCCTCCCCTTCTTCCTCCTCCTCCTCCTCCTCCTCCTCCTCCTCCTCCTCCTCCTCCTCCTCCTCCTCCTCCTCCTCCTCCTCCTCCTCCTCCTCCTCCTCCTCCTCCTCCTCCTCCTCCTCCTCCTCCTCCTCCTCCTCCCCCATTTCTTTCAAGATCTGTAATCTTATTCTAGATGTTAGGTGCTACCCAAACACTGTGTGATATTATCTTGTGTGCTAGTAGCTCCTATAATTATTACTTTTCTTTTCTTTCTCTCCCTCTTTTTATATATATATATGTGTGTGTGTGTTTGTCTGTCTGTCTGTCTGTCTGTTTGTTTGCCTGGCTTGCCTGCCTGTCTGCCTGTTAGCCCGTCTCAGTGTGCATTTATTGCATCTCTAATAGATTTCATTTCTTTTCATTCTTTATGTGGGTGATTACAAATGCTAATTTCTTATGAACAATCTTTTCCTAATCTGACCTGTCTTGCAAAAGCCTCACCTAGTTTGATATATAAAAGAATCTTTTGACTGGAAATTTCTGACCCTTTTCTAGTATGTATATTTTTTCTCTATGTACATTTACAGTTTATTTTTAAGATTTTTCCATAACTCCACCAAAATCTGTTCTGTTTTAAGTATTGATAAGTCAACCAATAGTCATGATTGACTTTTTTGATGCAGAAAAGGAATATATACTTTCATTACACCATTTAGTTCGTGAAAGCAAAACTGTTGTTATATTAGGGCAAGACAAAAATTTTAAAGTGATTTTTTTTTCATTATTATTGGGTGGCTTGAAATCCCTTTACATAGCTTACTTCCTGTGTTTTTTTTTTATACATAGAGTGTTATTTTTGCCATTGGCATTATGTGATATCTGTTTTGGCTATAATAGTGATTTTGGAATGTGGAACTTAATGTTTGATGCTACTGTTATTATTGCTATTTGTTAATTTTCTTTTCTTTTTTTTTCTTGTATCATCTTTGTTATTATTTATATTATTATTAGATATCATAAGTGACCTTAAAATGACATGTATAGTACATATTATATTATTGATTAAGTACAATTGTAAATTGAAATACGGATTAATTGTAGATTTGCACAGTAGACTGTTTTACTAAACTTTCTTTTGTAGTTCATGAATCTGATTTCATTCCTAATATGAGAGTCTTATTACGTGTTTATAGTGTGTGTAGATTTGTGAGTGTTTGTCCTTTGGCAGTAGTAAGAATTGCTGTATATTCATTGTCCTGTTCAAATACAGGAGAGTGACTGCTTACATGTGTACTTTTGTTTTGTTTCGTTTTATATTAATTTGTCTTCCCTCTCTCTCTTCTCTCTCTCTCTCTCTCTCTCTCTCTCTCTCTCTCTCTCTCTCTCTCTCTCTCTCTCTCTCTCTCTCTCTCTCTCTCTCTCTCTCTCTCTCTCTCTCTCTCTCTTTTTTTTTATAGAATAGAAATGAGAAAATATTGTTGCCTTGGTTCATATGAAAGAGTTGTAGGTTTTCATCTAAAGCATT
>NC_051397.1:46620679-46625679 GCF_015228065.2 Penaeus monodon | reverse complement strand
CATAGGAATAGGGGAAAAGTGATAAAGTGGGATGAGGAAATTTGAAAGAGGAAGAAGGTAGAAGGAGGAGATAAAAGAGGCGAAAACGGAAGCAGGCGAGGGGAAAGGTAGATGAGTGAGGAAGAAAAAAGGAGAGGAAAAGAAGGGAAAAGAGGAGAATAGGGAACCAGGAAGAGGAAGACAGAAAAATGCGTGTAAATAAAGGAAGAAGCAAAAAAAAAAAGAAGAAAGAGAGAGAGAGAGAGAGAGAGAGAGAGAGAGAGAGAGAGAGAGAGAGAGAAGAGAGAGAGAGAGAGAGAGAGAGAGAGAGAGAGAGAGAGAGAGAGAGAAGAGAGAGAGAGAGAGAGAGAGAGAGAGAGAGAAGAGAGAGAGAGAGAGAGAGAAAGAGAGAGAGAGAGAGAAGAGAGGAGAGAGAGAGAGAGAGAAGAGAGGAGAAGAAGAGAGAGAGAGAGAGAGAGAGAGAGAGAGAGAGAGAGAGAGAGAGAGAGAGAGAGAGAGAGAGAGAGAGGAGAGAGAGAGAGAAGAGAGAGAGAGAGAGAGAGAGAGAGAGAGAGAAAGTGGAGAGTGAATGAGGAAAGAAGGACAATATGAAGGAAATGATGAAGAGGAAGAAAGAAAATGAAATGAAATATTGTGTGTGCGTGTTTTTTGTGTGTGTTTGTGTAAGTGTGTGTGTGCTTTGTGCGTGTGTCTGTGCTTGTGTGTGTTTGTGTCTGTGCTTGTGTGTGTTTGTGTAAGTGTGTGTGTGTGTGTGTGTGTGTATGTGTGTGTGTGCTTTTGTGCTTGTGTGTGTGTACGTGTGTTTGTGTGTGTATGTGTGTGTGTATAAACTATATATATATTACCATTATATTCCCTGATGACCACAAAGTGTCAAATGTCAAATGTCCGAAGGGTCGTTTGTCATAAGTGTCAAGGGAGCGTGAAGTGTCATCCAGCAAGTGTCAGGCAGAAAGGCGTGAAGGGCTTGAGGTGTCAGAAAGGTGAGGTGTCAGAAAGGTGAGGGGGGGAAGGGGGGGAGGGGGGAGGGGGGGTGGGGGGAGGAATTAGGAAGGGATGAACGAAGGGGAGAGATTATGCATGGATGGATGAAGAGGGGAAAGAAGAGAAGAGAGAAAATAAAGATCTTATTTTCTCTCCCTTCTCGCTCTCTTTCTCTCATTATTATTATCTCTTTCTTTCATTATTTCCTTTCTTCTTCCTCTTTTTCCATCCGCTATCCTCGTTATCCTTTTCCCTTCCACCTCGCTTCCACTTTTTCCCCTTCTTTCAAACACCTTTTCCTCTCCTTCTCTCTCTCTCTCTCTCTCTCTCTCTCTCTCTCTCTCTCTCTCTCTCTCTCTCTCTCTCTCTCTCTCTCTCTCTCTCTCTCTACCTCATTCTCTCTCACTCCATCTCTTCCTTCCCACTCCACCTCATCTCCCTCCCTACTCCCTCCCTCCCCCCTCTCCCTCTCTTATACCCCCCCCCCTCCATCCTCGCCCTCTTTCCTCCCCACTCATTTCCCGGAAAAGAGGAAGATACATGATAAATAACGGGATAACACGAATTACAGATCAGGGCGCTCGTGGCCGTGGGTGGGACACGCGGCGAGGACACGAGACACGCGTTGAGGACACGTGCTGGTTTCCGAAAAGGGGGAGGGGGAGGGGGGGAAGGGGTGGAGGGGGAGGGGGGAAGGGGTGGAGGGGGAGGGTGGGAAGGGGTGGAGGGGGAGGGTGGGGGGAGGGGTGGAGGGGGAGGGAGGGGGGACGGGGTGGAAGAGGAGAGGGGGGTCTAGGACGAGGGAAGAGAAAGGTGGGAGGAAAGGAAGAAGGAAAGGAGGATGGAGGGAGGAGCCGAGAGGAGGGAGGAGGGAGGAGGGAAGAAGGAGGAAGGGAGAGGGACGAGAACGAAGGGAGGGTGGAGGAAGGAGGAGGGGAGAGAACGAAGGAGAGACATAGAGGGAGCGCCGACAACTCGTTCTTTTTTTGTTTTGTTTTTTTTTGCACTGTGCTAATCCATCTCCCTTTCATCACTTATTTATTGTGTCTGCGCGTGACTGTGTCTTTCTGTCACGCTACCTCTCCTGTTTCTTTAGAGAGATAATAATAAAAAAATACAATAAAAAATATCATTATCGTTATTACCTTATTTATCATCAGTAACATTACTATTATTGATTGTAAGTTTGTTATTAACATTATTTACAGCCATTACTTTCTCATCATCATTATAATTATATTAAAAGTTACCGTACGTACGGACGTGGTTATCGAGTAGACATAATGACAGCGTGACCTCAAAATGTACTTGAAAACGACGGTAAATATACATGAATACAACGAACAATATAAATCAAGCGAAAAGAAAATAAAGAGGAGATAGATATGGGCTATATATATTTTCTGTGAGTGTGTGTGTCCTTATCGGCACTGTAGTCATTTTTATTGTTTGTATAATTTGTTCATGTTTATGATTATCTGCTAGAGAAGCTAACGCACTTTTCATAGAGTTTAGAAACAGGTAAATGGGGTTAAAATTAGATTGTGTTTCTTAACTATTTCTATATCTCTGCCAATGTATATACAGTATATATATATATATATATATATATATATATATATATATATAATATATATATATATATATATGTATGTATATATATATATAAATATATATATATATATATATATATATATATATATATATATATATATATATATATATATATATATAATATATATATATATATATATATATATATACATACGTATAATCTAAAGTATATCAGAGAGAAAATCGTCGCATTTGAAATTATATATGTCGATCCCGTAGAGTTTTGCAGTTTATGGCCTTATCTGTTATATTGATGTTTGATGTTTCGTGAAGTTTAGATTTCTTTCCTTCTTTCTTCTTCAAAATTAGTAATATTTATCTAAAATTGACTTACCTTATATATTACCCCTATCAAGGTTATTTTGGTCTTATTACGAGAATTCGATATTATATTCCTTGTTGTGAGTAAATTATATTTTTCAACACTGTCAGCACCACTCTTCATCACCATAAGGGTCTTAACTTGGTCAGTACTATCAATACTAACATTTATAACACCAGTTAAACCCGTGATGTCCATCGGGTTAAAGTTACTTAAATCATCCGTTTTATACTAATGATCCCTTTCCCCGGGTCTCTCTCTCCTCCCCCTCCCTCTCCTCCCCCCACCCATCCCTCCCTCCGTATCTTCCTACCCATTATATTTTTACGAAGCCGAACGAGTCTTTGTTTTAACCCTCAGCAGGCTCGGCCAGATAATTAAGAACTCATAATGAAGCAAAATGAGTCGATATTCACAGCGTGGATTAGCTAGCCACTGTAAAACAAAATATAACACAGTCCTGTACAGTTTGAATATGGTTAGATATATCGTTTGAAAAAACTCTCCCTCTCTCTCTTTCTTTACTTCCCTTTCTGCCTCTCCCTCTCTTCCCCTTTTACCCTCATACCTCCTCCCCAATCTCTTCCAGCCCCCTCCCCTTCTCTCACATTTCCTCTCCCCTTCCTTCCCTTTCTCTCCCCTCCCCTCTCCTTCGCTCTCCCTCTCTCTCGCCGATACTTGAAGTGGCATTCAACATATGCCTCGGTTCACGCGCTGGTGATGACGTCATAGACCTTGGTTTTGAGGAGGAGGAGGAGGAGGAGGAGGGGGAAGGGGAGATGGGGGAAGAGGAGGATGGGAGGAGGAGGAGGAGGAGGAGGAGGAGGAAGGGAGGAAGGAAAGAGGAAGGGAGGAGGAGGAGGAGGATGGCAGGAACGAAGGAGGAAGGGTGGAGGAGGAGGAGGAGGAAGGGACGAAATGGAGAAAGAGGAGGGAAGAAGGAAGTGGGAGAAAGAGGAGAAGGAGGAGGAAGATAATTGGAAAGTGGAAGACGAGGAGGAATCGAAGGAGGAAGAGCAGGAAGAGGAAGAGGAAGAGGGGGAAGAGGAAGCGAAGTAGGAGAAGGAGAAAATGGAAAAGGAGAAGGTGGATGAGAAGCAGGTGGAGAAGCAGTGTAAGGAAGAGGAAGAGGATGATGACGACGATGAGGTGAGACAGAAACAGAAGGAGGAAGAGGCGGAGATGGATGAGAAGACGAAAGAAACGAGGGATTCGAAGAACACGTGAGATGAAGGAAGAGAAGGAGGAAAGGGGATGCTAAGAAGGAAGAGGAAGAGGGAAAAAACAGGAAAGAAAAGAAAGGAAAAGAAAGAAAGTAAACGAGGAAGGAAAGAGATACAACAACAGCAACAACAACAATAACAATAATAATAATAATAATGATAATAATAATAATTATAATAATAATAATTATTATTATGATAATAATAATGATAATGATAATAATAATGATAATAATAATAATAATAATAATAATAATTATTATAATAATAATGGTAATAATAATAATAATATTGATAATAATAACAATATTAACAGTAGTAGTAGTAGTAGTAGTAGTAGTAGTAGTAGTAATAATAATAATAATAATAACGATAAAACAAACAACAGGTTTCATAATCAACCGTAATGATATTGAAACTATGGACGATAATGATAATGCTAGCAATGAAATTAATAAAGTTGATAACGGTAACGATAACAGTATTGATAATGGTGATAATGTTAATTAGAACTATAATGATAATGACAGTGATAATAATGATAATGTTAATACAATAAAGATAATATTAATGATGAGGATAATGATGATAATGATGATAATAATAATAATTATTATGATAACGATAATAATAATGATAATGATGATGATAGTAATAAAATGATGATAATAATAACTACAAATAATAGTAATGATAAATATAATAGTAATAATAATAATGATAATGAGAATAATAATAATAAATAAATAAATAAAATAATAATAACAATAATAATAATAATAATAATAATAATAACAACAACAACAACAACAACAACAACAACAACAACAACAACAACAACAACAACAATAATAATA
>NC_051397.1:46609767-46613079 GCF_015228065.2 Penaeus monodon | reverse complement strand
TCTTCTCTCTCTCTCTTTCTCTCCTTCTCTCCTCTCTCTCCCCTCTTTTTCTCTCTCTCCCCCTCCCCCTCTCTCCTCTCTCTCTCTCTATCTCTCTTTCTCCCTCTCTCTCTCTCTCTCTTCTTTTCTCTCTCTCTCTCTTTCTCTCTCTCTCTCTCTCTCTCTCTCTCTAGCCTCCGGGCTAGTACAGTGGTAACGTGTCGGCCTCTCATCCGAGGGGTCGGCGGTTCGCGCCCCCGCCCAGGCGCGAGAAGTTGCAACTCTCGCCCGGAGGTTACTGCTGTGGCCCTGGGCACCACGGCGGGCAAGGACTCGGTTCCGCCGAGTCAGCACCAGCTGACACGCGTGAGCAAAATCAAGCAGACAGTATGTCACACCAAGAATATCCATTGTATCAAATGGAATCCAAACCAAGTAACAGAAATGAGGCCGCCCTTCAGGTAGATTATAAAGTCAAAAAGAAAAATGTAAAAATACTAATTCAACGTGCAAAAAGAAATTATTTTCAGAAATAAATTCACAGAAAAATAAGGACAACTCTAATAAAACAGGAAAAAATTGTTTAAAACAACTAGTGCCTTACAAAAAGCACCTCATAATGATTGCATAAGGCCCAACAAAGAACCGACAATTTTAAGACTTTTTTTAAAAAAATTGGAAAACTAACTTATGAGCAAAAACAATTGCTTCTAAGTTAAAACAAAACATAGATCGGGCAAGGCTTACAACTAATTTTTTCAGACCACAACCAGTGAACATAGAAACAATCATTTAGTAATAAAACATCTTCGCGAAAACAAATGTGTAGGAGCAGACGGCCATTGCTTTGCGCTTTATCAGAGATAGTCTACCTGCAACTGTACATTATCTGACGGTCATTATTAACACCTCTTCTTGTTACTGGTGGTCTTTCCGTCGCTTTGGAAACATGGGTATAGTAACACCAATTTTCAAATCGGGGGGGATATAGACGATTTTCAAAAAATTATCGCCCTATTACTAACTCCTATCTTATCCCAAAATTCTTGAAAAAATTATAGCAAATCAATGACGAGTTCTGGAGGCCAATGATTATTATCTAAAACACAACATGGTTTAGAAAAAAGGTTATCTACTGAAACGCTTTCTGCAAATTATGATGAAATTTATAATAACATAGACAAAAAAAGGGAAAATTGCTCACATTATGCAAACCTTTCTAAGGCTTTATAGTGTACATGAATTCTCCTAAAAATTAGTTAAATCTAAAATTGAACTTTTGGGTTTTTAAAAGTTTTTAGTTACAAGGACCCAATCGGTAAGAATCAAAAATTTGATATGTCATCAAAACAACAAGTCCCTTTTTGGTGTCCGCAAGGCTCTATTTTAGGTCCGATCCTATTTACAATTTTTTTTTTTTCATAAATGATTATCAACAAAAAGCCCATAACTGTTTTTTAGTGCAGTACGCCGATGATTCACAGTTTCTTCATAGTGACTCAGTAAACAAACCTAAACACGTTAAAAAGAAAACACTCAACATACTCTTACACAAGCAAAATTATATTTTGACACAAATGGCCTTAAACTAAACCCACATAAAACTCAAGTATATTCATAGGTAGTCGGCCCGAACATAGCTAGAATTCCCAATGACACAACATAGAATTGAAAGGCTGCTCTATTAAAAACCCAGCACTTCAGTGAATAATCTAGGAGTACACTTAGACAAACTTCATGACATTTGAGCCACACGTGACAAAATAAAACAGGAAGGTAGTGGGTACCCTGATATATCTTAATCACATACGAAATCAAATCACTACTGAAACTAGATCCCTGGTTGTGCAAACTTTTAGCTCCTAAGCTAATTAACTATTGTTCAAACATTTGGGGATCGGCTAACAAGACCCAGATGCAAAAAAGTGCAAAAATTACAAAACTTTGCTGCCAGAGTAGCACAGGTAATATCAGTAAAACTTGATCACCTCCCCCCACATATAAAAAAATTTAAATGGTTAAAAGTCCAATTCTAAATGCAGCTAGAACATGTGTATTCATTTACCAAATCATTCATGGGAATTATCCAAATGGTTAATGCCTTTACAACCGTAAAGGGGAACACATCAGGTGCCAGACAACGTCAAAATAAATTCCCTTTTTGTTAAGAGATCGAATACCTATAAAAGGGGCACGTCAAATGGGAAAAAACGTTGGACCCAAGATATGGAACATGATACCAGATAATATAAGAGACATTAACAGCATCTTTAATTTTAAAACGAAATTAAAAGAACACCTCTTAAATACACAGATGTAAATATAAATGTATTTATGTAAAGAATAACCATTGTAATTTAATGGAATAAAGTGTTTTGACTTTGACTTTGACTTGACTCTCTCTCTCTCTCTCTCTCTCTCTCTCTCTCTCTCTCTGTCACTCTCTCTCTCTCTCTCTCTCATTCTCTCTTCTTCATCATCTTCTTCGTCGTCTTCTTCGTCTTCTTCTTCTTTTTCTTCTTCATCTTCTTCTTCTTCTTCTCCTTCTCCTTTTCCTTCTCCTTCTCCTTCTCCTCCTCCTCCTCCTCCTCCTCCTCCTCCACCACCTCCTTCTCCTCCTCCTACTCCTCCTACTCCTCCTCCTCCTTTTCTTCTTCTTCTTCTTCCCCTTCCTCCTCTTCCTCTTCCTCTTCTTCTTAGATCCAAGACCTTTAAAAATAAGAAAAAAAAATGTTACCTTTTCACGAGACACTCAAATGTGGAGATCTTTTCCCTTAGATTCTTATAAAATTGACCGCTACCATCTGCTTCGTTCCTCACTCGCATTTCAATGCTTAATGAGCCGAAAAGCCTCCTTATTGCTTGATTTTAAACCTAGACGTGTTTTAAATTATTTTTGTGAACTCTAGGTGGCATATTTCAACTTTTATAATGAAGGATATGTTAGAACTTTTAAGATAAATGTATAGGGATAAAGATAATGATAATAATTTCTCTTTGAATTTGATGCTTAAAATGCTGATAGTGATCAGAATGATAATAATGTGATCATAAGGATAAAAATAATGATAATAAATATGATAATAATAATTGTGATAATAATGATAGAAATAATAAGAATTGTGATAATAATAGTAGTGATAATAATGATCAAAATAATATCAGTAATAGTAATAATAATAATAATAATAATGATGATGATGATGATGATGATGATGATGATTATAATAATGATAATAATGACAATAATAATAATAATATAATAATAAAAATAACAACAACAACAACAACAACAGCAACAACAACAACAACAACAATAATAATAATAATAAT
>NC_051397.1:46597267-46599767 GCF_015228065.2 Penaeus monodon | reverse complement strand
CATTCACACTCAAAAAAACCCCAAACGCACCAAAACCCATTTACACATTAAAAACAACCAAAAACAAAAAAAACCCCCCCGAAAAATTAAAAAACACACACACACAGATGCACACGTAATGAGACACAGACAGACAGACAGACAGACACATACAGAGGGAAATCTGCCCAGTGGAGACACTCGGGCCCCAATCTCAAGTTTCTATAGCAGGTGAGCGCCGCGGTGCCACTTGACAGACACCCAGACAGGTGGCACGGGGTCTGACGGCAGGTGCTCGAGGGGAAGGGCCCAAAGGGTTGGAACCTCCCACCCACTAAAAGAGGTGACGATGGGTAATACCAGGCAGGTGCTGTGGCGGGACAGAACAGCGATGGCGGCCGGGAAATTTATACCGGGGGGGGGGGGGGGGGGGGGGGAAAACCATGGTCCCCCTTTTGCCCCCTCCTCTCCCCTCTCTCCTTAAAAAAAAAACCCCCCCAAAAAAAAATTAAAGGGAATTCTAAAATTTGGGGGTCCCTCCCCTTTTCCTAGCTCTCTTTTCTCTCCTCTCTTCCTCTTTTCCATCTCTCTCTCTCCTCCCCCGTCTCTTCTCCTCCCTTTAATCTCGCTCTTAAATTCCTTCCTCTCTCTCTCTCTCCTCACTCTCTTTGCATCTCACTCGCTCTCTCTCTCTCTCCCCTCTCTCTCTCTCTCTCTCTCTCCCCTCTCTCCTCTCCCCTCTCTCCTCTCTCTCCTCTGTCTAATCTACTATCTACCCTATCTAGCCTATCTATCTATCTCTCTGTCCCTCCCTCCTTCATAACCTTCAACATCTCTGTCTTTCTCACTTTAAAAATTTCCCTCCACCAAAAAGCCTTCTTCTTAAGCCCCCACAAACCTCCATCCCCAAACCCAAATCCCCTCCCCCAATTGCCCAAATGCCTTATTTTACCTCCACCATCTCCACCTCCCCTGAACCACCCCCCATTTCACCACCCTCCACCAACTTAGCCCCCTCACCATCCCCTTTCCACCACTCCCATCCATTACTCCCCTCAAATACCTCCATCTCCACCTCCTCCACCTTCCTCCCCACCACCTCCTCCAACCACCTCCACCTTCCTCTCCACCACCTCCTCCCCCGCCTCCCCCTTTCCCCTCCACCACCGCCTTCACCGCCTCCATCTCCTCCACCTGAACCTCTTCCCCCATCTCCCACCTTTTCCCCCCTCTCCCCCCACCACCTCCACCTTGCTCTCCACCACAGCCTCCACCTCCTCCACCACCTCCACCTTGCTCTCCACCTCCTCCACCACCTCCTCCACCACCTCCACCTTGCTCTCCACCTCCTCCACCACCTCCTCCACCTGCAGATTTCCCAGCTGCCGTTTCTCAAGGGGCGCCATCTGTTGGAGTTCCACGGAGGAAAACTTTCCGGCAAGGTTCGAGATTACCTGGAGAGGGGGGGGGGGGGGGGGGGGGGGGTGTAAGGGGGGGGGGGGGGGGGGTACGGGAGGGGAGGGGTTGGAGGGGGGAGGGAGGTGATTTGATTGAGGGGGGGAAAAGGGAGGGTGAGGGGGGGTGGGGATGAGGCAGGAGGGAGTGGGGGTGGAGTGGAGGGAGGGGGAGGGGGGAGGGATTGATTGAGGGAGGGGGGGGGGGAGGGGGTGGTGGGGGGGGCTGGTGGGGGAGGTGAGGGGAGAGCGAGAGGGTTATGGGAGGGGGGTGGGGGGGGAGGGGCGGGCTGGTGGAGGGGGGGAGGGGGGGTGATGTGATAGAGGGAGGGGTGGGGGGGGTGGGTTGGGGGGGGGAGGGGGCGAGGGGGGGGGGGGGGGAGGGGGGAGGGGGGGGGGGGGGGGGGGGGGAAGAAGGGAGTAAGAAGGAAGGGACATGTGCCATATTACACTGTTATCTCCTCATAATTATCACTATACCACTATAACTGCTATCATTATTACCATTATTATCATCACTAATTTTATAATCCTCACTTTTGTCTCTACTTCCACAAATACACTTACTCTCATCGATATCAAAATCTTCCTTGTTATTTTCACTATTACAACTCTTTACAATAATCCTTTCATTATCACTGTTCCCATTATTATCATTCTGAGCGAATAGGATACCAGTTTTTAGAAAATATTTCAGTAAAAAAATTATTAGTAAGTTTTAATAGTCTCCTTTTCATGTTATTGTTATTGTTCATTCTGTTCACTCGGTGGTTAATTTACGCTTCATATGGTTAATCATCCTCTGTGGCATCAGTAAATACTCCCATGTATCTTATGCATTTATTATAATCATCATCATGCGTTATTCAGAATCATTTACTATGCATGGTCTGTTATCGCTATTATCAGTAGCCATAATAATGTCATTAAGTATTGCATTATTAACTGAAATTATTCTAATATTTATGACTTTCATGTTATCGTTTCCCATAATTTTGTTGTGTTGGCATATTTACTATTACTCTATAATCAGATTTATCATTGTTATCACGGTTATCACTGTCTAC
>NC_051397.1:46585947-46589667 GCF_015228065.2 Penaeus monodon | reverse complement strand
CCTCTCCCTCTGTTCCTTTTACCTTCCCCCCCCCCACCATATACCCTCCCCGGTTCAGCCCCCCCACGTTTCTCATCGTCACTAAGAGCAGGTGTGTGGCCAGCCGCTTGACTTCATTAAAGAGGAGGAGACGAGGGGAGAGGGAGGAGAGACGCACGAGGTGGGAGAGCAGACGAGAGAAGGGGGCGCTGTGGGAGGGAGGCGGATGGAGAGAGAGAGAAGAGATGAGAAGAGAGCAGAGGAGATCAAGCTTCTTGGGGAGGGAGAAGGGGAGAGAAGAGAGACTTTGAGAGAGATTGGACGAGAGGAGAGAGAGAGACGATGAGACGAGAGAGAGAGAGGAGACGAGAAGCGGGAGAGAACAGACGCAGACAGACAGACAGTACAGACAGACAGAGAGAGAGAGAGAGAGGGTGAGAGAGGATGGTGGACAGGAAGGGAGAGGATCTCTTCGAGATGAGAGACGGACGACGAGAGAGAAGGGAGGAAGGACCAAGGAGAGGGTAGAGGAAAGACAAGAGAAGAGAGCGAAGAGAGGAGTAAGAGAGTAGGAGAGGAGAGGAGAGGAGGAGAGGGAGGAAGGAGGGAGATGGAGAGAGGAGGGGAGATGTGGAGGAGAGAGAGACGAGAGAGAGAGGGGGATGAGAGAGAAGAGAAAAGAAGAGAGACGAGAGAGGAGAGATAGATACAGACAGACAGACAGAGATGAGGGAGGGAGACGGAGAGAGAGAGAGAGAAGAGAGACGAGAGAGAGAGGAGAGAGAGCCCGAGAGGGAGGGCGCGAGAGAGAGGAGAGTTGCAAGAGAGAATTGAGATGAGAGAGAGAGACAGAGATACAGAGACAGAGGATGAGAGAGAGAGAGAGACAAGAGAGGAGAAGAGAGGAAGGAGATAGGGAGAGAAAGAGATGAAGATCGGAGAGGAGAGAGGAGAGAGAGAGAGAGAGCGGGAGGGAGAGAGGGAAAGAGAGAAAGACAGGCAGAGAGAGAGAGAGAGATGAGAGTGAGAGAGGAGACAGTGACGAGAGAGAGAGGAGGAGAGTCGCGAGTTTGGAGATGGCTGAGGAAGCTATGTACTCGGATGAGAGAGAGACGATCGGGCGAGAGGAGAAGAGGAGAGAGAGAAGGTTGCGACAGTGAGGAAGAGGAGAGGAGAGAAGGATAGAGAGATAGATAGATAGATACAGAAAGAGAGAAGAGAGAGAGAGGAGGGAGAGAGATGAGAGAAGAGAGACTAGAGACGAGGAGAGAGAGAAAAGAGAGGAGAAGGGCGATGGAAGAGAGAGAGAGAGAGAGAGAAGAGAGAGGACGCGAGAGAGCGAGAGACGAAGAGAGAGCCGGAGAGGAGGAGCGGAGAGCGAGAGAGGGAGAGAAAGAGAGGGCGAGAGAAGAGAGATGATGAGAGAGAAGAGAGGATGAGAGAAGAGAGAGCCGAAGAGATGAAGACGAGAGAGCGAGGACGAGTCGATGAGAGAGGAAGAGAGGGAGAAGGGGGAGGTTGCAGAGGGGAGAGAGAGAAGAGAGAGAGAGAGAGAGAGAATGAGAGAGAAAGGAAGAAAGAGAGAGAGAGAGAGAAGGAGAGAGGGGGGAATGAGGAAGAAGAGGAGAGAATAAGGAAGAGGAAAGGAGAAGGGGGAGGGAGACAAGGGGAAGAGGAAGGGCTGATGATGAAAGAGAAGAGACGAAAAAGAAGAAGAGACAGAGGAAGAGGAGACGAAGAAGAAGAAGAGACAAAGGAAGAGGAGCAGAAGAAGAAGATGAAGAGGAGACAGAGAAAGAGGAGGAGAAACAGGAACTACAGGGGAAGGGGGGAGCATGGGGTTCGTTCCGGATGGAGGGGGGGGGGGGGGGGGGGAGGGGGGGGTGGGGGGGGACGGCCTCGAGGGGGGGGGAGGGGGGGGGAGGGGTGTCGTGGGGGTGAGGGGGGAGGGGTCCAGGTCAGGGGGATAGGGGGGGGTGGGGTGGGGTCGCGTCGTCGGGGGGGGGTCGTTGAGCGTTTGGGGCGGGGGTCTCGGGACAGGGGCGTAGCCGAAGGGCGGCGGGTTGCGGTCGTTCTTCGTGTTTGGTTCATGGCGGGGTAGGTCCTTAGGGGGTGGGGTTGTGGAGTTCTCTCGTCTGTTTCGGTCGTCCTGGAAGCTGGGCCTGGCCTTGTGGCGACGGTTTGTTAAATCTTCGATTTGATTTGGTCCTTCCCCCCAACCCACCCCAAAGCCGCATTATCACGACCGGGATTTAGCAACGGAGCACAATAGGACGAGATCGACTAGGTAGGGGTTGCGTTATTCCGGATTGCGTTATCCGGAAGTGTCCCCTTCAACCTTTTGTTACTTTTTAGGGCTTATATCTTTTTGAAAGTTCTCTTCCGAACGATGAATCTGCTTCTTTTTTTACATTTGTTTTGTTATTTTGCATTTTCTTAGGTATATTTCTGCGTGGAATGAGAAGCAAAAGGGAAAAAAAAAAAAAATCTTAAAAATTAATCAAAAAATGCCCGTTATTATAAAGCCAATCGCCTCCACATACTTCGCTGCTCTCTCTCTTTTCTCTCTCTCTCTCTCTCTTCAATCTACCTACTCCCTCTTTATCTCTCTCTCCCTCCCCTCCTAAACTCCCCAGAGAACAGCAGAACAGATCAGAGAACAGAAAAACAGAGCTCCGAGCGAAAAAAAAAAAAAAAAAAAGAGGGAGAAAAAAAAAAGAGAAAAAGTAAAGAGGGAGAGACTATGAGGGAGGGAGAGGAGAGAGAGACCTCCCTCGTTCTCCCTTTACCTTCGCTTTCTTTTCCTCTTGAAAAAAGGCTGGACGAACCCCCCCCCCCCCCTACGAAAAAACCCAGGTAGAGGATGGATATTCGGACGTGTTTTTTGGGACGTTTAATTTTGTATCAGTGACATCTTCATCAAGGAGACCGCAGCGCCGGGACAATGGCTCGGGGCGGGAGGAACTTGTTGACGGAGGGCCAAACCGCTATTATCGCGAGATATAATCCTCATTCTCATTCTCTCTCTCTCTCGTTCTCTCTTTCTCTTTCTCTCTCTCTCTTTCTCTCGTTCTCTCTCTCTCTCTCTCGTTCTCTTTCTCTTGTCTCTGTCTCTCTCTCTCTGTATCCTCTCTCTGTTCTCTCTCTGTCCTCTCTCAAGTCCTCTGTCTTCTGTCTTCTGTCTGTCTGTCTGGTCTGTCTCTCTCTGTCTGTCTCTCTCTGTCCTCTCTCTATCTCTCTCTTCTCTATCTCTCGCTCTAATATATATTATATATATTGTGTGTATATATATATATATATATATATATAATATATATATATAATATATATATTATATATATATATATATATATATATATATAAGTACCCTCATGCCCACCACCAAGAGTCTGGTATCCATCTATCTTTTTTTCGGTGGAATTGTCCTTAAAAATCAGTTAATCGGTTAAAGGAGAAGAAAGCTGTATCATCAGCTGTCCCGACGCATGCCAGTACGAGCTTCAAGTTGTGTCCGTGGCGAGAGGGAACATGAACGGACCCTTAGTGCCCACTTAAATTAAATTAGATGTAGTTTCTTGGAGTAAGTAGTCGCTGGCTGGCGTGTCCTTTTCACCGGCTTCTTCGTGGAGTGATAACTGATAGAAGATCACTCATAATGCGAGTGCGTAAAGGGGCGATCACACTAGTCTAACAGCGCGGGTTGTGTCATGATCGACAATTACTGATTAATCTATTTCAGTC
>NC_051397.1:46538447-46550947 GCF_015228065.2 Penaeus monodon | reverse complement strand
CTAAAAAATATAGAATGAATATGAACTACAATAAATTACTACAAAATGAGAAACAATAACATGTCAACTATTAACAAGATACAAAAATACCATTCATAACTTTCACAAATCTAATCATGAAATAAAATACCTTGCCTAATCATTAACATTATATGTATGATGATGATAGCATGGACAAAGAGCAAATGAAAAACAAAAAACACACTAAACCTTCCTAGTTGACAACCCATTCATACAACATAAGAGCTGTCATCATAGACAAAACATTGCTACAGATGCACATACAGTAAAACAGAAAACATGCAAGATTTGTGTAGAGAAATTATTGAGGAATGGTGTTGGGTTAGTGGGGATGTATTTATGGAAATAAACATAAAAATAAGCTTATTATTTAAATCACAATATTCAACATTGTATGATATTATAATCATTTTAGAATAATATAGCACAGAATTATGAATACGAAGTATTTCATATGTCATATAATTATAATCATGCAATGTGTAAAAATACAAAAATATTAGCACAATGAAAAAACCAACTGATTAGCTGAAAATATAATATACTAATACTAATCTATAAACCTACTACCAAAATAAAACTAAGATTGAAAACTGCTTCACAAATAAAACAGACTAGACGACCAAAAGTCAGTCAAAAGAAATTAACTATAATAATTCATATAAATATAAGAAATTAAAAATGCAATGTACAAATATAGTACTTATATTAAGACATAAAAAATTATAATTGTTATGAATAAAAAAAAAACAATAAAATCTGAAAACAGAAGGAAAAGAAAAATCACGTGCATCTAAAGCAACATGCGAAACTCAACTATAAAAACCCATCACTAAAACTATTTACCGTAAGCATCAAAGAACGACAACAAATGTATTTCAATGTCACTGTCTAAACAGGATGAGGAAAATATTTCAGGATAAAATGTCTATACAAATGTGGAATAAATTGTTTAATTTCAAAGCAAAAGAAATATGGAGATGAACACTCAATAACCTGTAATTAAATTTTATTTTCAATCATTTATAAAAATAATATAAATTATAAAGAACAAAGATTCTGATATCAAAAGCTAGCCCGAATAATCTTTCTAATAATCAGTGGAAAAGTGTAGTAGTGATAAGATGACACGAACAAAATAAAAAAAAGAAAACAAAAAACAACCTCAAACATCACTTGTTAACAAATTATTATTTAAATCTTACCAAAATTTTTTTAGTGTTTTTGGATAGTGATTTTTGTTTAACGTATGCATGGATATTTTCTAATCAAAATAAAATATAAATATATTAAATATTACATTGTCTTATAATGTAATAAATAAAATAAATATAAAAAACAACGAATATATATTAGTTATATTGTATATATTATAAGATATAAGTATATATGATAAGTATGTATGAACAAATAATATAAGAAAAAAATAATATAAAAAGAAAAAAACACAAAAAGACAACAAGACATCACAAATGCTTGTTTCATTAATAATTACTAACATAATATAATCAATACCAATACAAATTTTTTATTTGTTTTTATAAAAAGGCGTAATTCTCTGTTTGTGGTACTAGTTTAGTTGTTTTTTTCTTATAATTTTTTATATATATAAAATAATAATATAAAAAGGTGATAAAATAAAAAACATTAATTAAAAAAAATTATCAAAAAAATAAAAAATAATAAAAAAAAAAAAATTAACAAAAAAAAAGTTAAAATCAAACTAAAACAGAATGATTTACATGAGAGGCCACATAAAAACTCATACTAACCACCACCACTACCAAATTACCAAGTCGACTTATTTTACATATGTTTGCCAAATACATGAGGTAACAACAACTTCACTACGGAATACTATGTTTTTTGTAAATATTTTGGTTTTAATTATATATTATAAAATATTTAAGATAAAATAAATAATAAATTATTAAATGTTTTATAATAAAATGTTGTAAAATTAAAAATAAACAAACACTAAATGTTTCTTAAAATAGTAGGCACAGATATAGATAATGTTGTACTTTACTTATATGCTTTAGTACCAAATATAATTTCACAAAAAATCTAAACTCAGAACATATCATAACTAGGCTGGAATTAAATATGGTTACATACTGATGCACTGAAGCGAAGAAACTTGCACGAGATCATTGTTAACCATCTAAAACCAATACTTATCACTATTTATAAAATCAGAGTAATTTTTCAAAGGCTCATTAGATGAAATGGCCTGTGCTCAAAAAGCAAAAGAAGTCTCTTTCTTTTTCTTTTTTCTGTTTTCTTCCTATTTTTATTTCTTTTTTCCTTTTTTCTTTCATAAATTGACAGTGTAGGTCCACAGTGGATTGGAAGAACCGTCCTATGGATTTTTCTCCCCAGAGTTTTGTGAACTGTGGAAGCACACTACAGTCAAGTAAGTCTATGGCCATGCTTTCTGACCTATTCTGGAGGCCTTCCCCGATCAAGGAAAGGCCTGCCCAACCCTGCCTTGGTTCCCATTACAGCAGCAGGGGAATGGCAGGGGTGGCACAGTGAGGGGGCTACAGGGATAAGCACTAGCAGAGGTCGGACCCTATGAGCCTCAGTGCCAAGGTCCCGGGGCTAGCCGACCTTCAAAGCTTTTCTCTCCAGTTGTTATCTTCTGGATCTAGCCCATGAGTCTCTATGTCATCTCTTCTCCAACGAGCTGGGCGCTCCGCGGCCAGATTCAACCATGTCCCGCCGCATCACCTGTTGTGAGGAAGGTGTTCTGAGTGTTAAACAGGGCATTAAATATATAGGAGAGGATTATCATCTTTTTGTTTAATCTGTCATTGTCAAATATTTTATAGATGATCATCGGTCCCATATTCATCTTTTCTTTGGTATAATTAATAAATCAAAGAGAGATAAAAATAAAGAGAAGATTAATGAATTGCAGACTAAATAAATGAATGAATGAGAAAGGAAGAAAGTGTAAATTAATGAACAAATAAAAGTTAGACAGGAAATGTTGTAGAATATTGCTTAACCCATAATGATGGTTTTTACCCACAGCAAACTAAGCCATGTCTTGGATGCATCACAGTCAGCCAATTTAGTAAAAAATTAGAAGTATGGATAATGTTGCTCTAGTCTCTGAGTTTGGCTGTGGCAGATACAGTAACTAGTGAGTAACCAGTACTGGCAATATCTTCCCAAATGCAAAATCCTGTATGTGAATAAGTGAACAAATGGAAACAAGATCTAAATGGTACCAAAGACCCTCAATGCAGTTTTCTTAAATACTATGGTATAAAATAAAGGAGAGTGAGAAATTCCTTTCAATCTTCATCCATTATTCAAGGATAGCAAAGAAGAGATATTTCTCATTGTCTCACACCAACTCTGCACTTTTTTCTTTTCCCTTAACACCAAATGGTTTTCATTATCATATAATATTGTTACTAAATAAAACCTTTAGACCTAATCCACACCTATCCAAACCTCCTCACAAAAAATAAATAACACTCATTCACTCACTCTCACTCTTTTCCACCACTATTACATCCTCAAACCATGCCCCAGTGCTTGACAATAGGAAAGGTGTAGGCTCTGACATACTGGCTTGATGTGGAAGAGAATCTTGCCTTCACCTCAGAGCACATAACCCTTGGCTACTCTTCTTCCACTCAAGAAAAATTTTACTTAGCAAACAGTTGTCTCACCTTGCCCACTCACACTAAAGCCTCTTTGCAGCTTATGCTGTATCATTTGTTTCTTAGGGTGCCTTCCTTTAAGTTTGGAGGCAGTAAGAGATGGCTTCCTCAGCACTTCATGCTAGAGAAACTTATTAGTAGCTTTGTTCTTTTTGCAAGGCTGACTACTTAGTGGGATTATTTGGTGAAAAGTCAGGAGCAGCAGAAAGAGATAAATGCATAAACATACCTCTTTCATTAGCACATCCTTCATCCTCAGAAAGAAAAATGGATGCTTTGTGCTGGAGCTACCCCGTTGTTTACACTTTTTGCCATAATTATGAAAAAGCCATGAAGAGACTTAATTCACCTCATAGGCCTGTGGACTCCCAAACAGGATGCAAAATGTCACCAGCAACAGGTGCTTTACCCATATTCCAATTCTCAAAATGAAAGAAATCACCTGAGGCATTTAGGATAGTCTTTCTGTGGTGACTTTACATTAATTATTAATCTTCTTACAGTCCTTCAGAGTACTATCTCAAATTTTAGTCTTAGGTATGAAGGCCACCAGTCTCAACGTACAACTGGGTTTCTTCCGAGCTCTAGTTTTCTGCGATACTTCACAGGAGTAAGGTGGGGGGGGGGGGGGTTATCAACCCTCCTAGAAGCTGGCTATTTGTATCAATTTTTCATGGGGTGTGCGAATGGGGTAACTTGTACACTATTGCTTAAAAATTACTTAAAGATAGTATCACGAAAGAAATTAAACTTTGCCGCCAGACTGCTGTTTTCAGATTCCGCAATTTCCTTTTTGTTTTTTAGGTACATGGGAATAGTAAGTCAATATTAACAAAAACTTGGTTGCATTTAAATAGACTTTCCAGTGAAAGAAATAGCTCTGAAATCATATCACTTATGTCGTATTTACACACTCCTCTTAGGTTTGATTTATTAACTGTTTTACACATAGATGGCTCCACAAGTCACCAATGAGCCAATTACAAGTACTACCTGTCTTGCCTGTTTACCTTTTCTTGATTTTCAAAAATATTTTCATGTATCTAATATTGCTTGCTAGTAATACCAATAACACTATAGTAATCATAAAGTCTATATAAAAAAAAAAAAAAAAAAAAAAAAAAAAAAAAAAAAAATCAATACTAACATTAGTAAAAAAAAAATAATAATAATAAAAAAATAATAAATAAATAAATAAATAAATAAAATTCCCTCAAACTCAAGAAAAGGTGAAATCAGGCAAGGTCACAAGGTCAACAAAGTGACTCCTTGTGGCTAAGCACTTGCAGAGCCATCTATGTGCAGAGACATTTCACAAAATAATGCCAGAGTGAACACATTTTCCTGGAGCCTTTGGGTTAATCTATCATTTTCATTTATACAATATCAATGTTGAAGATTAAAAGAAAGCTGAAAATGCATACCATGCACGGAAACTTATGATCCAATGGGTTTTGCTGAATAAAATAACAAGCAAATTAATAATTCTAGAAACCCACATTCATAAACGTATGTAATAATTTTGCATATAATGGATACTTTTGTGACAATAATACGGGAAGTAAAAATCATGTATTAATGATACTTTTTGGGGACCACTTGGCAAAATCGAGTCAACTAACACATTTGTATTTCAAAGTATATTTTTCATATATAATCTCAATGCATTATAAATGAACTGGCAATCCACACTGCACTTAAAACAGACTAATAATTCATCATAAGAACAATATCTTATTCTGAAATTTTTGAACAAAGGAGGGGGATGGTTAGCTAACTGCTGTTAGTTAGAGCATAGATCAGAATTTGGCTATTTGCAAGAAGTTTTATTCTTATAATTTCTTAAATGCACTTGTAATTTATAAACATCAAAATTTATTGTAGGCTAACACCTATCAGGAAGACACATAGTTCACATGTGCAAAGGTTCTAACAAATCAACATTCTAATGATTTTCTTTGAATTTTCATCTTATTTTTAATTATCATCATCCTTCACTCTAGTCTATTTACATTTGATAAACAGAGGTAGATTGGACATATTCTAAGTCACATCAAAGGAAAATTTTGCAAATGCTAGTGCTGTGGAGGTGTTTGAACAAACATAAGTATGAAAATAAGTGAATATCCGCTGCAGAACTCCATTCCCCCAGTGAAGGAAGTGTTTTGTGGGTCTATCTTCTGAAATCTGCTGGTAACACAAGGGAGACAATTTCAACACTGAAGCAAAGTTTTTGGTTTGTTTTTACAACTGTTACATTTACAATGAGGGTAAGCATATATCACAAATGTTTATGGCAGAGAAATGTAAATATCACATGAAACTAGAGAATAATCTCCACACAAATTCTCATAAAATTACAGAAATCAGCTGATATTAAGAGTATAAATTAGATCATTAGATCAGTGATCTCTTCATTTCTAACAATCTTAAAAATTCAAAAATTTACTGATACTAAACTAGCAATAGTACCATAAAACAATTATAGCAGTTTCTGGGTCTGACAGCACTGTGGCAAAGGAGAACAAACTCTACACCTCACAAGCAAGAGCGCGTCTGGACTATTTCCTTTGTTTGACGATGAGAGGTGATGACTAAAAAAAATTACAACTGAAGCAGTGCCTTGTCTGACAATGAAGAAAAATAAATAAACTAAATAAACTGTGTTTTGACTGGTTCTTTGGCTGATATTAACCTAATACCACCTGGAAAATGCTGTGCTTATTTTTTTTTTTCTGCATATAGATGGCTCTGCTAGTGCTTAGCCACAAAGAAGTCAATTAGTAGACCTTGTGACCTTATCTGATTTCACTTTTCATTGAATTAATGGGAAAAACATTTTTTTTTCACAAATGTTATGAATATCGATGGTGTTATTTTTATTACAGACATTATATTTACTATAATGTTATAGACATTAGTAACAGCAAAATAAGATAATGTAAAATATTTTCGAAAACCAACGAAAAAGGTAAATAGGCAAGACAGGCAACTACTCATAATTGGCTTATTGGTGACTCAGTACAATTGTAGCCATCTATGTGTAAAGACATTTAATTCTAAACAATTTTAAATTACAAAAGAGAATCTTTCCATAAATCAAAGAACACAATACACAGGTGAGATAGGTCTAATAATTGACTTAATGGTGACTAAGCACTTTACAAGCCATCTCTGTGTTATTACAATCAATAAACTATAAATACAGCAGACTTGGCATGCATTTTTGCCATCTGGGGAGAGTGGGATAATACTGATATGATAAATATTAAATCTACATTTCTGTCCTTAATTTCAGGGATACTGACATTGATTACGTATTACAAAATGCACTGTACATATATATAATAAGAATAAACATTCTGGCATGATTTTCATTGTGCAACATAAGAGTAACTATGGCTAGGAAGGGGCCTGTAACACATAGCCTACTAATGACATGGGGATGTGTAATGCTATGATTGTCTACTGATTTGTATAAAGAGTGAATTTTAATACACAAATCATTCACCCCCCACGTGGTAAAGACACATCAAAACATGACGCTCTCTTGCTGCTGCTATGAATCTGTAAGTAATCTTCACTATTGTTTACAAGATTATGTCAACTACTCACATAGTCTTTTGGCAATCTGCCAGTGTGACTGTCTTGAAATCTGACACAAATAAGGGAAGTACTGAAGTCGTGGGGGCAGTAGCCTTGTGTATGACTATCTCTTATTTCGTAAAAATAAGATTTGCAAATATGATTTCCCTCCCCCCCCCCCCTTCAATAAAACCACATTCAGTCTTGTAAACCAGTTCAATCTAGCAACTAAAATGCATATCATGCATCTCTGAATATGTCAAAAACATTAAAATCATGTTTCACATACGAAATAAAAAAATTATCATATCATTTTGTTGGTGCAGCAGTGTGAGCTATGCACATGCCACATCTGAAAAAACCCTCAGAGGGAAGCCCGTACTACCCGGAGAAGAAGCCATGTCAACCCCACACTCTCCTAGAGGCAACGAGTTAACGGCCAAGCTGATGCCTACCTTGCTCCAGTCATTTGATCCTATAAACACCATTTCAGATAACCTGAAATAAAACTGCACTTCTCTACATATACGTTTTTTACCCCACTATCCTCCATAAGTAAATGAGATTGATATTTTTTCTCTTTACAGTCTGTCCACAAATTACATTTTTTCCAGAAACACAAGAAAAATATATTACAACTCTTTCAATAACCAAGGCCATGTCGTGGACTGATTTTTAAATTTCCATCTAGTTTTTTTGGGGGGGACAGGTGCCACTGCAAACTACTTCTTTTCGTTTGTATTATTCTGTAATAAACCAAATCTCGCTGACTTTTCCAAAATTCAACACCCCCTCCACGCCACACTGCTCTTTCTAACATAGATGACTAATTTCAAGGCACATCAAAATTGTAAACGCTGGATGATACTGAACGTCAGAGCAAAGAAAAGCCCAGATGCAGTGGTTGTATGATAGGTATATAAAATCAGACTGTATGTCCTTTGTAACAAGGTATAATGTTTTGTGAAAGAATTCATCTCAAGCCATTTTTTATTAGTATTTTGATATATATATATATATATATATATATATATATATATATATATATATATATATATATATTATATATATATATAAATTATGATACAATATCTCAAATCACAAGTATACAAAACTAAAATAGAAATTAATAATAACCAGAAAAAAATTATATAAATATTTGTATATATGTATGTATATGTATACATGTATATAAATATATGTATATATATGTATATATATATATATATATATATATATATATATATATATATATATATATATATGTATATAAATATATATACATGTGTATATATGTATAATATATATGTATATGTACACATGTATAAATACGTATATATGAATATATATGGATATTATATCATTATACATATATATGGACAAATATCTGTGTATGTGTGTGTGTGTGTGTGTGTGTGTGTGTGTGTGTGTGTGTGTGTGTGTGTGTGTGTGTGTGTGTGTGTGTGTGTGTGTGTGTGTGTGTGTGTGTGTGTGTGTGTGTGTGTGTGTGTGTGTGTGTGTGTGTGTGTGTGTGTGTGTGTGTGTGTGTGTGTGTTTTTGTGTGTTGTGTGTGTGTGTGTATATGTGTGTGTATATATATGTATGTATGTATATAATATATATATATATATATATATATATATATATATATATATATATATATAATATATATATAATATCATATATAATATATTATAATAATATATATATACAATATATATACTAATATATATAATATATATATATATATATATTAATATATAATATTATATAATATATATATTAATATAATATATATTAATATATATATATATAATATATATAGATAGATATAGATATATAGATATATAGATATATATAGATATATATAGACATATATATATATATATATATATATATATATATATATATATATATATATATATATATATATATATATATATATAAATCAGGCTATCATTAAATTACATTTTCTTTTCTTTTTTTACTACCATCCACAGCTAATATTTTCTCCCAGAAACACATAAAAAGTATATGATTGCAGTTTCACAACTCTACATGAAGACCATTGCTTACAACTTGTTTATTTTTCCAAAATTCAAAAATCCACCAACAAGAGAATCTTCCTGGTCTTCCCAAAAGAAATGACCAATGTCAAATCAAATCAAATTGAAAGATGCTGAAAGGTAGCAATGGCTGGAGGAAGCCAAACCAAAAGATTATTAAATTTATGCTTCTATTTTATGAAATACGTACTTTATATAAGCTAGAGCATATCACTGGGGATACTGAATGCAAAGAATATTTCAGGCATATGTACCCAGAATTTACATTTAGAGAACAACTAACTAAATATTTTATGATTAATCACTCTGCTTTTCAACGTTTTTTCTACTGGTATAACAATATTCTTTCACAAACACACATCTATACATTAGCAATTCACCATTTGCTACTTATACCCTCATTACATCAAGGAATAAACAGAGGTGAGCTGCAACACTCATAAGGTAGTTTCCCCCATTCACGCCAACAACATATGGATTTGGTGTGTCATGGCATGAATGGATGCCACCCAGTGCAAGTAGGTTAAGAGAGGAGCTAGGGACAGGCCCAGTGATTCTGTAATGTTATCAAGTATTCTCACACTTTTCCCAAAACTAATTTGTTTCATGCCAGCAACAGTTTAGGTGTGGACATCATCAAAACTACTTAAATATCAATTCTGAATATTGATTAAATTCTTCAAATGATAATGAAGAGTAAGTTTTGATAAAAAAAAATGAGAATTGTTCCTCAGCCCTGCCAGTTACCTTTCAGCAAATAATTTAAATAATGGACATTCAAGGCCATAATACTCAAATTTTGATATTGCTGATTTCACTATTCAATGGGATATAATTACATTCATGAACTACAATATTGCCAGTCTGAAGCAAAAAGGAAGTCACCATGCTGCATCAAGACAATACAGACTGGTTACACCTTGCACACTCCTGGACTCACTTGAGCATGAGGGGGAGGATGAGGCTGGTTAAGAGGCGGCACGGGCGAGTGATGTGGGCCGGGCACTGGCGGCGACACCATCTGGTACACAGGGTAGCCACCAGGGCCCAGGGCAGGGCCTGGGTGTTGAGGTGGAGGCTGCCCCCCATGCAACCTAACCAGCTCACCCCGGTGGTCAGATGGTCGGCTGATAGGGACACTGTGGGCTGAGCTGTGCGCTACTGATACCATCGGGGGAGGTGGTCCATGAGGGGGGCCATGGGGAGGTCCATGGGGAGGAGGCCCATGTTGGGGGCCATGTGGGGAGCTGTGGCTTGGTGGCCCATGTGAGGGAGCCATTGAGTGAGGGGGAGGGGGGCCATGAGATGGGGGAGGGTGGTTGTGGGGGGCACCAGAGGGGCTCAGGGACGCCACACCATGTGGTGACACACTCGTGTGGTAGTTGCCCCCTGCAGGACTGTGTCTGGAAAGAGTAGAGCAAGTTCAAAGATTTATTTGCAAAGTAACTTCAAAGAGTTATTTGCACAAGTCATTATGCAAAAATAAACATATAATGGTTATTTATAGCCAAATATCATATTGAGATAATAACATATGATGGCATAATTATAACAGTAAATAAAGAATAACTTAGTTATCCTTTCCATGTGGTTATAACCAACACTGAGTTTTTAAAAAGTAAAACAACAACAAGACTAAATAATTTTTCAATTAAAGAAAGAAAGAAAAAAAAGCATGTAAAGGAATAAGGAATAATTCCATAAAATAAATATCTAAAAGAAAAAAAAAAAAAATAGAGTAAAAGAGGAACGTAGGAAAGTTTACTGAAAGTGAAGAAAATATTTTCAAAAGATTAACAATTAAAAAAGGTGATACAAAAGTGAAGAGCAAACAAGTGAAACAGAAATATGAAGAAAGAGAGGAGAAAGCACAAAAGGCAACAGCACCCACCTCAAAGATGTTGGACTGGGCTGTGCTCCTGGAGGCAGCATCGGGGACTGTTGTCTGTGCTCTGTCCCAGGGCTCCGATAGCGGTACTCTGGTTCCCCCAGGCCATTCTCTACAGGTAAGGGTGGAGGCGGGCCCCGGCGGTCATGGGGAGAGGTACCCCTCCTTTCATGGGGTGATGGGCCACGCCGGTCATGGGGGGAGGCTCCCCTGTGGCCTGAGCTGCCTCCACCTGGGGTGGTACCACTGGGATGTGTGCTGCCTCCTGAGGGTACAATGAATTTTTTTTCTCTTTATCTATCTATCTATCTGGAGGGTACAATGAATTTTTTTTCTCTTTATCTATCTATCTATCTGGAGGGTACAATGAATTTTTTTCTCTTTATCTATCTATCTATTTGACTGGTTATTTACCTAGCCATATACATTGTAAATAGCATGAAATAGTACCATAACCTGTTGTATTCACTGTAATTTCAACATCATATGACTTACAATCTATATCTACTTTCATATTAAAACCCTAATTGGAGTGCAACCTCTCCCTGCTTTTCAAATTAATCTTCATATCAAATAAATGCAACTGCAATGTCACTGACAATAATCAACAACCACAGACCAAACATCTAGAACAAGATGCCTGGCCACTCAACGCACCTGGGGGATGGTGGCCCTGCGAGTGTGGCCTTGGGGGAGGGGGTGCAGGGGCTGAGCCACTGCTGGGGGGTCTTGGGTTAGGGGCATGGGCTGTCGCTGCTGAGGGTGGCTGGGGAGGGGGAGCTGAGGATGAGGATGAGGATGAGGACGAGGAGCCTGACACAGAGGATGGGGTGGGGTTGGCATTGGATGAAGCGTTGGCGTTAGCCGTCGAGGGGGAGTTGAGTGGCACGGAGAGGCGGGCGTTGACAGCCAGGAGGTGATCTCTGCGAGCTATCAAGGAGCTCACCGTCTCCTCCAGCCTGACATTTTCCTGGCGCAGCTGATGCAGGCATGACAGCAGTGACGCAACTGTAAAGGGAAAGGTAGAGGAGAAAAGGACTACACCACATTCTACAAAATTACTGGATAACACTAGCAACAAAAACTCATCATACTGTTGAGGAAAAAAGGAAAAGAAAAAAAGACTCTATTCCTTACTGTCAAAATGTTGTGCCTGCTCCATCAGAAATTGGCTTCCTTGTTCCCACTGTCTCTCTAGTAACTGCTCAAGACTCTGCGGGAACGGAGGTGGCTGGCTATTCGCAGCGCTTGTACTGCCAT
>NC_051397.1:46530947-46533447 GCF_015228065.2 Penaeus monodon | reverse complement strand
ATATATATATTCTATATATATTTTATATATATATATATTCTATATATATAATATATATATATATATAATATTATACATATATATACATATATACATATATATACATATATATACATATATATACATATATATATATATATATATATATATATATATATATAATATATAATATATATATATATATAATATATATATATAATAATATATAAGATGATATATAGAGAGAGAGAGAAGAGAGAGAAGAGAGAGAAGAGAGAGAGAGAGAGAGAGAGAAGAGAGAGAGAGAGAGAAGAGAGAGAGAGAGAGAGAGAGAGACAGAGAGAGAGAGAGAGAGAGAGACAGAGAGAGAGAGAGAGAGAAGAAGAGAGAGAGAGAGACAGAAGAAGAGAGAGAGAGAGACAGAGAGAGAGAGGAGAAGAGAGAGAGAAGACAGAGAGAGAGAGAGAGACAGAGAGAGAGAGAGAGACAGAGAGAGAGAGAGAGACAGAGAGAGAGAGTGTATGTGTATATATATATATATTTTTTTTTTTTTTTCTAGCATTATCCCATTCTTATATGGGGTCGCCATTGATCAGGTTCTGGCAGATATCTTTTATGGCTGGATGCCCTTCCTGATGCTAACCCTCTCTATTTACCCGGTCTTGGGACCGGTAAAATAGCTAGATATATGAATATCAATATATTCTTTCCTCACTAAAAAGTATCAAACATTTGCCAGTTAGTATTTCTGTGAGAAACAACTTACACATTGATAAAATTTTCATTAACACAGACTTGCCTAGATAAAATTTGCAAATCTAAATAAGCTATCAAAAAGAGAGCATAACACAGACGTCTTATAAAAAAAAAATAATAATAACATATAAGGATATAACAAAGACAAAACATAACAGTAAACAAGAAGTTAGAGGTTTATAAAATTAATAATGACAGCAGCAGACAAAACATTACCTTCCTCTCTTGACATTTTCATTGGGCGCAAAATCAGCAACAGTCGGCGTAAAAGGGTCGCTCGCCTTTGATGACAGCGTAGAAACATTGGGTGTGAACTGTACGTTTAGACTTCCACCGTCATCTGAGGAGTCCACAGGTTTACTTGGCACTTTGTTTGATTCCTTTTCTGCACTAAGGTTCTTTTCCTCACATATATTTAGCACAAGGTCACTGGACTGAGCATCATCATTCGAGACAATGGACTCTGTGTCCCCAAAGTTGCTGTTTCCACTGGGTGTGCGAGGCCCGTTCCGCCGCAGCTTGCGGTTGTGCTCCTGCTGCTTGTCCTTGCTAACTTCACTTTGTACTGGCACATGTGCCTGGCTGTTGGCCTGGGGGGGGTTGGCCACTGCCGACAGCTGGCTGGGACTCTCATGGGACCCGGATACAGGGGCATGGGGGGGTGCCTCCGAGACCTTGGGACGACTGAGGGAGGGGGCACTAGTGATGGCAGATGATGGCACAGGGGTGATTTGTAAGGATGACAGGCTTTGCGCAGGGGCACTCTGTGATGAGAGGGTCGCTGCTGATGAGAGCGACGATGAAGACGAGTTTGAGGAAGCAGCAGGGGTGGAGGATGTGGAGGTGGTGGTGGAAGGGGGGACCACCTGGGGGAAGGAGGTGGACACGGATGTAAGAGAGGTAGAGAATGAGGAGTTGGATGAGGTGAGGAGGGGGGGAGCACTGGAAGAGGAGTTTGAGCTGTATGCGCTGACGGTAATGGCAGCAGTCGACTTGGCCACACTGACAGCCTGGGAAGCACTGTTCATGGGACTGGACTCAGACATTTTAGCTGCACTTTCCACTTTTCCTTGTAGAATACTGGAGTTTGAGCCTGCGGCAAGGGTAACCCCTGAGCTCCCTGGGGTCACCGTCAGGCCATCAGATCCAACTGCTTGCCCCCGGTCATGCCTGTCCCCTGAGCCGCTAGAGCCAGAGTTCCCACTGGCAGAAGACATCATGTCCCCGACTTTCCCCCCTCCCTCACGGCTCGATGGCTTCAGGCTCCCCCCTGGTGGACGCCCCGTCCTCTTTTTCATCTTGGGGTCCCGAGACTCGTACGCTGATGACTTCTCCTCATCTGACCCTCCTGCCTCAAGGGGAACAGGACGATACGGGGGAATTGTCTTGACATGACTTCCTTTCCTCTGAAAGAGGGAATCATTTCCACTGATAACTTAAAAGCAGAATACACTATACTTTCTCAAATCCTACCTCATGTGTTCTTTTCATTCTAAAACAACCAATCACATTATAATTATTTTTATGGGGCATTTTTGATCTCCATGAAAAAAAAACAATTTTCATATATATATTCAAATTTTTGCTCAACATCATTAGATTGAACAATCAAACTTCTAGCAAACAAACATCATAAATCAAAATAAATAGACATAGTAAGGCACATGCTGAAAATTTAAATCCTAGGCAAAAGAAAGTATGTAGCAGAACCTAACAACATCTGCAGAAACATCTGCAGAAAATAATGTCTGCCTCGAATTTGTGA
>NC_051397.1:46515947-46523447 GCF_015228065.2 Penaeus monodon | reverse complement strand
ATGTGTGGAAGATGTCAAGCACCAGAACATGATGCTCTCTTGATCCTGATATGAAACTATAAGTAAACTTTAGTCACATTTAAGAGATCTGTCTCATGTTAACTATTCACATTCTCATTTGGCACTCTGCTTCTGTGACTGTCTTGAAGTATGACACAAATAAGAGAATTACTGAAGCTATGGGCCAATAGCCTTGTAAATCACTGCATATACACTTGTACTTCATATAAATAAAATTTGTAATTATTTTTTTTCTATCCTTCAATAAAAGCACATTCAATCTTATACACAAATTTTAACATAAAAAAATCTATTGAAATACACATAAACAGGCTACTGTAAGTTCAATCTAACAACTGAAAGGTATATTATGCATCTCTGAACAAGAAAAAACATTAAAATCATGTTTTGCATCCAGGTGATATAAAAAAAAAAAAATAAAAAATAAAATAAAAAAAAAATATATATGTATACATAACCCAGTTGGTGCAACCCAATCAGCCACACATAGTACCTGGATCAGAGGCCAAGTGAACCCCTCATTTTCCCACAGGTAGTGGGTTAACCAGTGCAACCTGGCAACTCCATGTTTCTCTTCTTAACCATTTCCAGTGGACTAAATATTGGTAAGAAAGGTCCTTAGAAGATTCAGCTGGCTGAGCCCAAATCCAATTTTACTCAATCAGACATACCTAACTTCCAACTTAAACCTCTTCCTTTTGTTTTTTATATCTTCTAAGTGTTTTTGGCATACTATGCTATAAAATCATAAAACTGTGTGTATACAGTACAACGGAGCTAAGTTTCTCCTATCAGGTCTACAGCAAAGTGGGTATAGTATACAAATGAACCACATTGGCTAGGGAGAAATGATAATCGGGAGTTCTCAGGTAGAGCTTCCAGCTAGGGAGAAAAACAATTGGAAGGAATTCCTGGGTAGAGCCCATGGCTAGGGAAATATGGCAAGTGGTTTGGTGTCCAGTGGCTTCACCCTCTGGTTTGAAAGACTTAAGCTTTACATGGTAATCTTTGTGGTAGTTTGTGCATTTCAGATTGACTTTTTTCATTAATTTGAGTTCTGGCCTTACGGCCATTTTATTGAAATGCTGGAGTATTTTCATAAAATGCTGGTGCGTTTTAATAAAACAGAAATCATGGTGCATTTTAATGCACCAGCATTTGCAAACCATATTATTAAACTATGCAAGCAATCACCTTCCCTGGCAACTTCTGCAGAGACTGTTGGTATGCCTAATGCATCTAGTGCACTGCAGTTGGTACACCCAATGCTGCCTTAATTACAATTTACAGCCAAATTTATAGTTAGTATTTTTGGGAAAAGATCACTTACTATATTTCATTATTAATAAATCATCAAGGATTGCACATTTCTTATTTTCAATCTCATGACAACTTTCCTGTATCAGTGTTTTAATACATCTAACCTTAATCTAACTGAATGATGGTTGATTTTATTCTTCATAAAGGATGGGTGGATATTTCACCTTCAGAGGATGATAAAAAAATTAATATCTCCCCAAACACACACACACAAACACACACACACACACACACACACACACACACACACACACACACACACACACAAACACACACACACACACACACACACACACACAACATACATACATACATACATACATACACACACACACACACACACACACACACAGAAATGTGTATTTATTTATATTGGTAAACTTACATCTCTCTATTTATATACATATGCCTATATATAGGAAGGCACATGCACTCATATAGATATCCATATATATAAAAAGCAAAATAAAAGTACTTCTGAAAACGATTTTGATATAATGCTTGCATTAAATTAATATATTCTAAATTATCATTTAGCACGGCTTTGTGCGGGGTACTCCTAGCTGCCCCACATTTGTTCCAATATTATGCGGGGGCCACGCGGAACAAGCAACACCCACAAAACTTTAATAAAAGTGCGGGGGGATCTGGTTCAGGGGAAAGCCCACCCTGCAAGGATGTTTAATAATACGGACATTAGTCTCTGATATGTGCATTCCAGTTCCCAACTTTTAACTTCAAAAGTTTTCACTAAATACCATTGGCCCATAAATTTCCCGAAGAGACAACACACTTTTTTTTTAACAATTTATCCCCCATAATAATGGAACTAAAGCTTAAATAGTGCCAGTAACATGGGGTTGTTGGTGCGCATCAGTAATTTACTCTTTTTCCACCCAGCTCGTTCAGTAGTTTTAGACTTTAAGCATCTAGAAGCAGATATTTCGATATCATTTTAAAAATTTAATAAAATGTGATGGCTTCCCTTCACTTTAAGTGGTAGTGCTAAGTGCATCTGTACTGTAAAGATTTACCCCTAAGGGCACTTGGTGCTCCCGAGATTCAGCTCTATGTTGCCATATATACCAAGGTGAAAATAATGTTAGGAGATGTTGAGGGGAAGAGCCACCATCAACCATCCCCTCAGGCAGTGCCCAAAGGGCACCCCCAGTCACAGCAGCCTAGACTCTTGAATAAATTTTGTGAAGTGGCTTTGGGGGTCTAGCCTCTAGCAAGTGCATCAGTACTGTAAAAATTACTAAGCAAAGTTATATTTCAGTTTGTGTTGTCATGAAACCTAGCAAATCCTACATCGTGCACAACATAATTAATCTAACAGTACCAGGTATGTAAATCAACATGTAATGCACATGAGGAGAGCATCATGAGAAAAAAATCCCTTTGGCTTACACTTTTATATGATAGGATTAATCTGTAGGCTAGGTGTATGAGATTACAAGGTTAGCTCTAGAGCTGCTGTGAAATCTATCAAATACGCACTGCCAGAAATCATAATTCCAGCATCTTCGATTTGATTATATTATCACCGTAGCCACATCATATCGTTAATTGAACTCTGCCTTCTTTAGACTGCCACTTCCACTGCAACTTAATCAAGATTGATAAATCCAATGTTATCGAACTGAAACTGAATTGCCCAAAGGCAGACCCGCCCCCTTATCCAACACAGGTCTACACAACATACCCAAAACCTTCTCTCTTCCTCATGCCTATTCTCTCACAAGGAAATAATCCCCTACAATGCAAAGCACTTTCTCCACCTCTTCTAACACTGAAATTCGACCAACACCTCCTCCCCCCTTTTCTTGCCCCGAGACTCCACCAAAAAAGCACTGGCAGTCCACCCAGGGCCAGGACCTTCCTCCCTCCCTCCGACTCCCAATATCGGGCTCAAAACCCCTCCCTCCCTTCCCCCCCCGGCCCGAAAACTCCCAACCCCTTCCCCCGGCCCTAGGACACTTACCCTGATGAACGGCCACATTGCAGCCTTGGCCGTCGCAGTACACGAGGGGATTCTCCGTCCATCCATTCTCGTCCGAGCACACGCAGCAGCCCCCCACCATTTCCTTGGGCTCGGATTCTTGCGGCTTCATGTGTCTACCCCCTTCTCACTCAACCCACCAACCATCTTAAGCTCTAATGGCAAAGCTCTAGAGTCGGCTCTTCTCGTATAGGGGGGGGTGTTGTTGTTATGTTGGTGTTTTGGGTTCACTTTCGAGCCACAACAAAATGGTAGAAAATACGGTTCCAACACTCTAACGTTCCCCGACTCCGAGGGGCTAGAGCGGAGCCAGGTTTCGGCGTCTGGAGGCGGCTTGCTTCGGGATTGCTCTATTTTATGGCTTTATTTTATGGCTTGCTTTATTTCATTGCATTAGTTGTTTATTCTTTTTGGGGGGAGGTTATTTCGATGTCTGATTTTGGGATTCGATTTTGTTTTATTCGTTTGTCGATGTCACATATACTGGGGTTTCATTTCGATGTCATATTCATAGGCGTTCGGTCACGTTCTTCATTCTCTGGTTATTATATTTACTTTGGATCTGGCTTGGCGGTGTTTTGATCCGATTCAGTTCAGTTCATTATATTGTCATTTTGTTGTTGTTGTTGTTTTGGGACATTTTTTTTTCTTGTTTCACTTGGTTGCATTAGTTTTGAAAATTATATATCTAATCTGCAAAGCTGGGCTCAATCTGACTTTCATACTTTTACCTATATCATTGAGGATCGATTATTTTATCATTAGATTTGTAAATCATAATGTTTTAAATATTTGTGTATTCTATCCTGTGGTATTCATTATACTTTAGATGTGATACTATTACGATGTTTGAGTTTTGATCTTCAATTAATCTAATCTACTTCATTTTTGGCTCGTCATCATTTCATTTATTATATTTTGGGTCTGACGTTAGTTAATTAATCTTATTATCATTATTATTCTCGTTATCTTGTTAAAATAGTTTAATTCTTTTCACTTTCTTGGCCTGATTAATGCATTTTCCATTCTCAGATCCCCTGGAAGAGCTTAGATTGTACGAGGGAGAATCTTTTCCTCTCAAAGGGATAGGTAAATATGTTGCTCGTTCATGATGCTGTTTGGAGATTTTGTTCAAGTTTTTAAGCATTTTTTCGCCTTTAGCAGCAATTCGTCGCGTTTGACATTATTCAATTTTGGAGGCATGGAAGCAGCTGATAATATACGGACATCGTAATCTTGTAAGGGAACATAATTCCTCCCTAAATGACGCGACACAGAAATACTTTTAAGATACAAAATTGGGTTAGAAGTGCGGATCGCCACAAAAAATACGAACCCGAGAATACGTTCTAGACAAGAGCCCGAGGTAAATAACTATTATCTCTAGCAAAATAACTGATCACTAAAATATTATGTATATTACTTTGAAACACCCAATTACCGAAAATACAAATCAAAACTATTTATGTGAGATTCAAATATCCTCCATCTTATACAATGAAGAGAAAATACATTATTTTTACGAGCATAGGTTATACTTCAGAGTTCGAGAGACACTACGGGAGGCGCAAGCGCTGTGTTTCTTAAAAACAAACAAACTTCTCTAAATCATTTTTCCTTCTCCTAATCGAAAAAAAAATCTCTATGTATCCCTTATTGCCACTCTGGTCTTATTGGACTGCTATGTCTTTCCTAAAATTCAGGTCTGATAACCCGAAAAAGAATGTTAAGATAAGGAATAAAATGCAGACGATACATCTGTTTCAAAGCCTTAACTCGCTAGACGTTAAAATCTTTCATGCCATAAATCTTTGCTTTCTGAGAGTGTGAACGATTAATGTACAAAAACCATTTGCTTAAATGAGTGCAGTAAGCATTGAAATATAAATCAGGACGGTATATCACCAGAAAATGAGACCGCGGGGAAATGTTAATTCAGGGAAACGGACAAAGGTTTCATACTGTTGCTTGGTGGGGGGAAGTTTAGAAAAAAAAAGAAAAAAAGAAAAAAAAAAGGAAAAAAAGAACACGCTACACATCTGCTCTGAACATTCTCCGAAAATGAGCAAAAAGGAACTTTAGAAACGAATTTCCTTTCTCTACTCAAAGCTTTACAATTCACTCAGACGCGCGTTTGTCTAAGACAAAGACGAGAGACGTGAAGTAAAAGGGAGGGAAAGGAGAATATGTGATAATGACCGTGTGAATACAAAGGCGGCAAATAAACAAAGGTGTTGATCTAGGGATTATCTCTGAAATGTTGCTAATTTGCGAGTATTCATACGAGGGTTTTGTAATATAAAATGTCATGCAGGTTCATAGTTTTTAAGCTTAAACAAGGTATTCCATCAGTTATTTTTTTAAATTTTCCTACTCTTATTCATTCTTAATACGATATCGGGTCATTCTACACCAGATCAAAGAGTATTAGTTGACCCATGCAAATAAACTAATTTTTCGGTATTACAGACACAAAAAATATATAAAAAAGGTAGCGCTAGCAAGGCGATAAGGGAGCCAGAGAGTATAAAGCAATAAAGAGGTTCGCGGGTTTTATATCAATGAACACCTTGGTATGTGAGCGCAGAGGCAACATCTGCCGACGAACCGACACTGCACGTGGGGCAAGATTCCCTTTTTGTGGTGCTCTCTCTCTCTCTCTCTCTCTCTCTCTCTCTCTCTCTCTCTCTCTCTCTCTCTCTCCTCTCTCCTGGTTCTCCTTCTCTTCTGCCCCCCTTTTTTGGGCCAAAAATTTTAAAAAAAAAATTTTTTCAGGCTTTTTTAAATAACCCCAACCCGAAATTTTTTTGGGGGGGACTTTCCCCGCGGGAAATTGTTAATTTTAAAAAAAAGGGGGGAAAGAACGGAAAACAAAAAGGTTTTTTTCCCCAAATTTTAATTTTGTTTTTTTTTTTTGGGGGGTTTGGGGGGTTTTTTTTTTTTTTTTTTTTTTTTTTTTTTTTTTTTTTTTTTTTTTTTTTTTTTTTTTTTTTTTTTTTTTTTTTGGGGGGGGGGGGGGGGGGGGGGGGGGGGGGGGGGGAGGAAAAGAAAAAAAAAAAAAAAAAAAAAGGGGGAAAAAAGAGGACGGGGGCAACATCTGCCGAACAACCTCCGGGGGGCAAGAACCCTTTTGGGTTCCTTCTCCTCCCTTCTTCCTCCCCTTTTCTTCCCCCTTTTTGTTCCTTTCCCTCTTTTCTTTTTCTCTGTTTGGGCTTTTTTCCCCCCGGTTTCCCCCTTTCATTTTTTTATAAAACCATCTGTTTTTTTGCCCTTTTTCTTTTTTTTTTTTTCCTACCCCCCTTCTTCTTCTTTCTTCCTTTCTCCCTCTTTTTTCCTCTCTTTTTTTTCTTTTCCCCTTTCCTTTCCCTCCTTTCTTTCCGGGTTTTTTCTCCCTTTTCCCCTCTCCCCCGCCTCCTCTTCCTTTTTTTTCTCTCTCTCTCTCTCTTTTTTTTCCCCCTTTCTCTGTTTTCTCTCTCTCTCTCTCCCTTTCCCCTTTCTCCCCTCCCCTCTCCCCTCTCTTCTCCCTCCTCTCTCTCTCTCCTCTCTCTCCTCTCCCCTTTTCTTTCCTCTCCCTCCTTTTTTGCTCCCTCTTCCCTCCCATTCTCTCTCTCCCTTTTTCCCGTCTTTTTTTCTTTCTTTCTTTCTTTTCTCCTCTTCTCTTTTTCCCCCTTTCTCTCTCTCGCTCCTCTCTCCCCTTTCTCTCTTCTCTCTTTCTCTTTTTCCCTCTCTCCCTCTCTCCCCTCTCTCTTCTCTTTTTTTTCTTTTTTTCTCTCTTTTCTCTCTCTCCCTTTTCTCTCTCTCTCTCCTCTCCCTCTTCCTTCCTCTTTCTCTCTCCTCCCATCTCTCTCTCTCTCTCTTCTCCTCTTCTCTCTCTCTCTCTCTCTCACTCTCTCTCCTTTTTTCCTCTTTCTCTCTTTTTCTCTCTCTCTCCTCTCTCTCTCTCTCTCTCTCTCTCCTCTCTCTCTCTCTCTCTCTCCCCCTTCTCTCTCTTTCTCTCTCTCTCTCTCTCTCTCTTCTCTTCTCTCTCTCTCTCTTTCTCTCCCCCCTTTCTCTCTCCTCCTCCCCTTCTCTCCCCTCTCCTCTCTTCTCTCTCTCTCCTCTCCCCTCCTCTCTCTCCTCCTCTCTCCTCTTCTTCTCCTCCCTCTCTCCCTCGCCCC
>NC_051397.1:46493696-46506196 GCF_015228065.2 Penaeus monodon | reverse complement strand
TTTTCACTCTCCAGTTTGTTATACTTCAAATAGTTTTTAACCTTTGGCATAAGTTACCCATCTAAATTTTAGTGTATCATAACGTCATGCATTCACATGATCTAGATTGTGCTGGATTCTTTCTTTTCTTCTATTTCTTTCTTTTTTCTTTCTTTCTTACTAAAGTATTAATCCATTACTGGTATTTTTACTGGCTAGGACATACGGCATATAACGATCGTCACATTTCTGATAATTTCATGACAGTCAAAGGATAACTTATACCTTTATAAAAATCATATCTGATATTGACGCCAATTCCGACGCATTATGAAATTTATTTTACTTAGAAAATAGAGATGTGTAAATCAAATTAAGAAAAAGAGGAATATGAAGAAGAAGAAGAGGAAGATGAGGAAGAGGGAAAAAAAAAAAAAAAAAAAAAAAAAAAAAAAAAAAAAAAAAAAAAATATATATATATATATATATATATATATATATATATATATAATATATATATATATATATATATATATATATATATATATATATACAAGGGGATTTTACACATATTCATTTGATGAATAACTTTTCCATCTTAGATCTTCCTTTTTGTGTTAACCATAATACAAGTAAGCTAGGGCAAATATCAGTTCAAATGACAGTAATAACTAAGCTACATTATCACTTACATAAAAGAAATCAGAGAGCAATAGCATCACGGTTACAGCTCCATGCTATCTCATAATCACACTTTATATGTAAAAAAAATCGTGAGTTTTTTTTCATTACCTCTGACAAGGTAAAGTCTTACGAAATGTTGACTAAAGTATCAAGTAAGCCACTGGATTCTATTTCCATGTTACCAAATAAAACTGATCATCAACAAGTGAAAAAAAAACATGAATCCTTGATGGCGCTCAGGCGGTTGGTCGATGCTGTTGTTATGAATGATTCATTATCGGTTATTTTGCCAGACCTCCTTGAATTCCAACACGAAATTTGCTTGACGAATAACGATAGAAGTGTGAAAGTGATTGATGTCTAAAATACATGCCAGAAAAGGAACACATATTTTCTTCTTTAAACCAGAACAAATATAATTTTTGTTTGATGAACTCCAGGTCACCATATCCTGTTAATTCCCTTCAGATGAGTACGAAAAGAAGGCATTGACTCGTAGACTGCAAGAGACTGCCTTTTGAATAGCCAGGAGTTGGCTTGATCAGTTCTGCAAGGCTCTTTCTTGGAGTCTTTTTGTAGTTTCTACATATTGCCTGGCTTGCTAGTATGGTAATATCTCTGGGATTTGGCAAGGCTAGAATTTCCGTTTCAGAGCTGTGAAACTCCACTGCTGTCGGAAATCTTTATGGTTCCTTCTGTAGTTGGAACACGTTGAATGGAATGAATATTCTCCATGAGCTTTTCTCCTTAACGTATTACTTTAGATGAGTGATAGCATTTGTCAGTGTCTAAATTTCTGGCAGATATAATAACAACTAGGAACAGGTTGGCAAGGCCGGACCTGCAGCGTTGCATGCCGCCATTTTCTGGCATGAGTTCGGCCGTGTCCAGCCCTACGTTCCCTTCCGGATTCCATTCACTGTTGCCAGTCTGCTTGCTCTCTCTCTCTCTCTCTCTCTCTCTCTCTCTCTCTCTCTCTCTCTCTCTCTCTCTCTCTCTCTGTAAAAATCTCCTCTGAATGCTTTATTAGCTTAGTTTTGAAAAAATCCTTTTATCTGGGTAAGAATACTACTAGCAGATACTAAAATACTTGTTTTGTTTTCAGGGCTTACGATCTCCCTTGCCTGCTTTTCGGTAACTGCTAGGAGGAGTATGTTCTCCATGGTTTGTCGGATGTCGTTTAGCCGTTCACAGTTGTGGTGGTTTCTCCGAAGATTTTGAAAGTGGATGCTTTTTATTTCCCATCCAGGCTAAGTCGATGTCTTTGAGCAGAGGAACTCAACAATGGGAGAGGTGCCATTTTTCATCTGACGGCTGCCTATTTTATCGTTCACACCCTTTCCTAGAAAACGCCGGTAAAGTTATATGATCCAAATTTTCTATTTCAGCGGCCTGACTAGAGTACAGATCCCCAAAAGAGGTTCGAGGGGAATCTGAAACCTTTCCGGCCCCACCCAAGAGTTACGAAGGGAGGGCTGCCTCCTCTCAGGTGGACCAGCGGCGGCCACCCCGAATGCCTGGCGCCTCCCACGACCGCCGTCACAGGATGAATTATGATCGGAGCGTCGGTACCTGGATCCTGATGGGTTTTCGAGCCCGAAATTTACGATCTAAATGGAAATGGTTGGATATAACTTATTTTCGCTTTCAGCATACGTTGTACCCTGGGACCAATTATCACTGCTCTTAAACTTAAGAAAAAATGAGTGAACATAATCTGTTCCATAATAAAAAAAAATGTAAAATAAATTAAAATGAGAAGCGTGTACATGTAAATCCCTCATCTACATATACATATGCATGCATTCAGGTGTGCGTGTGTGTGTATATACATACATACATAAATACCTATATATATGTGTGTGTGTGTGTGTGTGTGTGTGTGTGTGTGTGTGTGTGTGTGTGTGCGTGTGTGTGTGTGTGTGTGTGTGTGTGTGTGTGTGTGTGTGTGTGTGTGTGTAAACGTAAATATAGTTACATATACCTACACACATCATATACAGTCTTTGATTGTCTGTTGTGTAGGTATAGTTATATGTAAGCATACGTAAACGTATCCCTATTTCATATCATTTCAAGCTTTAATTTCCTTTTAAATCTATAAATAGCATCACTTTTTCCCAACAGAATCGAGATGAAACGAGCCGGATGGAGAATAAGGATATAGCTAGTTAGAAAAAAAGTGAAAGATACCGCTGTCATTACGATAGAATCATGATAGAAATACGAATTGCCAAACATACAATTATCATTTTAAACGAAACGTCTCACAGTGTAAATGTAGTATATACACGTGAGTTTTTCACTTCATAAGATCCCCACATGCATGGTGAAAATTTTTACAACATAGGATTTATATCACATCTTCAGTTGATTTTCACTTTGAGGTATTGCTCCATAATGAGGAAAAATATTCATCTGCTGAAGGTGTAAGGAAATGACAAGACACTTGCAGGTACGTCTGATGTAGTTGTCACTAGACATGTGAAGTCACTCAAAGCTGTCTCAAAAGGAAGTGAGACAAACCGACTAGACTACCCAAGGCGAAACAGATATGCGCTATAGAAAATGTAAACCAAACTACTTGACTTTGTAGATATGTTTACAATAATGCATTTCAGCGTCATGCATACTCCACAAGAAATATCTTTGTGTATGCATGGCCCTCTCTCATAGATCAAAAATTCGATCCCACGTTGATTTCTAACCCAAGCTACGATCCCTTGAAATTAAGCGAATTTCCCTCCATTGGCATGTGTGTATTGCATCGGTGCTGTGGACCTGCGCGAGGATCAAACAGGTATTTTTTTAAATCTGTAGTATAAAAAAAATATATATATATATTTCTTGTGAATGTCTGAGAAGAAAGTGATAAAATAATTGTTTGCGGTGCGAGCTATACTTTTATTTTAGTAGTTATTGACTCTAACCATTTTTGCGCCAGGCTGTGAAGAGAGAAGTTAGTGACCAGCGTTTGTCTTATATTACTTAAACAATTCACTTAACTCCTTTGCTGAATCAGTCTGTCAGAGTCAATTTACTGCCATCATGCAATTTACTTTTATTTCTGAAGAAGTGCCTTGGGTCTTATAAGATATACCGGACATTGGTTCATGTGGCAACAATTAATCTATAATACATTAGTTAAATGTATTTCATTTTTATGTGTTAGTAAGTTAACTTTTGTTCATACATTTCTTATTAGTTTTTATGAAACGTGCCTTCCTCTCTCTCCTCTCTCTCTCCTCTCTCTCTCCTCTCTCTCTCTCTCTCTCTCTCTCTCTCTCTCTCTCTCTCTCTCTCTCTCTCTCTCTCTCTCTCTCTCCTTCTCTCTCTCTCTCTCTCTCTCTCTCTCTCTCTCTCTCTCTCTTCTCTCTCTCTTCTCTCTCTCTCTCTCTCTCTCTCTCTCTCTCTCTCTCTCTCTCTCTCTCTCTCTCTCTCTCTCTCTATATGTATATATATACATATATATATGTATATATAACATATATATATATATATATATATATATATATATATATATATATATATATATATATATATATATACATATATATATACATATGTGTACACACACACCGCGAGAGAGAGAGAGAGAGAGAGAGAGAGAGAGAGAGAGAGAGAGAGAGAGAGAGATACAGACAGACGACAGAGAGAGAGAGAAAGAGGGGGGTGTCTGTAGGGGGGTTGCATGTGTATCTAACCAATTAGTATTTTTGTTGTCGTTGCACAGTATTGATCAATCCATGTCACGACTATATAAATGCCTTCCGCAAAGAAGTCAGATGGACTCTCGGATTGCCATGAAGCTGCACGCGACGCTCGTGGTGCCGCTGTGCATCGTAGCGACATGGCGCAGTGCTACTGCCAGGGTTCAGCTTTGGGGCTCCTTTTTGCCTTCTGGCACATCAGCCTTAATTACTCATGCTCAGTCTGCTGAAATCCAGGCTATATCGCTCTTCTTCTGCGCAGGATACGCCACTTCCTTAGCCTGGCCTGATCTCTTTTGCTATGAAGAAACCCAATGCCTCGTCTACGATATCAAGCCGAATGCCCAAATCGCACTTCCACCGACTCTCACATCCTGTTGGACTATAAAAGGTAGATACTTACCTACAGATATTTTTATGTTTTGCGTCGCCTTTATTAAAGTCTGAGGCTTTGGGTTATATGTCTAAATTGGTCTTTCCATGGTCTGGATTAAGGAAAGTATTGTGCACAGTCGTTTTCCTTTCCTATTCCGTGGAAATGCTATTCAGATCATGACAAAACTAAGCATCTATAATTTGAGAGACGTGTTTTACAATAGATTATACTTTAGGTCCATGTAGCGTTCCCTTCACGGATGTGGCTGATGTAGGATGCGTGTATTTCCATCCTGTGACCATGCCCTGGAGCGACGCCCGGACCTTCTGCCAGGATATGGGTGCCGACCTTCTGGTGCCAAGCGATTACAATACATTTCTTACTTGGGGAGAGATCGAAGGGCTCACCACGAAAGGTATGATATTTCTGCCTCTAATCCATAAAGAGTTGTCATTAATTTTACGAAATCGGCATGTGTTCTCACTATGGAAAAAGAGTCAAAAGCACTTATCATATAATTTACGATATTTAACCCCATCTTGTACTCCAACAGAACCGTGGTTAGGAGCAAGTGGCACAACCTGGCTGGACGGAAGCGCCGTGCAGAGGCCGAATCTGATGGCGAACGAGTGCCTCAGGTTACACTGGGGCCCGAATGTTGGCGACAGTCCCTGTACTAATTCGAATCCGTTCCTTTGCGAACTGACGGTTCCTTAGGAACATCGGATTCAAAGATCGACAAATAGGAAGGGCAGTTTTGATGGAAATAGCATTGCATAGCATTGAAATATAGAGACAGAAGAAGATAGGAGAAAGAGTGAGAAAAGAAAGAGGAAGAACATAATCGTGTTTAAAATCTTAAGCACGAGTAGAGTTTATAATTTCTGTAAACTTAGAATGAAAAGCATGGGTCTTATTATTATGCTTACTGATTAGCTAGTCCTCCCAAATCATACAAGATGGTTTGTTCATAAGCACTGCCTAGCAATTAAAGTTTCCTTGGGCGGGATTCGCAGCCGACTTTCTACCTTATTGACGTCATAATGTCGACCTAAGTTATGCGCTGTTGCTTACACCGTTTCCGCGTATGATAACAGAATGAAAGTCTGCAGTCATTTCCTTTCGGCATTTTGCTGGTGGTGTCGTATGCGCTGTAGTGAGTAAAGGTGTATGAATGGAGTTTGCTAGCGTGAAGTGTGGTTGCTGTGACAAAGAATACCGTTTACTGTACAGTGGGACGACATATCAGAGTACGACTTATTTCGTGGTTTTCTGTTGTCGTTTAATATCACTGATTGATATAGGTACATTAATTTGTATAATATATTCTTGTTCCAATGTTTACACTATGGCTTGAAGATGATTTAAAACCATTTCAAGTATGAACACCTTTATATCAATATCTAAAAAAAAACGAACTTTTAACAAATATCTATAATAACATGTTTGAAAGTTTTACCTCTGTGAACACATTCAGACATAAAAAAATACTCTTCTCAACAACAACTCTTTTTCTCTCTTTTTTCATGGTAATTCATGACGATATTTTCTCCATGCCATTTCATTTCACTCATTTATTTCTATTTAGTTTTTATATGTGTGTATATTCCCTCTGTTGAAGAAACAACTTGTTCTCGTTTTCCAAATGAACATTGTTTGGAACAAACTTCATTATTCATTTCTATTGGAGTTCTGTGTATTTATATGTTCATCTCGTAAAATTTTCATATGTAAATTGTTCTGATTACATATGATAATAAATTCATATGTATTGTTCAAGAAAAATAATAATAATATGGGATATAAGATTAAACCCTTTTCAGTTATTTCATACTTTTTTCATTCGTACAGACACGCACATGCACCCCCCTACAAAAAATGTATCCTAATAGACTAAAGAATCATCTTAGACAAATGTCAGACATACAATTCCCACGCTCAATATAAAAGAAAAAACAAACTCCCAACTGTTTTTCACTCTCAATTTCTTTTTTCACCACATCTGCCTAATCTTATTTTAGTCTATAACGTTTCTCCTTTCATTTTCATTGATTTTCATGATTTCCCAAAGTTCGTTCACCCACGTTGATCTATTTACTTTAGTTCCATTCATCGGCTAGAAGCGCGCGGTCCTTTTAATAATTGCCAGTGCGTAACCGCCACTTCTTACGTTCGCTCCGCCGTTTAGAGTTCGACCTTGGCTGGGAAGGACGACTGCAGTCACGGGCGAGAAGGGTCATGCATGGCGGGAGAGCATCAGGCATGCATGGCGGGAGAGCAGGCGGACGCTGAAAGGCCGTTCCATGCAGGTTTTCTGGAACGTCCATCTGCTTCCCTTATTTCTGTTGCGCTCTTACACACTCTTATGGTGGCGATTCGCCGATTCTGTAATGAGACCCATGCGAGCAGTATTTGGTCCTTTGGAATAACGATAGAGTTGGACGTTTTCCCTTTTATACAAGGTGTGAAAAGACCCGTTTAATTAAAGTCCATTTTAAATTTCATCCAAATGTTTGTTTTCTCATCTCCGTAAAGAAAAAAAAGACACCTTTTGTATTGAAGCCAGTGCATGGTGTAACTGCAATGTACCCTCTATAGGAAGATGGGCGCCGAAGGTGGCTAGGAGTCCATGGCCGAGTCTGAGGAGTGAAGGCCGGGGTTCACGTGACTCCAAATTATCCCATCTGCCATTGGTACTTTGCAGCTGAGGAAACTGGTGAAAAATTACAACGAGAGAGTAAAAGGCCTAGAACAGCCTATGTGCATTGTTGATTCATGGAACCCAGTCAACATAATTCTAGATTTATGGTTCCCATTTAAATAATACTCAACATGTATGATAATGTGAGCTATGCCCAGCAATGTATGGCATACAGCAGCTGTGCATCCCTTTGTTCATGTAAACAGTCTGACTGAATTTTAGTTCTGACAGGGGGAGGGTAGTGCCAGGAGTCGAGAACCCTATTTTTACTTTGTTCTTTTCAAAAGTTCTCATACCCCCACAAGTGTTTCTTACTGTCCGTGTGTATACGTTTGTTGATTCCTAATTTGCAAGTGTAATTGCACCCATATTAGAAATAATAAAGGTTCTTCATTGCCAAGGCTAGTTTACCCCCTTATTCTCTCATGTTTTACCTGTGAATTTCCCATATATATATATATATATATATATATATATATATATATATATATATATATATATATATATATATATATATATATATATATACATATATATATATATATATATATATATATATATATATATATATATATATATATATGTGTGTGTGTGTGTGTGTGTGTGTGTGTGTGTGTGTGTGTGTGTGTGTGTGTGTGTGTGTGTGTGTGTGTGTGTGTGTGTGTGTGTTTGTGTGTGTAAATATATTCCAATATAAAGTAATGACAGAAACATTTTATTTTAGTTAACTATTCATGGATGATAAACTTTGAAATAAAACGAAAGGACTGCGACAAGGGAACTATACGCAACTACGCGTATGGCTGGGCCGAGAAACAAAGAAGTACTTAGACAATTGGTTAATTTGTATATAATTATATGAACGAAACAGTTAAAGAGGGGTGGTGGAAAAAAAAATTATATTAATGGATGGTACTAATTAATATATTAGTATTTTGAAATTTAATATCTTTGTTCTGAGAATGTTTGTGACGTAAGCGAGGTGACGTCGGCGAGGCGGCGCGTTCCCCGGCCCCTTCACGCTCCTGCCTTCACGCCGGTGTCAAGAGTCACGGCTCCCGCCCGATTCGAGGTCGCCCGCAGCCACCCGAGACCTCGCACGCCGAGTCTGCGGCAACCGCTTGGGAGACAAATCTTGGGACCAGTTTAGTGGCCGTGAAAAAAAGATACTAATAAATCAAATAGTGAGTTTCGGTGTTTATCTCCATCCCTGCTAAAATTGTTACATTCTCATGCTTCACATAGTTGTCTCACTAATAAGAGCAAGAACCATTTAACAATATGTGTGTGTGTGTGTGTGTGTGTGTGTGTGTGTGTGTGTGTGTGTGTGTGTGTGTGTGTGTGTGTGTGTGTGTGTGTGTGCGCATGACTTTGGTGCTTTATCTTCGGAGGCCCCTCAGCATAAAAGTAGATTTCATGGTAAATAAATAAATGTACTAAAATGAATAATAAACACCATTCCTTTGAAAAAAAATAGTTGCCAATGAAAACTTTTTTCTCTCCATTTTATTGACTAAGAATAATTTTGAGTTTGTAATATAGCCCACAGTGGGATGTTGATCTTACATTACAATAAGTACATAGATATTACTAAATGTCCATTACCTCAGCACCACCCCCATTGTACTGCATTGTTTTGTGTGTATGTGTGTTTAATTAATTTATATTTCTGTCTTGTCTCCCTTAAGTCTTTCTCTTTCTCTCCCAGTAACACTCGACTCTGAGGTACAGTCTGTGAACAATAGTCTAATAGTTTTTCACATGACTATGAAGGTAATTATAATTCTTATGGTTTTTATCGCTTTCCTTTACCGATTTATAGAGGGAGTTCCTAACATGATCCATTTTCCATATTTGATCATTAGTGTGTGAAACTATATTTTTCTTTATCTGCGCCAGAAAATACTCACTGGATCTATACTGAGCGTGCGACAGATTGCTGGCCTGGCTTGTCTGCTAATGAATTTCCTCTCAATCCCACTGTTATTCTCGCTGAGATAGTACTTTATTATTATTATTATTATTATTATCGTTATTATTATTATTATTATTATTATTAAAGTAGGAGACTTGGTGTGGAGGGCTTTTCAGATTTTTAGGTGCCAGAAGTTTCTTGCAGCCTATTAGTGACAGCGTCCGTTATCTGGCTTTGAAGTACCGATTCCTTTTTTTTTTCTTTCTTTCTTTTTATCAGCTCAAGTGTTGTTAAACTTTTACATGGTAGAAGAAATAAAATACTCTAAGATCACATCTTTTAGTCCACATTTTCTAATTTCATTTTCATGAAGCCTAGCATGGGTGTTGCATATATAGTATCCTAACGGTCTCGCTACTGGAATGTAAACGGTTCGATAAACTCTGTATTGTGCTCTTTTTTGTACATTTAATCGGGATTGAGAATGTATTTAAACAAGGACAAACTTGCACTGAAGATTGAACATACGGGGAGAAATAACCAACATTTAGAATTTGGTCGATTCGACATTCGAGTTTGAAATCGAATCCTTGAAGTGTACCCTGCACACGGTGCAAATTCTCGTAGGAGCTCTCCTCAGAGCAATGGATCAAACTAGTAGCATCGTATATACTATGCTTCCGCGAGCTCTATGGCCTTTTCTACTAAAGCCATCGATGACGATGCTATCTGCTGTGAGCTTTCTCCTTTCCTGTAGGTAAAGATGCAGTCGTTGTAGTAAGAGGAGTGTAGTTCTGTCTGAGATGATCCTTTCCATGGTTTTGTTCAGATAAGAAAGAGATATGTGTCTCTAAGAAATGGAGAACTGTGTTATGGGCTTCCCGTGGCTAGAGATGGATTGTATGTGAGTAAGGAGGGTAATCGTTCACTGTTTCATAGAGGATTTAGAAAGGAGTAGGGAAGTGTGTCCTCACCCGGTGCTGTCCCTATATTAGTTTTGATGGCCGCAGCAAATTCATGTGACGCTGCGTAGGAGTCATGATTGACTTTTATTATGGCACGTTGTATAACTGCTTCTCTATAAATTTGAAGGTTTCCGACTCTTCGAGTAGTTGTTTGCATGTTGTTTTAGGTGCGAATGTCTTGTATGACTGATTTCGCTCCAGAACAGGCGTGATTGCTGTATCTGCCCCCTCTTTTCGAATGAGATTGGATTTGATTGAGCTGCGTGTTGTGGCACTTAATGTTTTATTGGGTGTTTTCAGGTGCTTCACTCTGAAACACACTACCGTGTTTTTGTTGTTATTATGATTATAATTTTTGCGGCTGTGTCAAGAGCTTTAATGAAAACCTCCTCAAGTTTATCTAATTTATCAAGCCAAGAAGTATAATCTAGAAAGGTATGAATGAGAATGAATATCTTCACAATACAATATTCATTCTCATTCATACCTTTTCTACACCTGTCAATATGAATACGGTTCAAGTATAATCTAATTTCCAGTGTCCAGTTTGCTTTTTTGGCGTTCCCCTCTGGAAGAACATGGTCTAAGATGAGTTTGTTGACACTGGCGAAGAAGTCAGTGTAAGATACCATTGTTAGATTCCCGTTTATAAAATTAAGCTGAAGCACTCCTCTCGTGTGAGCTGGTATACGGAGCACAGCAGCGTAACATCTGGAACTGTTTAACAATCCAGATCTGGTTACTGTTACATCGCTTGTTCTAAATGTCTCCCCACTTCATTTAGCTTGGGAGGGTTGAGGGAAGAGGGATCACTCAGTTACGTCATCAGTTTTGAAATCTCCACAGAGTATGGTGAATACATTGAACAAAATGATAATATCTAACTTTTGATTATAATATGGATGAAGTAGATTGAAGATTTCCTCTCAGCCCTCAGGGTCTGGCGTGATTCTTGTGCAGAGATGCCCCCCGACCCATTCCCGTTGTTATCGTGGGGGAGAGAGCATAGGAGACGGAGACTGAGGCCCAAGGTAGGGGATCAGCCTACCTTGGGCCTCAATCCTCGACTCCGCTTTCCCTTTCCTTCTCTTCTTTAGTCTTTTCGTCTGTCCATTTCCTAAGGCGTGAGAGCCGTGCTGAAAAGAGGAAAGGCTGGCCATGAGCACGGTATTCCCATGGGTAATCTTGTCCTTACCCCTTATGGCTCACCATGGTCAGTAATGAATTTGTACGTTTATTAGGGGAAGTAATGCTTGCTCTTTTATCTACTAGCCTATCTAAATCTGACTTCTCTGGTTTCCCAATCCTTGCATCTCCTTTGATCACCTCTCCGACCACTGATACGCAGAATCACTCATCGATGCCAACTGTCAATTCTATCCATTCAGAACTATTACTCAGTCTTCAGAATACACCTCTTCCTTCTTCCCAACACCCTCCACTCAGTATCCTCCACATTTTTCTTTATTGTCTGCTCTTCGTCCTTATTTTCCTCCTCGCCATAATACTACCTCACCCCACACCCTCGTCATTCTCCTGCAAACTTTTTGGATACTCTTTTTAGCTCAGCCAAGTGGGATCGATTCTTTATGATTTCCACAACGGCCCCTTTACTCTGACAATGCCCTGTCAAATACTGTCGCTCTACAGCCCACTGCCCTCTAATCGTATGTGTCCAACCTGGTCGTGACCGTTAAAATTGCTCTACTCACTCACGTGTGACAATTGCGGTGCTCCCCTTAATGTATTTTATAGGAGCTGCTCTGCCTACAAGCTCGAATCTGAGGTAGCAGGTCTTAGATTCAAAGGAGACTTCACTCTGCGTGAGGCCAGACAGGAAGCACGCCGACGAGGTTCTTCTCTCTTGACCTATTTCAACGCTGTCCTTCGCTCCGCTCTCCTCCCATCTTCTCAAGATGTCTCAGCATATCCCTCAGTAACTCTTCCCTCTAACGCTTACCATACTACCTCTACTCCCTCTCTCCACCAGTCATTTTCCTTCTCCAGTCAAAATCCAGATACTCCAATCTCTACCACTTTCCCGATGTCTACCCCTCCTCCTCACTTTACCCTGTCGCACCAGGCAATCTAAATGTTCCAACCCAGCTTTTCCTACCATATCCTCTCCTACACTCACCTCTTCCTCGGCTCCTCGGACCCCTCTTCACTT
>NC_051397.1:46481196-46483696 GCF_015228065.2 Penaeus monodon | reverse complement strand
ACTTTTGTTCTTGCCAGAGGATAGTATCTGATACTATTCAGAAATAATGTGAGCTATTGTTTAAACATTGTGATTGCTCTTGTTCCTTGTCATCATCCCATTTTCCATATATAACATTTTATAATATTCCTTATACCTGTTGCTTATCATTCGTTTTTCATTGGCATATTATTCCTCATTTTTATTTCAGTTTGATATTGCCCCCCCCCTCCCCCCACACACATGTACACCAGTTTAAACCATTTTCCCATCCCCTTGTTCTCATCAAATTCTCCCATGGGTCTCTGCAGATGACCGTAGCTATAAGCCAGAGCACACCATTTTAAACAGTTCATCTTCACAGGTCACAATCCTCTTGGCCGACCTGCACGCCTACCTGGACAACATGAAAGCGCCATGGGAACTCATAAAATTCCGTACGCAATATTACGAGGCAGTTATCAAAGCTATGCTCAGAGCGATTGGGGTCTCCCTTGAAAAGCTGCATTTTGTTCAAGGTGAGTGAAGTGTTTGGATGAGTCTGTTTTCTGTTTTGTTATTAAGTAGTAGTATGTCTATGTTTGTTGGCCTATGTGTGAGCTAAAACTCAGTAAATCCCCCAGTCGTGTACACTTTAGACATGTATAAACATAGGCTATTAAACTTCATTTTTCACTGAATGATATATCAAATTACTCAAAAGGTACTGGCGCACGCACAACAAATACTTAATATTATCCTTTGCATATTCCAGGCACAAGCTACCAGCTAGGATCCAAATTTACGGACGATGTTTACAAGCTCTCCGCCATGGTAACGGAACATGATGCCAAGAAAGCGGGCGCTGAAGTGGTAAAGCAGATCGAGGCTCCATCGCAGTCGGGGCTCCTGTACCCAGGCCTGCAAGCCCTGGATGAGGAGTATTTGGGCGTGGACGCACAGTTTGGAGGCGTCGACCAACGTAAGATCTTCACCTATGCTGAGAAATACTTACCCAAGATCGGCTACCAGAAGCGGTCTCACCTCATGAACCCCATGGTCCCAGGGCTCACCGGGGGCAAGATGTCTTCATCGGAGGCGGACTCCAAGATCGACCTCCTGGACTCTGCCGAAGCTGTGGAGAGGAAGCTGGGGGGCGCCGTGTGCGAGTCCTCGAACCCAGACAACGGTGTGATGTCTTTTGTCAACTATGTCGTGTTTCCCATTCTGGAAGGACAGGGCCATACCCTAGAACTTGCCACAGGGCAGAGCTTCTCCTCCTTTGAGCAGCTGAAGGAGGAGTTTGTCGCCGGAAAAGTAGAAGGCGAAGAACTGAAGAAATGTGTAATCAATTTCTTAAACAAACTGCTGGACCACATCCGCAAGGAGTTTGAAACTCCGGAGTTGCAAGAACTCACAGAAAAAGCCTACCCATCGCCCAGCAACATGCCAGCACCAGTAACGACTCAGATGGATGAAACTAGGAAGGTGGACCTCACCATGGAAGGCCTCAGTCTCGATGACAGGATCAACCTAATGGCACAGAATCTAGCCCAGCCACCCCCAGCCACTCTATCTACGGCTATGACTACATCGCCGCATGTCTTATGGATGGTCCCAGTCACAGGGAGACCAGATGTTGGGCTTCTGGGTCAGGTGGCAAAGGTGCGGGACTTCGTAGCTGCTGGATGCAAGGTGACCGTATTGGCTTCAGATGTCCTTTCACATCTCGATGCCTGTCAGTCACCTTGGGAAGTTGCCGGTCACAGAGCAAACTTTTTGCTGGAGCTCCTCAAGGCTGCCTTGACGGCAAATAATGTCTCATTAGAGAACATTAACTTTGTTAAAGGAAGTGATTTCCAGAAAAATGAAGCTTATGTCTTGGATTTGTACAGGATGACTGCCCTCGTGACATGCAAGGACTCCACTGATGCTGTCACAGGTGTTATCAAGGATCCAAACCTCCTTTCTGCACATTTGTACCCAGATATGTTAGCACTCGACGAGAAACACTTACAGGCTAACATGGGTTTTGGAGGAGCGAAGCTAGCACCCGTGTTCCAGTTTGCAGAGAAACACCTGCCAGTTGTAGGTGGCAGCCCTCGCACCCATCTCCTGGGAGAAGAGATGCCTTCCTTATTAAACAGGGCAGCCTTAACCCCTGAGGAGGAATATATTGAATTAATAGAGCAGGAGTCACAGATCAAAAAGAAGATTAAATCTGCTTTCTGTGAGGAAGGAAACACAGACTTCAATCCAGTTTTATCTTTGGTGAAGGTCATAATAATGCCTCTTCTCGGGGAGGAAAAGTTCAAGATCTCCCGCAGTCCTGAAAATGGCGGTGACCTGGAGATTGCCTCATTTGAATCGCTCGTGGAACAGTTTAAGGGCAAGGATATACATCCAGGTGACCTCAAGAACTCTGTTACCGAATACCTGAAGAGACTAATCCTACCTGTGCGGAAGTCAGCAGAAACTCCATCTATGAAGAAACTGCAGAACCAAGCCTTCCCTCCGCCTCCCAAGAAAGCCAAGGGACCGC
>NC_051397.1:46468696-46476196 GCF_015228065.2 Penaeus monodon | reverse complement strand
CTCCCGAACTTCCCCGTACCATTGGCTGGGCTGCAGATGTTGTAGTTTGTTGTGGTAGAAGGTCTTCTTGGCTATTTTTATTTCCCTGATGACTGTGTTGCAGAGTTATTTGTAGGAGGTGATATGCGAATGGAAGGCTTAGTTTCTCCACTGAATGAGGCGTTTGATGCGGCCCGTGATTCAAGACAGGTCCGATGGGTGTGTGCTAAGTGTTTTTTTCCGGTAAGAAGTGGTAGAAAGCCGTAGTGACGGTCGAGAGGTAGTAGTGCCACTTGTCCTCCACATCAACAGCGGTAAGAACGTCTGCCCTCGGGTGCTGGGTAATCCACTGCCCGAACTGTATGGCAGAGGACTGTGTGAGTAGCCTGTATTTCGCGGTTTTCTTCTGCTTTGGCTGAGACGGCGGGTGCAGGCAGCTATAACACTGAAACGTGTCTGCTGCGGCCGACAGGAGAATATGGTAGAGGAGGCTGATACCAGTCTTGTAAATTTGTAAGGATCAAATCCAGGGTTCTTTGTTCATAAGTGGGAAAGTGGACTACTACACTGAAAATCACGGAGTAGTCACTGCACAGCACCTGTAGTAGCCTAAGTGAATATAATATTTCAGAAAGTAGCAGAATTACAGGTGAGGCCAACAGCCGCCCTTGGCTGGCCAGGAGTGCCGTACGGCGTCAGGTCAAGATATATATATATATATATATATATATATATATATATATATATATATATATATATATATATATATATATATACATATACACACACATTGCCCACATAGGAACCTGCAACATGGTTGAATAGCAGAGGTCGGGCAATAGGCAGAGTGCTCCTAACCAGTGAGTGCATTTGTAGTTAGGAGTACGATGAATGAATAGCTTGTAAAAAAGCAACTTTATGGCCAGGTATTATTTCAGTATTTTCATAGCTTGTATTTTTTGTAGTTGACGTTAAAAAATTAGACGTTCAGCACGAATTTAGAAGTTATCAAAGAAACTTTTTCCAGGTGTTATTTACTGATGAATCACCATTTTACCATCAAAATAGAACTGAAATGGAAGCCAGCGTTATATATGGTGGTAGCAAATACTTTCACGTCACAACTTCAAAGACATTACTGGACGTCTGATCTGTTGTTGCATACTTCCTTGATATGTTTTTTTTTTTCACTCACCATCTCCCTCCCTCTATCACCCGCCCCCTCTCTATTTGTGTATGCGTGTGTTTGTGCGTATGTGTGTGACTACAGTATGTATCTTAGCCACACATATATGTCTGTATGTATGTATATATAAATGCTGTATATGGGTTTATGAATACGTGAAGATATATATAGAGACAGATAAGTTTTGGCTTTACGGTGTAGCCTACTTTGATCACCAATTGCCTATTATTAAGCCAAAAGAAATCAAACTGCCACAGTGAAGCAAAAACATTTCCACTTGACTGAATCACATGAGGACAGAGAAGATCAGCCATAAAGATGTACATTTTATTTGTTTAGGACTCCCAAAAAAAAGACAATCCCGAGACTCTCAATCTCACTTCCTCCTTCCCAGCTTTATCGAATGCCTCTCATTTTCCCTTCATTTCTTGGACAAACGAACCATCAAGGCGAAGTAGAAATCGAACACCCAGCCGGGGAAGTGTGTGCCGAGGAAGAGCGTGAAGTACATCAGCGGGTCCATGGGGTCGTAGCGCGTCTGCGGGTACTGCTGCGTCAGGGCTTCTGTGAAGGCGGTTATCACTGGGCTGATGTCGCTGGCCTGTGGATGAGGAGAGAGGGTGATGTCTGGGATGTGGATTGAGAGAGAACAGGAAGTAGGGAGGAAGGAGGAGAGAGCGAGAAAGAGAGAGAGAGAGAGATACAGACAGTCAAACGGACAAAGAGAAATAGAAAGACAGACAGACACACAGAACGATTGAAAAAAACAACAACACTAACCCCCTTGTTCCTAATGTTCCTCATGAAGGTCTCTACCCTCTTGCGACCCACTTCACCGTAGTCACTCTTAATTTCCTCGTCCAGGGAAAGCCACATGCTGTCAACCTCTTCCTTGATTGCTTCCTCTCGGGTGAACAGTTCTGTGCCTGTACGAGGAGAAGGGTTTGGATTATGGACTGTTTTGGAAGAGGGATGTACATGGAATAAAATAAATTATGATTTTTTTTCTTGTTTTTCTCCAGAAAACTGTTTCAACCTATGATCTAATATACATGATCTTTTTTACGATCAAAGTAATGACACTGAAGATGATTTTCCACCTTGAGTAGGCCTACTAGTGAACTGCTAGCTACTACATTACTTCAATGCACATCTCACCACTGCCGAAGTTCCCTGGCTCAATAAGGCAAACTTTGACACCCCAAGGATGCATTTCCAGCCTGGAAAAAGAGAGAAAATTGCTAGGAAAGTCATTTAATCCTCACACAATTAAAACCTTAATTGCCACTCTTATTCTGGAATATTTTCTACACCTTTTCCCTCTTATTCTGGCTGATACTCCAATAAAATCAGTTTTTCTCACCCTAAAATGCTGTTGTCTTTCACCTAAACTTCAATTTGTTTTCATTCCCTCCCCTTATCTCACATTTTTTTATCACTTTCGTTCTTTCTCTTATTCCTTCCTTTCATCTTCTCACCTCAGTTTTCTCCCCTTCCTCCCTTCTCCTAACCTGAGAGGGTTGTTGAAGGACGAAAAAAACATCACTTTCCTTTTCTATTCCTTTCATCTATATTCCATCCACACTTGTTCTTCGTTTTCTTCTCCCATACTTCCTCAGCTCTGCCTTCCAATTTTGTTTCAAACTCCGCTTTAAAGCTCTTCAGCCGAGTTTCACCCGATCTCCACCTTTATCTGAGCTACACCTCACCTGAGCGCATCATTGAAGCCTTCCACGGCATATTTTGATGCGTTGTAAGCTGCCATGAGCGGGGCGCAGACCCTCCCTGCCACGCTCGCCACGTTCACGATTCGACCTGCAAGAAGGTAAATTATCCGTTCGGACGCTTTGGATATGATTATTATCTCATTATGAGGAATTTAGGAAGATTAACGTTCATTGCACATTTCGAAAAAAAAAGTCAAGCTTATCATGAAAAGGAAATGAATATTACACCTACTAAAAAATCGTAAGTGATGAGTAAATTACGTTATTGAAAAAAAAGAAAAAAAAAGAAATTTGGAATGACCCAGCCTGACCTCTCGCGCGACGCACCAGGGGCAGGAAGGTCTTGGTGGCCGCTATGACCCCAAAGAGGTTAACCTCCGGGTCCTTCCGGAATTGCTCGTTGCTCAGCCACTCGACTGGCCCGATGGTGCACACGCCGGCGTTGTTCACCAGACCCCATAGCACCTCTGGGGGACGGGGGTGGGGGGAGGGGTCTTAGTGATGATGGTGGCAATACTGATAATGGTGATAGTATGAAAAACAGCATTGATAATAATGATTATAACGATAAAACAACGGTAATCATAAATGTGATGGAGGCGTCTTTCCTCCAAACCCATACCTCCTTTGTAGGAGAGGGCGGGGATAACCATAGTATTAGTAATAACGATGCTGATAGTAGTAGTACTAGAAATAATTACGATGACAATGGTGAAGCTAATGGTGATGAGGATTATGTCAAGTATCACAATCACTGAAGATTTCATATATATATATATATATATATATATATATATATATATATATATATATATATATTTTTTTTTTTTTTTTTTTTTTTTTTTTTTTTTTTTTTTTTTGTGGGGGGGGGAGGGGCATTGCTGGTACGGATCCTCCCTCCTCCCCTACTATTTTTTCCGCCTCTCTCCATCTTTCCCATTCTTCCTTTTGTTTACACCGATCCTCTCCCTCTTATCCTTTCTCAGGCCCTAATTCTCATTCACCTCCCACCGGAAGCTGCGACTTGACCTCCTGCAGTGCACGGTCGAGCTGGTCCTGCTTCGTGACGTCGGCCTGAATCACATGAAGCCGCTTCGAGTGTTCTTCCCGAAGCTTCTGAATCCCGGCGCCCTCTAACCGGAGGCAGAGTGCGAATACACGGAAACCCTGTACGGGAAGGGTAACTTTTACTTATCTAGTTTAATATTTGTGTATATAAACACACACACACACACACACACACACACACACGTGTGTGTGTGCTTAAATACACAAATTAATATCTATAAATCTATCTATATATAGATAGATATAGATATATATGTGTCTGTACTCATATACACAAATGAATATATATTGATATATTCATGTGCGCGCGCGCGCGTGTGTGAGCGTACGTAAGTGCATGCGTGTACTTGTGCGTGTGTGTCTGCTTACGTGCGTGCGTGCGTGTACTTGTGCGTGTGTGTGTCTGCGTACGTGTGTGTGCGTACTTGAGCGTGTGTGTGTACTATATAAAAATGAGATTTCGTTATGCACTTGACTTACCAGCTGGTGTAAACGGATAGCCAGAGCATTGCCGAAGCCTGTGTCACAACCGGTTATCACAACGGCCTTCCCTGTGGGCGACACCTGCGGGAGAAACGAATATCATCTAGTGACTTGCAATAATGTTTATATCACCTATACAATCAGTGCGCTTAAGTATAAGAATATCAAAGATATCTAGACCCATAATTAACTCAGTCAGCCTGTTCCCCATATAGAAACATGAATAAAACCTATAAATAAGATATAGTCAACTGATTTTTTTATCTGTAAGTGAGCGACAGCTTGAAAAAACAGAAGGCTCCATGAAGTCAGTGTAAAGTCTGGAGAATCTGGAAACTGTGCCTTGATGTTTTCATTTTAGAAAACAAGGTCGCTTATTTATTTTCTATATTACTGTTATTATTATCATTAATGTCATTGTTGTTATTGCTAAAGTCATTATTATCATTGTTATTATTATTTATCATCATGATTATTAACATTATCATTATTATTATTTTCATTATCATTATTTTTTTCATCATTATCATTTTCATAAGTTTCATTATCATTATTATTATCATTATTAATTATTATCATTATGTTATTTTTCATTATCATTAGTATCAATATTGTAACTATTATTACTGTTATCATTACTGTTAGTAGTATTAGTACTGTTATTGTTATTGCTATTATTATCATCTTTATTGTAATTATTATCATCACCACCATCATTTTTTTTTCAGTAGTAGTAGTATCATTAATATTATTATTATTATCCCCATTGTTATTATTATTATCATCATTATTATTATTAATATTACTTTTGTATCATTATCATTATCATCATCATTATCATTATCATTCTAGTTCTAACCTCACCCTCCATAGGACCTGGAATACGCTTTGCCAAGATTTACAAATACAAACCCCGCCCTTTGGCTTCACCCTACCTGCATCGAGGCGCGGAAGAGGTAGGCGCCCGCGGTGAGGCCCCATAGGCTCAGGAAGGAGAGGCAGCAGCAGGAGGCGAGACCAATAAAACTAAGGATCTCTGCGAGGACGAGACTGAATCCTCCCCAGAACAGAACCCGGATCACTCTGTCTTGCGTCCACTGCATCCTTGCCTTTCCTGGGTCTTCCGTTCGGGTCCTGTGAGGTGGCGGGGGGAGGTAGCAGTAGTGTCCGTGCTGTATAGAGGCAAATGTGTGTGTGTGTGTGTGTGTGTGTGTGTGTGTGTGTGTGTGTGTGTGTGTGTGTGTGTGTGTGTGTGTATGTGTGTGTGTGTGTGTGTGTGTGTGTGTGTGTGTGTGTGTGTGTGTGTGTGTGTGTGTGTGTGTGTGTGTGTGTGTGTGTGTGTGTGTGTGTCCGTGTAAAAATATAAACGTTATCAAGAAGAATAGCCGGCGCAAGAAGGTCGATAAGCGGCGTTTTTTGCCATTGGGCGGATGAAGATAGAATATCACACACACACACACACACACACACACACACACACACACACACACACACACAGACGGAGAGAGAGAGAAAGAGAAGAGAGAGAAGGAGAGAGAGAGAGAGAGAGAGAGAGAGAGAGAGAGAGAGAGAGAGAGAAAGAAAGAGAGAGACAGGGAGAGAGAGAAAGAAAGAAAGAGAGAAGAGAGAGGAGAGAGAGAGAGAGAGAGAGAGACGGAGAGAGAGAGAGACAGAGAGAGACGGAGAGAGAGACGGAGAGAGAGACAGAGAGAGAGAGAGAGAGAGAGAGAGAGAGAGAGAGAGAGAGAGAGAGAGAGAGAGAGAGAGAGAGAGAGAGAGAGAGAGAGAGAGAGAGAGAGAGAGAGAGAGAGAGAGAAAGTGTCTGTGAAAGCGTTTTTGGAAAGCTGGTAGGAACCAATTTATCTAAAATAAAATTATGGTATGTGTAAGCTATTTTACTGAATGGTAAGTTTGTATGTACTAAATATTATATATTATATATTATATATATATATATATATAATATATATATATATATATATATATATTATATATATATATATATATATATATATATATATATATATATTATTTTATATATATATAATATATATATAATTATATATATATAATATATATTATTATAATTATATTATATAATTATATATATATATTATATTATATATATATTATATATAATATATATATATATTATATATATTATATATATATCATATATATTATATGTGTGTGTGTGTGTGTGTGTGTGTGTGTGTGTGTGTGTGTGTGTGTGTGTGTGTGTGTGTGTGTGTGTGTGAGAGAGAGAGAGAGAGAGAGAGAGAGAGAGAGAGAGAGAGAGAGAGAGAGAGAGAGAGAGAGAGAGAGAGAGAGAAGCACACATCGAAATATGAGTGTCTGATCTTTCACACTTGACAACAAACGTCTAGTTCACACTGTCTGCAAGCACATCACCATGACAAGTAGTTTTAGCGATTTTATTTATCAGTCACCATTTATTTGATAAAAATGCATATTTACTTACCTTTATTAATTACTATTTACTTTTTAAAAATGCATATAGATATATATATTAGATTATTAGGATTTACTTTGCACTCTATTTGAAATATATTCCCGCCACTCTCTCCTACATAATTTCCCGGGACAAGCAACAGATAATTTGTAATTCTGAGGTACTGATATTCCTTAACAGGGGATGCAGCATGGTCTCTCATTGTCGAAATTATGGGGTTAGATGATTTATAAGAAACAAGATAAATATAGATCTATTTTCGTGTGGATTTGTTATTTCTCTCTTTCCTTTAAAGCGTCAATGCGTTTACCCAAGACGATGAATTTTCACATACGATCAGACTATATGTTAAATAAACAGCCGATGCATTTACTATTCACTTATATTCACTAGTTTTCACTCCTGTCAATTCGCTGAGAATATAATGACCCACAACAAAATAACGAAAGAGATAAAAACACACAATAAAGAACCATAAAGAACGAACGCATCTATATTAAAAAAAAAAAAAAAAAACTTGCACCCACACCTCACTCAAGGTCAGCAACACCACAGCACACCCAAAGCCTTCGCTAGTCGGCAAC
>NC_051397.1:46458696-46463696 GCF_015228065.2 Penaeus monodon | reverse complement strand
TAAAACCCTATTACATGCTAAACTGCCCTCATCCACCTATCCCGGCTCTCGACATTAGGGACAATGGAATACAGAAATTACCGGAGGCACTGGACTAAAAACCAACTGTCTCCGACAAAACCCCTTTCTTCTTCCTCAAAACCTGTGTCTACATCCTCGCCCCCACCCTCCAAGTCATCTTCACGGAATCACTTAGAACAGTGTTTTTTAACCTGGGGAGCGCGACCCTCCTTCAGTATCTTCCAAAGGGGGCGCGAGCTCTTGGAAAAGGCAGTAATTTCTCTAATCATCTTTATTATTCTCTTAACGAGAGCATGGTCACATAATGGAAGGTTTAATTATAATGCCTCTAATTCATACTCATTAAAAAGACTAATAAAACATACTTATAATTTTCTCTAAAATCTGGTAGGGAATTTTATTTACAGATGCAAGGGAGGCGTGGAGGGAAGGACACATTCCTAAATGGGGGCGTGGTAGTTAAAAGGCTAGGAACCACTGCCTTAGAACATCATCTCTTCTATCCGGCTTTGCCCCTATTTACAAGGCAGGTGACCGGACTGATCCATCAAATCATTGCAACTAAATATGGACAACCTCACAATAGGCAGACAAACACATATTTACAACAACGTTCGAAATCACAAACAATCATATTGATATAAATAAACATGCTTACTTTACCACGTACCATTCGTGACTGGAATAGACTACCACAGCACATAATACACGCAAACGAAAACCGACACCTTCCACCAACTCACACTGCTACACCTCAGAACACACATATAATATAAAGTCATAAACACCAACACTTCCCCAACAGCCAAGTCCTATATAAGCGTGATATACGTTAACGTACAGCGCCCTACTGAGACTGAGGTTTACACACACACACACACACACACACACACACACACACACACACACACACACACACACACACACACACACACACACACACACACATACACACACACACACACACACACACACACACACACACACACACACACACACACACACACACACACACACACACACACACACACACACACACACACACACACACACACACACACGCACGAAAGTTCTTCTTATTCCACCAGGACCCGAGAAAACAAGCAAAACCCAGCACCCAAGCGCACCCATCGCCTTGTCTTGGATACGCTCTAGGCTTCCCTCCTTCCTGCCCCGTTTGTGAGAGTAAGCGACCACGCCGCCAGAGGGTCACTCGCCAAGATGATGGCAGTTCCGTCGGCGGAGAAGCGGCCCTTGAAACGTCAGAAATTAGGGCCGCCAGATGTCTATCCACAAGATCCCAAGCAGAAGGAGGTGAGGAAGGAGGCAGAGAGCGTGGAATAATGAGGATTGTGTTAGAGATAAGGCTGTAAGAGGGGGTTTAGGATAATGCTTTGGGTGCGATGGAAAGCCAGTGTCAGTGGGTGGGAAGAGAGAGAGAGAAAAAGCTAATGAGGAAAGCAAGGGAGAAGAAGGAAAGAGATGATGTGGGAAGTGGGAGGAAGAAGGAAACTGGGAAAGGAAGACAAAAAAGAGGTGTTAAACTCAAATTTGAAGAAAATTCCCTACGGTTTTTGTTTAATAAGTTTTTACGATCGTCGTTTTTAATGGATTTCTAACAATTTTTTATGGTTATTTATCTTGAATAAAAAAAACCGGAAAACTAAAATGGAAATAAATAATTGATGAGAAATGTAGAACCAATTGTACAGGTCTGTAAATGATCAGGAAAACTAAGTAGTATTCCAAAATTTATAAGTGGAATTGTTACTACCCCAATATTTTTAAGTGGAACTGAATCTGGCTAATGAATATTTATAAAAAAACAACAGTTTAACTTTTCATGATATCACATAGAGAAATTATATTTATTTTATCTTCATGTACATTTCTATCATAAAAAAAATCTTGCAGACGAAACATTCTTAAAAAAAGACAATGATAGAGTAACTTAAAAAAAAGATAGAAACATTGACTGAATGCATGGTCTATAATATGATCACCAGTTACATGTAAAGTAAATTTCATGCCAGTGGTGATAATTCTAGTTCCTGTTTCCTTTAGAGTCCATTCTAACTCATCACAAGTAATTCATTAAGATACTGTATGTCATTTTAAAGAAAACTGGCAATACAGCTACATAAAGGAGGAAATGAATATTAGTTCTAAAGACATCATACACTTTAGAAACAAATGAGGAATTTCTAAATTAATAGTGTGGTGACTCATATCATATAAATATAAAGATGATGATAATAAAGATTTAGTAACAGCATACCTTTGTAAATTAAAAATAATATTGCCTGCTTGTTTTTTCTTGTTTTTAGGACATGTTAATTCCATTACCTTATTAAACAACATTGTCACTATATTATACAAGAGATAAATTGATTAGCAATTTTTATATTTCAATATATTTCTTATTAGATTATAAGAGATTTAAACTATGTATACATATTTTCTCCCTTTTTTATGAGAACCCCAGTAGATCATCTGAAGTCTAGAAAATAGGTCTGATTATCAAGTTTACCTTCCACAATAGGATAAAAATCCTCATTATTTATATAGTTAATGATCTTGCAAATGAGAAAAACTAAAAAAAAAAAAAAAAATCTTTTCATTACAGGATGAATTAGATGATGTGAGTGTGAAGCAGGGGTTTACCCATCGACCACAGATTCAAGATGAATATGGAAGTGCGCAAAACATATCTATTACTTCTGCAAAGGTATAGTATTTTGTTAGCAAATTATCTGTGTCTTCTTTCTGCCTTTGGTAATTCTTACTAATTATCCACCTGTTGTTTTCTGAGTAAAACTAATAACTGGATTTTAAGAATATAGAGTAAGGTGGGCAGACCTCCCCAAAAAAATCAATCAAGACTATTGGTGTAGTAGTGCGTTAGTAAGATTTAGCCCATTTCTATTTATTGATGTTTGTACAGTTATTTTTTGTTTATATTTTTATCATTATCATGGGTTGAAGTTTATAGGAAGCAAATGTAATTCTGTTAATCCTTTTCCAAAAGTTGAGAGGTTATAGCTAGGATATTTGGTAATTCTCTGTATGTTGGAGAGTTTGAAAATCTGAATTATGTTACAAAAGTAAAGTGTTGTGTTCACTATAGTATTGTTTTGTGAAATGTCTTTGCACATAGATGACCTTTCCTTGAGTTTGTAGAAAAAATGCATATTTTACTAATGCTATCAATATTGATGCTGTTATTTTCATTATAGACATTATAAATATTATGGTGTTATTGACATTAATAACTGCAATATTAGATACCAGAAAATATTGTTGAAAATCAAGGAAAAGGGTAAACAGGTGAGACAGGTAGTTCTTATAATTGGCTCATTGGTGACTCAGTACTTTTGGAGCATTCTGTGTGGAAAAACAATTAATAAATTATACCTCCAGTGGGCATTGCATGTACATACATGCCATCCCTGGCAACTTTGGGTTAAAAGATAATGGCTATGGTTATTATGAAACGAAATTTTTTTCTTAGGGGATTGTGCCAAACTTGACACTTTCTTTAATTCAATCATATTCTTTGCTTTGTGATCATTAAAGATTGGTTTTAATCAGATGAGTTAAAGTTAGATCAGTTTTTAGATAAAGAGATGGGAAATATATAAAACAATTACTTATTGAATGATAAATGTTAAATGATATATGTCACATGGGAGCATTAGTGTTTTAGTCTAATTCTAATGGTGTAATGTTCCAAGTATCTACTGTAGTTTTAGAGAAGACATGTCTGCATTGAAATATATCACAACTATAGGTTTATATATATATCATTGTGTTTTTTTATGAATTATTTCCTGAGAGTTTCTGTGTAGTACTTATTCACTCAACACTTCTCAAAATGCATTTAGGAGGGCCACAAGGCATACCTTCATTATCATGAGTAGTAGATCAACACATTCAGATGATAGCATTTTAATATTAGTTTATTAAAAAACAAGAACAACAATATAATCTTACCAGATGCAGCAAATACAAAAAGCAAAAGCAACAGGATTATGATGGATACTGTTACTGAATACTGGTAATTAATTCCTTTTCTCTCCCTTTCTCTTAATTCTCAGGTTGCAAACTATTTCAATGCCATCCTCAAGAAGAAAGCAGAATGCAACCAACTGCCAGATACTGCCAGGAAGAAACAGCAGATCAATATCAAGGATAACTTCTGGTTGGTCACTCCAAGGTCCAAGACAGCGATTGAGGCCTGGTTTAAGGACCTTGCAGGATCGAAGCCCTTAATGGCCCTTGCTAAGAAGGTGTGTGTTTTTTTCATGACATATGGATGGGTCATTTTTGCAAGATGGGTAAACATGGTATGCTGGAAAAATAGAAAATCACTTATTCCACATTGTTTTATGAAATTTTGTTTTAGTGGAAGCCTTTCAGATGCTCAAAGTAAATGTGTTATGTGAAATTAGGAGAAGAGTTCTAACATCATGCATTTGTAATTTTCAAAAATTGTTGTACTAGGTGTAGTCAGTGTTTCAACATTAGAAATGATAAAAGCTGTTTTTTTTTTATCCTATCTATTTATTTACTTGTGTATTTATTTATTAGTTTATTTATTATATATTTTTTTCTTTTTTCTTTTACTTTCCAAAACAGGTCCCTATCTTCAGCAAAAGAGAAGACATGTTCCTCACACTGTGCGAGTACTCGGTGCCAATGCTACGGGCGACGTGGTTCATCAAAATGACATCGGCATATCACGAGTCCAAGGTGGCCGAGTCCAAGATCAAGAAGAGACAGCAACCAGATATAGCACAAGGTGAGGAAGGAGGAACAAGGAAATGAGGAAAAGAGAGAAATTATGTTTTATGCTCAGATACAAAAATGAGGGCAGGGCTGTGGCAAGTCAAGTAGAAAAGGGCCTTACAAAGAGCAGATTTTATAGTGGAGGGAACACTTCTCTTTCCATGATTTTGACAAGAAGGCACAGAAAGCAT
>NC_051397.1:46441196-46451196 GCF_015228065.2 Penaeus monodon | reverse complement strand
CGACCTTAAGGCTGATACGTCCTTTGGAGAGAAGAAGGAGGTGAGCAAGGAATTTTTAGAGATTTACAAACAGGGCTGAGATAACCTAGGAGGAGCCAATAATAAGTCACTAGGACATCCCCCTATATTGGAGGCTTAACTAGATTTAGCATCATTGTGCCCAACAATTAGTATTATGACCTAGCTCCCTTGGGTCTTTACAAGTTAAAAGAAATTAGGTTGTAATATGAGCAAGTTCTTAGATAGGAATTCATTATTTTAACCTATATTTACAGGATGGAACAGACAACATTGATGATGATCTGGGCAAGATCCTGCAGAAGATTGCTGTCAACACAAGCTTAGAGGAGTCAGGAACAGGCGGACGAGGGGAGTTGGGAGGAGAGGGAAAGCAGCGACAGCCGAGGCACCTTGTTTATGCGCAACACTTCCCTCTGCCTCAGGACGATGCCTACATGCATGAGATCAATCAGGTTGGCAAAAGGAAATTTACCTTGTGTCAAATCCTTTTTTGATATATGTGTGTGTGTGTGTTTGTGTTTGTGAGTGTGTGTGTTTGTGTTTGTGAGTGTGTGTGTTTGTGTGTGTGAGTGTGTGTGTTTGTGTGTGTGAGTGTGTGTGTTTGTGTGTGTAAGTGTGTGTGTTTGTGTGTGTGAGTGTGTGTAAGTGTGTGTAAGTGTGTGTAAGTGTGTGTAAGTGTGTGTAAGTGTGTGTGTTTGTGTGTGTAAGTGTGTGTGTGTGTGTGTGTGTGTGTGTGTGTGTGTGTGTGTGTGTCTGTATATGTCTGTGTGTCTGTCTGTCTGTGTCCCCCCCAGACTACAACTAATGTGTGCTTGTTTGTGTGATCAGAGAGTTCTCATTTTTTCTCCCACATTTCCTATACAATTGACCTAACTGGGATTGACAACACCCTCATATGAATATCTAAATTGCTTCACACAGAGATATGTGCTACTGTATGGAGTAGGCAAAGCCAGAGATGAGGCAAGGGCTGCCATCAAAAAGCTTACCAAAGAGATCTGCAAGTTGTTTGGGAAAAAGTGTAGCATTGATATTGCAGAAGGTATTGTTTTAGTTTTGTTTTCTCTTGTTTTTCTCTCTTATTTCCTTGTTCTTTTTATGAATGTTAACATTTTATGATTGGGTTTTGTATAATTAGATTGATTATATAGTAGATTATTCTTTATTCATATTGTTGCAACCATTTTAAAATTTTGGTGTACCCCTTTCCCAAGGTGGCAAGGTCAAGAAATCATCAAGAGGTGAATTCAGCTTTGAAAACATTATGAGCAGGTTTTGTGCACACTCCTACTTTGATCAACATCACATTACCAGCACAGTTGCGGCTCAGGTGAGTTTCATTTCTTTGTATGGTTAGACTTCAATTTTATCATTGTTTTTCTCTGTATGTAGTTTCCTCCCACATTTTTCTTTCTTTCCCCGATTATTTCATCATCAATTTATTTTTTTAATGTTTGATTTACATCTTTGTCATCAGTGTTGACTTCATTTTTGTTCAGAAATAATTCATGAAATAGATTATTCCTGTATCTATAACTGTTCACATCAGTGGAGAGTGATAGATAGATAAAGTGAATAATTTTTCTAGTTAATATGTTTTTCAATTTTTAGGAGATACAGAAAATTATATGAATAATCCAAAAATTTGTTGATCTCTTTTTTTTCCCCCACTCCAACTTCCCCTTTTTAATTTTCATCACTCTTGTTCTTTCCATTTCTTCATACAGGTCCTGGAAATGCTATCAGGCTATGGTTCAGGGATGTCAAGCTACCTGCCAACACACGAGCACATTGCGTTCCTGATGGACCTCATGGAAGTGGCGCTGAATGTTCATGGGCTGATTGAACTGTGTATTCAGGTGCGGCACTGGGACTTCTCCCACTATGTCTGCGATAGTAGTTCATTTCTGTGTGATTATTATGAACGTTATTTGATTAATATTGAAGGTGGTGTTTGGCTGATTTCTGGAAAGGATTATTGTGAGAATGATGTATTTATTATTTACACTTTCTTCAGTTATTGCTGGTGATGATGGGTGATGAGCATTATAATGATAAGTAGGATTAAGACATAAATTTAGCACAACTATTAAGTATGATATCAATTACAGTAATTTTACAGCAAAACTACCATATTGCCACATCTTGATTCATCACATACTCTTATTCATTTCTTCATGAATATTGTTTGTATCCTCATCATTTTCTAATAATTTACAATCTCTTCACATATTTAGATAATCAAAGAAGTCACAGAGATAGAAGCACAGTTGGTAGAAAGGGGTTGTCTGGCGGGATGGTACTGTCCTACCCTCCTCCTGTATGTGGTTGGCGTTCTCAGGAAGTATCACTGCTGTCTGCTAGGTATGTACTAGGCTGCTATGGGTTTCTATGGGACTGCTACATATATAATTGCAGGTCAATTGGTGTCTTCAAAGGACTCCTTTATTTGATTTTAAAATGTTGCAGGGGTTATTTGTTTTCATAATCTAATGGTCTTGGACTACTCTCTGTTGTAGTGTAAATAGTGATAGACAGTGGATTAGATTTAATGTCTTACTGATTGATCATTTTCTTGGTTATTCTTCGTATTTGTTTACCTATTCTTCATCTTTTTGCTTGGGAGTGCAGTGTCCCAGGAGCAGACTTCAGCAGTGTTTGAAGGTCTGTGTCGCCTTGTCAAGGGAAACCCAGCAGACTGCACCTCAGCAGAGCGTGTTGTCTTTGCCTATTTGTATGACCTTTATGCAAACTGCTCATTTTTAAAGGTAAGGAAGTATAACCTGTTGTTGGTAAGAAATTAGGATCTGTAGCTGTTGACTGCCAATGTAATAAACTGAGTTCTTTGTAAGAACTGTGTTCATGATTTTAACCCAATGGTGCTAAGATGGCAAGAATACATGCCATGTTCACTGTTTTTTGTCTATTTATTGTTTGTTCACATGCAAATGCTTAATCACCCAGGAGTTAACTACTAGCCCTAACTATCTTTCCTAGATTTTCAATTTTTTTTTTTTTTTTTCTTGTTGCTTTTAGTATTGTTAATGATATAATTATAATCATTATGTTAATAATAATAATTACAACCTCAATATTAATGCATACATGGTGAGTCCTTCCAAGTGAAATTCACCATAATAACTGGGTGGTAGTTATACCAGCGAGTGCCCACTGCCAGGGCATTTGCTCAGGAAGTTATTCACTGCTGCTCCCAACCTGTTGGATTGTAAGCGGAGAATGCAAGTGTCTTGATATGGTCTATTTTATGGCTGTCTTATCTGTGAGATGCCTCTCATTGTTGGATTAATAGTATTAGAAAAAAACTAATCCTGAAAACTCAATCAACCATGAAAGCTAGTGAGCCCATGATATGTAACTACTGGCTTCTTCTTGGCTTGCATCCCTGCAATATTTCATTATTAATTAATTGAAATAAGATTACTGTTTAATGTCTTTATTTATGAAAGACATTATGTGACTTGGAGTTTTCCTTGTTTCAATTGACAGTCAAAGCACCACGAGCTTTTTGCCCCACTGTATCCCAAGATTAAGCAGTGCCTCTATGCTAGCATCACTCCTGCACAAGGTACTGATCCATGGTCACTCCAGTTCATGGATGAATACATTAAGAATCCAAAGTAAGTAGAAACAAGTCTTTTACCATTATATATATATTTGTCAATTTTTATATATTTTTTTAGCCATTGTGGGTTTTATGTTTTAGGAAAAGATGATTGAAGCATAGAATTTAATTTACCAATATGTCTGTGTATTTGTAATATATATATATATTATGTGTTAGAATTAACTCCCTTTTTGCTTACTCATGCTAGGTTAAAGGTAGACTCAAGCATATTAAAACAGCTAGCAGATCCAGCCAACCGGTACAGCTTCGTTTGCAATGCTATTATCGACGCTTGTTCACCTAACACGTCTAATGAGAAGCTCAACGACATGGCCATTTTGTGTGCAGAGTTAACTGCCTCCTGCACAGCCTTATCTGCAGAGTGGCTTGGTAAGTTCTCTTTATGATTGACAGACTGGAATGGTCAGGTTTATTTTGTGAATTAAAAAAACACAGTTCTTGTATTAACTCCTTAGATCTGGATGCTTCACTGCCTGCCCGTGGCCCAAAATACAGGCATTAAGCTTAATTGAGTGGCCATTCTGCTGGTTATGTGGCTTGTAGGCCAGGCGCACACAAATACTCGTGTGTGGTGACAAGACTCCATGCCTCCCCCTTGCAATGTTATTTTTAGCTTTTTTTTATTTTTGCCATTTTCATTTGTTTCTATTTGTCATTTCATATGCTTAATTCAGATGTTAATTGACTGTTTTCCTTAAACAAACCCCATATCATCTCTCAAAGTAGTCCATAACTTTGTTGAATAATAAAGATAATAAGTAATGTTTTGTTATTTATGTCATTTTCTTATTTTTTCCTAATTTTCAACTTCTGTAATACAATTTGCACCACCACAGATCACATTGATCAGGAATAGCATCCTGAGCATGGAAATCACGTCTTCCCTAGAACTGGCACTCTTCCAGTCATGTCACATGGATGGTACATTATGCAATTGTTTATTGATGGAAATAATGCAATAGTCACTTCCTAAATGCCACTGAGTCTAATCACCCTCCAAGAGCTTTGTGCACTTGTGGTGAAGCATTCCCATCACCCCAGTCTGCAGCCGAAATGCTCGTGATGGCAAGTTCCTGTCACTCCGGCCCTCAGCCAGATTTTTGCATGATGGCATGTTCATGTCATCCAACCCACAAGCCAAATGTTTTCATGACAGGATGGGCTCGTCATCCAGATCATAGGGGTTAAGATAATGATAGGAAAATATAGAACTATTTAGTGAATATATTGTTTTCTTCTAACAATGTATTATGAAACTGATTTTTTGTTTTGATATCCATATACTCTATGATTGATACTTATAGTGTTGTTTCTGATGGCATTCAAACAGTCTTCCATGCAAAACCCAGTACCATACACATAACACAACAATCCCCAAATTCCAACAGGAGTGCTAAATGCACTGTGCTGCTCGTCAAAGGAGAGCCCGGGGTACATTGATGTACTAACGCAGGTGGGTCTCCGTGACCCCCTAGCTGCCCCAACCATCCACAGCTCACTTGCTGTCTTCACTGCTATCCTCATTGCACGACATTGCTTTACTCTTCCTGACTTCCTAAAGTGTGTTGTTCTGCCCTCCCTCATGGAGGCTTGGAATACAGGCAAGTACCTAGCAAATAGCAGATAAGGTAATAAAAAAGTAATGTGTATGTTTAAAAGGTTTTTGTTATCTCCATTAGTTTATTATTTTTTATGTAGGATTTATTCTCCTGAAAAGAAGAGTTTAGAGGGGGATGTCTATGTGTAATAATGTGTAATTAACCTTTGAAGTAAGTAGTATGTAATTAAGGGAGTGAATGTCAGCTTAGCCATTTAAGGAATGATTTTGATTTCTCAGACTTTAATTTATTATTATACAATTAGTTCATTTGTTTTGCATTAATTTGTTTCATATTCAATTTTAAGTTTGGACTGGGATTATCTTGGTCAGTGGTACCCACACATCAATTCATCTCCAAATTCCAATCTTAGAACTTTCATATCATCTCATGTGAAGATTCTTAGAATACAAGGGATGAACTTGTTAGGTGTCCAATTTTCATTTTATGATTGATTCATAATCTTCACTCAGCTTTCTATCCTGTGAAGTATGGGACTTTGCCATTAATACTCTATATCCAATTATTCTGGAGCTGTATTTCTTGCTTTGCAACAATTGCTGTTTAGTTCAGCAAAAATTTCAAGAGGCAAACTTACTTGGAGTCTGGGTGCATTAGTCACTGAGCACTATGTCTCTCCTATCCAGCACATGAGGCAATCAGCAATTTGTGTACTTCATTGTTTATAGAGACAATCATTCTGCATCTCTTAGCTGTGATTAGATTTCTTTACGGTGTCTGGGAGACAAAATAGTGTAAAGATGAGTGGCATCAGTCTTTTCTGATGTAATTTGGATGGTACATTCATTTTCAGGCATGCAGTTTTATTAGGGCTGCACTGGCTTAATGTTCATGACACATTTATTATATTTAATGTCATAATTTAGATAGCTGAAAAAACTAAACTACAACATTTTGCAAAAGTATGCTGAAAATTGTGGTTGCTTTTTTTTGTATATCCATAAGTCAGGAATTGTAAGCTTCTTCCTGAGCAGATCTTCCTGTTACCTTGCAAAGAGAAATTGGTCTGGTACTCAGATTTTCATCTTTTTTTTCCTTATGTTTGACCTGGGTATACCAAAAAATTAAAGTCTGATTATGACAAGGGTGAAGGGTAGAGGTAAGGAGGAGAAAGGAGTTCCTTTGATATGGCTGGAATATATAGCAACCTTGATATGACAAAGGTGATATACAAGGCTTATGTCAGTGAAAAAAGCTGTAAGCTGATTTGTGTGACTGTGTGACTGCTTCGTGTGTGGAGGACGGAGATCGAGGCATAAATTTTAACCAGTTTCTTGTTTCAGTGTTTCTTTTCTTTTTTGTATGTTCTTGTAAACACTACAGATGCCCTGAATAAGCTTATCGCTGACAATAACCGCCCACCTCACACTGATATGGAATGGAGTTCTTATGGATGCAATGCAAGAGATGACCTTGACAATATATTTAACTCTTTTGATGGAAGACATTTTAATATTTCGGGAACATTCCTCGGAGGTAGGTGGAGGGAAGCTGCTGAGGTGATTATTTTGTGTTTTCTCAAGTTTTTGCAGTTCTTTGAAAACATTTTAAATTTTGTGCTTGGCGGAGTTAGAGAATGACTGAAAGCAGAGCTGCCTACGAATGTCAGTGTCTCACCTGGTTTGTGTGGATTGGATTTTGTTACACAGCATAATGTTCATCTGCCTTTTGACAAGGAAAGTATAACCTCAGACATAATCTAAACATCTGAACCAAACATAAACATGTGTTTTTTTTTTCTTTCCACTGTAAAAAAAATCTTTTCCCTAATCTCAAATAAGGGAGTCTACATTACATCACAATATATGCAGTTTTAACATTTTCTGTCTGTACTTTTCATGTTTATTTTTTCTTTGTCTTTTTATGCTTTGCAGAGCTGGAACAGAGGCAGGGCCTACATTGCATATGTCTTATGTGATTTGTGTGGATTATTGCACCATATTTTGTTAGTTTCTACACAATATCAATATTGATTTTTCCGACTACTCATACCATATTTTGATTTGTGGGTACTACAGTGTACCAATGTCATACCATATTTCTTTAGTTTATGTATATCATATCAGTATTGATTTCTATGATTTGCTACACCATATTTTGGTTTCTGTTTTGTACACCATGTATTTACACCAAACTTTGATTTTTGTCTTTTGATTGAATGTGAGTGGCTCTCTTCTAATGGTGGGGTGATTCTAAATGTTAGATATTTATTTAAGACTAAGTATGAAATGTTTAGTGGTCAGTGTAATTGTTTAGATCATTAGTTTCCAGTTGAAATTACATGAGAAAAAATATAAACGGTTACTTAATTATAGATAAGCCACAGAAGGGAACCACATTATAGATTGCATTATATTTGCACCTATGATTTGTACTTTATTTTTTTTCTCTCTCTCTCTCTTTCTCTCTTTATAACTCACTCTCTTTATAGGTCTCTCTCTCACACTTCCCTTCCTTCCTTCCTTCCTTCCTTCCTTCCTTCCTTCCTTCCTTCCTTCCTTCCTTCCTTCCTTCCTTCCTTCCTTCCTCCCTCTCTCCCTCCCTCTTCCCCCCCCCCTCTCTCTCTCTCTCTCTCTCTCTCTCTCTCTCTCTCTCTCTCTCTCTCTCTCTCTCTCTCTCTCTCTCTCTCTCTCTCTCTCTCTCTCTCTCTCTCTCTCTCTCTCTTACTTTTTTCTGTCATTTTTTTATAGTTTTTTTGTTTTGGGTTGCACAGATAATTTTCTCACCCTCACTGATCCATCAGCATAAAGTTACTTTATTCAAATAATGTCACAAGAATGCCAATACAGGAAACTTATATGGGAGATGTTCTGAAACCTCCATAATCCCCTTCTCTTTTCTACAGGTGAGGGAAACCCTGATGCAGAACCTGGTGCTCGACTCACCTGCCACCTTCTACTGAGGATCTTCAAGAGTGTTGACACGCCTCAGCCCTCGCAGTACTCTGCTGGTATGGATTTGCATAGATCTCTCTCTCTCTCTCTCTCTCTCTCTTTCTCTCTCTCTCTCTCTCTGTGTGTGTGTGTGTGTGTGTGTGTGTGTGTGTGTGTGTGTGTGTGTGTGTGTGTGTGTGTGTGTGTGTGTGTGTGTGTGTGTGTGTGTGTGTGTGTGTGTGTGTGTGTGTGTGTGTGTGTGTGTGTGTGTGTGTGTGTGTGTGTGCGCTATTTTATATGTAGTTGTTCATGATTCCTTCATAATTTTCACATCCATGGTTAAAAGATAAATGATGTGGAAAACTGCAGTTATGGAAGTGGATGCAGATATCCAGTCTATCTCTAATGATATGTAACAAGTCATTTTTTACACAGGATCTTCTCAAAGTGTCACAGCTGGCATGTCACAACGCAGCATACGACTCAGCTGTGACAGGCATCTGCTAGCTGCTGCACACACTGCCATTACACTCAGCCCCGTTCTTGCAGTCCTGAAGGTTGGAATACTTCAACAATTATTAGGTTTATTAGTGTATAATCAGTTATATGAACTCTGGTGGAAAAAAAATTAAAAAAATTGTGAATTTGAGAAAATTCTCAGCTGTTCTGACTACATCCAGCATGCTCTGGGTGGAGTGTTAAGAAAATTCATAGAAATAACATACTATAGTTAATTGTAAATATAACATTTTGAGGGTGAACTGAGCACATATGCCTCCCTGATAGATGAAGTGTCTATCAGGAAGGTGCTCATATACTTGCATAAGAAATACAGAATCATTTAGCATTCTAGTGTACCATGGAGTAGCTAGCAACATCCTCCCAGTATACACACATTTTAAAAACAAAAACTAGAAATAGGCACATTACCATTAATTCTTTTCTTAACCCAATGTCAGCAGGTTTATGTACTGTCCCCTTCAAATTTTAGTGAGTTTTGTTACATACAGATGGCTCCACATGTTCTAAGCCAGCAAGGAGTCTATCAGTTGGCCCTAGTGACCGATCCTGATTTCCCTATTCCTGGAATTGGCGTGAAAATGTGTTTGTGTTTTTCATTCCAATACTGTTAATATTGACATTGTTATCATTCTTTTTGATATTATGATTAGTAAATTGTTATTGAAATATTAATAACATCACAATATACATTCAGACTATATACATTAACAAACCACTGGATATCATGGTGACAGTCCACATTATAATGCATTCCTATGGGAAATTGCTTTGTCAGAATTTGTCAAATTGTTATTTGTCATATTTTTCTGGGTCATATTAATATGAATAATGGGGACCCTGTGTATATCACTTTTATAATGTTGTAAAATAACTTAAGTATACTGGTTGTAAGCTAAATAATTTTCAGTGTCAAGTAATCTTTCAAAGATAATCAACTAATGCAGTTCTTTTGGTATGGAAATATAAGAAATGGTGTACAGATAGTACAAAGGATTTATATACAATTCTTTAGTACCCAATAACATAAGCATATTTAAAGTCATGTTTGATTTCCAGGCCATGCTAATTGTAAGTGATGTGCTGAGTGGTCAGAGCAAAAGCCAGGCATCCATTTCTGACATTCTGGGAACCTCTGACATAGGCAGCGGTTCCAATGACTCTGACATGATGGGGTAAGTGACATATACTCAGACATGAATTCTTGCATGAAATAATAAGACATTTTTTGTTTAGGAAAAAAGAAATGCTAAACTAAAGGTCACAATGTGTTCTTCAACAGAGTTTGATATGCACAGCACAAACTAAGGTGTATATTTTTG
>NC_051397.1:46428696-46431196 GCF_015228065.2 Penaeus monodon | reverse complement strand
TTTTAGACTCAATGGTCATTTAGGAATGTCCTCTTGCATTATTTCCACCAGCAAATGAATTTTGGAATGAGCCATCCATGAGCCATGGCTGGAAGAGCAGCAGCTCCAGGGAGGAGACTTTTCCAAGCTCAGTATCCTGTTCCTACCCACTGTGGCTGGTGGTGTGGGATGTGTTACAGAAAATTGAATAACATGAAAATGAAAAAATAATACAAATAACAAAATGTTTCTTATTGTTATTACTAACCCCTCCGATCCAGATGCTGTGATCATCACGTCAGGAAAAAATCTGGCTCGGGGGTCAAGTGGCTTGAACATGCCGTCATGGGAAAATCTGGCTGCTGGCCGGATGACGCGAACCTGTTGTTGTGAGTGTTTCAGCTGAATGCTGGGGTGGCGGGGGTGGCGGAAAAGAATGGCCACGAGTGCACAAACCTCATGGGGTTGATTAGATTCATTTGGCTATTTTGCATTATTCCCATCAGTAAACGAGTGTGGAACATAATGTCCGTGAACCATGACTGGAAAAGCGCTGGCTCCATGGAGGATGCCAATTCCATGCTCAGCATTGACAATTAATGTAATGTTAAATATTTTTATTTTTCCTGCACTGAATTGTAGATTGCCTTGAGAGTTGTGGAAGCTGTGCAAAGAAAACAGTCTATTACTGTCTGGATAATGCAAATCAAATGGCAGATATAGACATTGGAAAATGGCCAAAAAGCTAAAAATGCTTATGCATAAAAGAGGAAATAACATTGCAAATAGGAGGCACACATGTTCACCTGGCCTACAAGCTGTGCACCCGGCAGACCAGCTGCTCATGTAAGCCTAATGCCAGCATTTTTGGTCATGTGATTGCCTTAATACAACAAGATCTAAGGGGATAAATACATATAGTAGTAGACTACTTGTAGAGATGATATGGGATCTGTACCAGTAAAACAGTCTATTACCATCTTGATACAGCATATCAAATAACAAATATTGACCTTGGATGGAAACTACTCAAAAAGCAAAAGATGCTTATACAGAAAAAATATGATGGCATTGCAAAGGGGAGGCAAGATGTCTTCATACCACACACAAGTGTTGGTGTGGGCTGGGTTTACAGGTCGTATACCCAGGAGAGTCGTCACTCAAGCAAGCCTAATGCCAGGATCTTGTCAGCAATTCTTTTGTTAAAATTCCCAGTAAAAGTATCCTGTCTGCATGGTAGAAGAGCTATCAACTAATTGAACTGAGTAATAGAGGCATGGCAGGTGTTTCCATCAAGATGACCATTCTCGCCATAGAGTGGCATCTTAAGGGTTAAGATATGTGGCAATATATAAAGTCTTTAATGCTCAAGATATTATTTCTGTGTGTTGGATTCCTTTGCTTGTTATTATTTTCTTTTTCCTTTCTATTCTCATATTCATGCATTTAACTCATGGAAAGGATTCACTTGTTGATAAGATTCTTTCCATATATGCAGAGAAACACTCAAACTGATTGCCAGGAGTTAAAGACACTTTTAGAAACTTCTGTCCTTACAGGGAGTGATTAAAAAAAAAAATTGATTCATCTTCTATATTTGGAAATTTCCTCTGTTTAATAATACACATCCTTCATCTTTTGCAAGATTATAGTGGTCATGTAATATGATATATAGAAATATTTTGCTATTGACTGTTTGTAGAGAAATAGAGGGATTCCAGGGTTGTTAAGGAATTAATATATTGGATCTGGTTGCATCACGGCAATCAAATCAACAAAAATCAGGGCATTAGGCTTACGTGAGCTGCTGCTCAACTGAGTGGTGCCAACACGTGTGTGCTGTGACAAGACTTTATGTCTCCTATTTACAAAGTTATTTACTCTTTTTATGCATAAGTGTTTTTAGCTTTTTGGCCATTTTCCAGTGTACATATTTGCCATTTGATTTGCATTATCCAGATGGTTATAGACCTTTTTCTTTGCACAGACACCATATCATCTCTCTAGGTAGTCTACAACTCGGTGCAAGAAGAATAAAATTATACAACACTTTGTATTTGTGTTATTTTAAATTTTTTACGTAATATTCAATTTTCTGTAATACAACCTTTGTCACCAGTCACAGTGCCAGGAATATGATGCTGAGCATGGAAATGGCATCCTTTATGGAGCTGGCACTCTGCCAGGCACTGCTCACGGACATTACATTTCACACTCGTACATTTCGATGAAAATAATACAAAATCACCAAATGAGTAAAATAATAGGTTTGTGTACTCATGGTGAGTCCTCCATCACCCCGGTCTTCAACCGAAACACTTACAACAGCAGGTTCGCATCACCTGGCATACAGCCAGATTTTCCCGTGATGGCATGTTCATGTCACTCACCCCTTGGTCCAGGTTTTTTCATGATGTGATGGTCATGTCACCCATATCCAAGGGGTTAAGGTAATATACCTGTGTGTGGGTGTGTCTGTCTGCTTTTTATCTTTCTGTATGCTTATTATTCCTAATGATGA
>NC_051397.1:46408696-46418696 GCF_015228065.2 Penaeus monodon | reverse complement strand
CATTCAAATGTTACATAAACAACCCTGTGTTTATCATCACAAAACCAAGTATAAATCCTCTATTCCTTCTATTCATACATGGACTTTGGTCCACTTTGAGCATCTAAGGCCTTACCATCTCCAAAAGTGAAAATGTGATCATAAATAACTAAAATTAAGAATAACACTGTACTACACTTTAATAATTTGTCAGATATTTTCCAATAAACTTTACTAATAGACAAGCAACCCTGTAACCTCAGCATTATATCCCTGGCATATCTCCAGTAGAAGGACTCCAGGATTAGACATCATCACAGAATTCACCAGCCTAAGCAGAGCCATCTGCCTTACTCCTGCATTCTATAAAGCCCACTCTCATTAAACAAAAGCTTGTAATCCATCTTGCAAGAAACATGAAAGTGCAATATTCTACTACACTATATTAAAAAAAAAAAGTGAAAGCTCATAGGAGCATCAGACAAATAATAATTATGGTATAGTTTCAATTTGCATTTGCTATTAAAAATCTTTTCAATGGTTTCATTTGTTGCAGAATAAGCAAATGATTTGAAGATATTAAAAAAGTAACACAGAAAAAATATAATAAAAAAATTGCAAATAATAATAAACTCGTGAAAATGCAAGAGAGGTGATTCTCCAAAGGCAAGATGCTGCAGCATTCAATATAGGATAGATTAAAGTCCATAATCTGGGTCTTAATCATTGCTTCAGAAATCAGGGCACCTCTTGAATGACCTCTCTTTCTGACTAGTGCTTTTATCTTATGTTTATACTACTGTTCAGGACACTGAAAACTAAAATGTCTCATCATAAAATGAGGAATGCTGTCTTTTGAGTGCACTGTACTCAAAACAACTGATGGATAGGCAGAAGGCAGGAGAATATAGACACCCAACAACTACTTCCAACACTATGAGGAATCATGTTTAGAGCACCAAGATGGAATGTACTTAAAAGAACACAGTGGCTGATCAGTGTACATACCCATGGCACCTACAGAGTATGGACATAGGAAAATAAGGGATGCCGAGAAGCAAAGATAATGCACGTCCATATCCTTAAGCCAATGTTTGACATGCAATTATGAAAGGGTGACAATTCCATGACCAAAGTCTGGAAAGAGCACCCACCTTAGGCCTGAATTTCTTTGTGCAAGATATAATATAATTAATCTGATAAAATAAGTTCAAACTTTTTTTTTTTTTTTTTTTTTTTTTGAAGACCTATTTTTTCCTCCAGCCAAGGCACAGAATTAACTAACCATACAGACGAGTTGTGTGACTGCCTTCAGTGTAATTACCCAGAATGACTGGATGAGGCCAGGGCCCTATGTGTGACTTGAAACACATCTGACATTATTTCAGAATCCAACTATAATCCAACTCCCTCATGTTCCTACCCAACCTACTAAGTCCCTTTGTGCTGCAATTTGAGCAAAATATAATATGGGTTTAAAGTTTGTGCCACCTATGCAAAAGCTTACTGTTGTTGATGTGAACCACTAGAAAACACTTGATACATATGTCATTCCTTTCCCTTGAAGTATTACAATTCTACCCATATTTTGAGGATACTTGCATATAAACCACAAGTCAAAATGAAGTTAATATAAATAATGTTATTGTAACTTATATTATAAGATGTATGACCTACATCTGAATATAGTTCACTAATTATATGCAACACTCGCACTAATGTTGGTCTGTAACACAAGCAAATTTCACTATTAAAAAAAAAAATAAAATAAAATAAAAAAAATTAAGTACACTTATGTTCAGGTCAGTTCTATCCTTAAACATACTCCAAAATATGCTGACAGCTGACTGTACCAATGTACTGAATGTTTTTTAAGAAAAATGAACACAAGCAAAATGAAAAGCAAATGTTATTTTTATTTTATCTACCCTTCACAACCTCAAGAGCCTAATTCCTCAAATGTAAGCAAATAGGAATGATACCATAATAAGGCAAACCTGAGAACCCCAGGCAGAGCAATGGTAGTAAGTGTTAACTTTTTTAACCATTTAGCAAAGAGCTATCACTGTATAAGTAATTTCATTTTATTGTTGGCTGGTTACACTTACGAGAAAAACCTTCCTGCTTTACCACAAGTATAAGATTATGTAAAAAGATGCATGCCAAGGTTTCCTGCAGCAGCTTCTTAAAGGCAATACTGATACTTCTCTTTATACACAATGTGTGTGGAACTGACACTTGTGACCAGGCTTAACTATGAAAAAGAAAAAAAAAGGGGTGGAGGAGTTCTGGTCACATCATTATAAATTCACTTTGCTTCCAAAATGATGCATTTTCTTTTGGCTACAAAATGGAAGGTGGTGTCCTAAACAAAATTTGAATTATATAATTTACATTAGCACACGAGTGTACTATTTGTGAATGGTCACCGCATCTTGTATATATACACAGTAGTATATACATATAGTTACAGAAATTATCATCAGGAAAGGAGATCCTCCCAAAAACAATAACTTACTCTCTCATATCAACAGAGGCACAGCAACATTTAATTAGGAAAAAAGGAAATCATACATATAAAACGTATTAACAATGTCATGAACACCTTAGCAACTACACCTAAGGCCTTGGATGATATGCCTGGCAAGTCTTCTCGAACATCTGATTTCTGATGCACTTTTGATGCTTACCTTGATATGCAGTTTGTAACTTACATGGACATGACAACATATCACAAATACTTTCCAGTAAGGAAATTCAAATACATTACATAATATCAAGACGGAGATGTAGTTAATTAAAAGCAGTAACAGATTGGTCTCTCATATATAAGACTCAAAAATGAATATATATTGTTCCTTGTGGAAACTTTGAAATTTGTTCAAAGAATGTTCTAAGAAGTCAATAAATAATATTCTTACCATATTTACCTTTGCAGCTAATATGAAACATCCCATACTCCATGGATTTCCTTAAGCCTAGATGGATCTCAAAAGCATTGCCAAAACCCTACCCAAAAACAGGTCAATGATCCCAGCTATCCAGAGGAATACCCTGGTATATGCATGATACTGCTGAATACCTCTGATCAAAGCTGTTTAAATCCTTTCATGCATTGACAACCCTCAACCAATCTGTATTACAGCTAGTTTGCAACATCATCTTGATAGATAAGAGGTGTTAGTTTGGGGTGCTGGCAAAGGTCAGCGCCTGTGGCCACACAACAGATGCCGAGGGGGATGAGGGAGGGTGGGTCTCCAGCACCACCTGTTCAACACCCTCAGCCTCACTCCCACTTATTGTCTGCCCAAAGCCCTGGGCCATCCTGATGGCAGCTGGGACACCCTCCCCCTGCAGGTCTCCACTGGTGCCTGCCCCATCCTGTCCCTCAACAGTGTGTATGTTGACTGAACTGCTGCCACTGGTCACAGTCCGTGAGGTTGAGGTCACTGTGGAGGCAGTACCCGCAACAGGCAAGCCAGGGATAAGAGAGATAAACTGTCCTGCAGGGAGAGAGAGTGTCACTGTCTCTGGGCCATCTGTGGTGACCAGAGCCAGGGTGGCACCCTGCTGCCCTCCATCGCTACTCACCAGCAAAGGTCGTCCACCCTGGGCTGTTCCCACAACTACTTGCTGTCCTTCTGCTCCCGTGCCAACTATGCGCACATATTGCTCCCCACCACTGAGGGGAGTGATCTCCCCCATGGCCTGGGTAAGAAGGTCATCCTCCTTCACCTCCACACCAGCTTCCTCAGACTCTCCTCTGGTCAAACTTACTAACCGATGGTTCCTCAAGATGCTGGCATCAGTGACAAGCTGGCCTCCAAGGGTCAGTTCCCCTGACAAGCCTGCTGGAGCCTCCATCTGAGCCTCATCTTCCTCCACTGCTGCCTCAGGTGCTTCAGCTGAGTACTCCTTCATCTGTGACTTGTGGTTGCAGAGGTCAGGGTGGTGGTGCCGCTGGTGTCGCAGAAGCCGGGCCCGGGTTGTATACTGGCGGTAGCACCATAAGCATGGATGGGGGTATGTCTTGGAATATGCAGGAACCTCACCATTCTCATTCTCATTGTGATTGGTGGAAGGCGGGGGAAGCTCTGCTCCTGGGTGATACTTCAGGATGTGTAATTTCCTCTTACTACTGCTGCGGTACATCTGCAAGAGTTGTGGAAATCCATCTATACCTCATAATACCCAAAAAACAAACCACTCTGAACTTACATAGCATATAAAACACCTCAAATATCCACCTAATGCCTAATCCTGGGTTACCTTATCACAATGCTGGCAGCTGTAACATCGCTTTGCCTTGAGGATGGGTTGGTTTAGCTCAGGTACTGTTGACGGGTCAATGTTTGGGTGACGCTTCGCCAGGTGGTTAACAAGCATGCCACGCCGCTTGAACCCCAAGAGGCAGGTGTGGCACTTGTACAAAAACTGTTTGTAATCAGCAGGATCAACCTATGGCAGGAAAAGGAGAAGCAATTCTTCTTCTTAGACACTTCAAATAGATAAGATTAAATCAACTGCTGGTGTACTGCACTAAGATAATAGGTTTGGAGACCTATTAGATTCATATATATTTTAAGTTCATGAAAGTAACAGTAGATGCCTCATGTTGAAAACAAAGCACCAGCACCAGTCTTGAAGTAGCACCATACTAACCCCAAATTGGAGTGTCCAATGCATAAAATTGTCTTCTTCCTAAAAAAGGTTTATCAAAAGCTGTTCTGACGAAGACCTTCTGGTGACACAATAAATATGGCAAATTTATTGAGACTAACAGTAAAACTAAAATTAAATAGACAATAGCATCTGTTTACTAACACTTCATTCTGAGGCATTCTAATTAAAAATTTCCTAACGCTACAAAAGACATAGGGAAAAAAATCAGATGAAGCTCTATCCTCAAAACTGAAATCAAAACACTTTCTGCAGTCTGAGCCAGAGGCAAGCAGACACTTATAAATAGAATCAAAACAAAGAAAGAGGGAAAAATAAAGCTTAATATATCACACTCAATGAACTACTTTCTCATCTGTGTGTACATTGATAATGCTGAGAAAACTCAAAACACTGAAATGTTACATTCACAAGGCAACAGTGATATCAAATGAGATCTACCTTTTTCTATAGAAGAAATGAAAATAAACTTTTTCTCTCAAATCTAATGGCTTTGGCAGAGCATCCTCTTTAACCTCTTATTGCCTGGCACATCTTTAGCCGTCATGAAAATCCTCATGATGAGTACTGCTCCATGCGTCACAACTCGCTAAAGTGACTTGAATGGGAAGTTCCGCTATACACAGTGAACTCCCCAGCCAAAAGGCTAGACAGTTGCCAGAAGTCACCAGAATGAGTGATACAGAAATATCTGGCACCATTACTGTAGGGTTAAAATAATGTTGATTCATATTTCATTTAATTTATGAACTGATCTAATTAATCATTCAATTACTGTTCTCTGCCTCATTACCATTTATTCTTTTTTCCTATCTTACAGGATACATCCTTTTCCACCTCCCTCTTTTTTACCCCTTGATCTGAGGAAAAGAAGCTAAGAGACATAGGGCAAGAAAGACACCTCTTTGACTCGCATGGATGCACGTCTTTGACTTCATTCACCCTTTCTCTCTACCTCTCACACAATACCTTTGGGACAAACTTGGGGGGTCCTTTGGCGACTGCTTTGGAAGTTTTGGCCTCACGGTCATTAGAGTGCATGCGCTTAGAGTGCTCACGGAGCTTGTCCTTCCGCTTGAACCTCTTGCCACAGTCTGGACATAGGAAGTCACGGCGCTCTGAATGACTGCAAGAATGAGAGAATAATGAAGTTATAAAAACTAATAAACCCTAATGTTCAGTGATATACTTCTATATTAAGATGCTAATAACACATACACAGAAAGGGAGTAGGAATGGGAGTGGGAGTGGGAGAGGGAACAGGAGGAGGAGAGGAATAGAAGAGAAGGAAGAGGAGGAGGAAGAGATAGGAGAGGGGCCAGCTCACCTAAGCATATGAATCTTGAGTTTGTCCACAGATGGCATCTCCTTACTGCATATGGAACATGTGTGAGGCATGATGGCGTGGTATGAACGAATGTGCCGGCGAATCTTACTATACGTGGGGAAAACCTGCCAGAATGGAAAATACAATAAATAACAGGACTGAGGACAGAGTCTATATGATTTATGAGGTAATGGGGGCATACATATATATCAAAAACATTATCAGATTTTTATAATTCCTGGGTACCATTTAATGCTCCAAAACTAGCTAGAATGCATCTGCTTGTAAGAACATTTTTTTTTTTTTTTTAAGCAAAGGATCAAAACATTCAGAGACATCAATGTATATAAAGAGATCAGGTAAGTACAGTCAGCACCATAATATCTCTGCCTCACAATGTGCGTTCAACATCAATAGTAATATGGAGGGAGTACTACTGGTTGTACTGGTGGCAAATTCCTTACACTCAACACAACCTGCCATGCATCTTGGAAAAGATTCCACCAGCCTGAAAGAGACTGGGCTCAAGGTTTCCCAATATGGAGGTGTTCCACAAGATGAGGCATGGCTGAGATGTCCCTCCTCAAGGCACCTTTTCATGAGCCCTTAGATGTTCTTAATGCAGATTTGGGGAATTCCCCAACATCACTGTTGGCCAGTGAACTGTCCTGCTGGAACATGTTGGACTGGCAGCAGCTAAAGCAGTCCTCAAGAAGTTCAGCAAGCAGCTCCAAGTAGAAGTCTTTGCTCACAGTCATGTTCATTGGCAGTACAAGATTCCCTGTCCCGTCGTACCCCATATTTCTTAGCCTTTTACGGATGGGTCACATGTTGAGCTGTCATAACAAACTGCATGGTCTGCGCGGTACAGCTATACGCTCAGTGACTTGCAAGAGAACGTGGAGTGGCAAGTTCTGTTACATGTAGTAGAAACCCATGCCCAGCAGCTGGACGTTGCCAGAAATCACCAGAGTTTATGACACTGAGGGATTTCTGATACCCGTCAGTGTTGGGTTAAAAAATATAACTCTTTTCTGTCTTTGTTTCTTGGTGAGCAATGGTTTTCATCACAGCTGGCTGTGTTCACAAGAGAATTCATCCTTGAGGCTGCACTGGACCATACAATTGTAGATAGGGTGCATCTACCACTTGAACTAGTTATTGTCTCTTTACAGAGAGACAATAACTTTTTACAGAGTAATTGTAGTGGGTGTGAATTCCCCCTGTTATGGCTGGGTGCTGTACATGAAGTGAAGCTATATGGGGAAGCCAGAGAGGCATCTAGTCTGTGAAGGACTGGGGAGTCCTGTGCTGCTGCTACTTGCTGAGGTGTGGCTGGAGGATTGTAGGTTGATGATCTCGATTCCAGATCCTGAAGCCTAAGTACACAGGGTCTATGTAACGAGGGGAGCCTGTGGTCCAAACAGAGAGCTGAGAGGCATCTGTGTCAACCAGTAGGTTATGAACGCTCCCTCAGCAGCAGTGGATTCTTTTCCTTAATTTGGGGCTCAATCTTTACTTGATGTGATACGAATTTGAGAATCCTATTACTTATTTCACAGGGTCTCCCAGAGTGCAACTTGTGATAGGGTGGATTCATACCTTCAGCTTCTGTGATCTTCTTTGTCCAGGGCTGGACTGTTTGGAGTGCAACTCCAAAGTGGAAATTTCCTTATTACTTTTCTCTAAAGCAATCAGGGATGCAAGAGCTGCAATTTTCTCCTTTGAGAAATCTGATCCTCAAAGAATTTCTGTACACAAACTAAAAAGGGAAGGCAAGTTCAGTAGAAAGAAAAAAAGAAAGAAAGAAAGAAAGAAAGAAAGAAAGAAAGAAAGAAAGAAAGAAAGAAAGAAAGAAAAAAATCACAAAAATTCCTTCTCTCATTGCCAGCGCCTCAGGTACACTGGCAGGAGATAAGTACACTTTGGTGACAAAGCTCCGCCCCCTTGACCGATATTAGCCACTCCAATACAAGTGGTTTTCTTTGAGTATATAGAGGGGGTACTTGATAATTTTATTCATCCCATTACTTTTGGTGCTGACTGTATATAGTGAAAAAGTTGACATATTTTGGTTTGTTTTCATAATCATGGAGAGAAATATGCATAACTGAAAACTTGAATGCATTCAAACTAGCCTGATCTATTTGTAAAAAAATACCCATTTGCCCTCAACAGACTTTTTTAAAAATAATATAATCTTGTAATATATTATTACCACATCACTCTATGAAAACACTACATAACAAACATCCTCACAATCATATATACATCCTAACAATCACGCTTAAACTTTACATAGACAAACACATATACAACAGCAAACTAAATATACATGCATGCAAGCATACACACACACACACACACACACACACACACACACACACACACACACACACACACACACACACACACACACACATATATATATATATATATATATAGAGAGAGAGAGAGAGAGAGAGAGAGAGAGAGAGAGAGAGAGAGAGAGAGAGAGAGAGAGAGAGAGAGAGAGAGAGAGAGAGAGACTGACAGACAGATGCACACACGCATGCACGCATGCACACACACACACAAACTACATGCAAGAACACCTGCACTGCATGCAGTCACACAAACACATACACAAAACTACATAATAGTAATACAAAAATGTTACACCTACACTCATCCACACCCCAAACCAAACCCTTACCTTTTTACAAGTCGGGCAAGCGTATTCCCCATTGACACAGTGTGAGGATACATGGGACTTCAGCCCGGCTACGGAGAAGAATCCCTCCCTGCAAATCGGGCAGTCATAGCCTTTACTGCCCTCTGTGAAGTCAGGACATTAGTGCTCATCTTTTCCTCACGCTCTAAGTGCAAACGCGTGTTCACCAAGTATTGAGCAGGCAAGTGAGCGCTTATCTACTGTGCTCTTTGCGCTCTACTCTCTCTGAACCCTTATGATGGCTCTACTGTGATAGAATTATTGTTTGGGTTTGTTCTATGTCAGTCTCGGTAGTGCCAAAAGCTAGATGAATATTGAGATTTCCTGTCTTACTGATCTTTTTTTATGTATGCTTAAATTACTGTCAAAACATTTGATCTTAAAAATCACTTTTCACAGTTAATTAACTTGATGTCACAATATCTCCAGAAACTGCAATGATATTACTATGGGATGAAAAGAACCTCTCTAAGTCAAAGACAGAAAATAGAAAGTTACCAAAACTGAGAAAAGTGCATTTAAAATATCTTTGCACATAACACATACTCATATCTTACCAGCTCCAAAACTTTACATAGCAGCTAAATACCTCAGCATGATGCACAACTCACCAATATGAAACTTGATGTGTGTGTTAAGGGCTGTATTGCTACAGAAGCGTCTGAGGCAGAGGCTGCATCGGAAGGGCTTCTCCGTCTCGTTGCCATGGACGGCCATGTGCGCTTCCAGCCGCTCGCGACGCAAGAATGACTGGAATCAAAGCTCTATTCTGATGAAGGGCTCTTTATAAAACTAGAAAAATGTTTAAATTATCATTAGAAAAATAATATCTTATTACAGAATCCATACATTATCTAGGGTGACCATGTACTAAAATCCAATAGATCCATATAACCCACAAAATTCAACACAGGCATACAACATATATGTATGGTCTTAGTAATACTACACATATATACCATGCAAAAATGTATCAACATATGACTTCAAGAAATTACAATGCTTATTGATGTAGTGACTGTGGTAATGACTACTTGCTCCTTGCTTCAAAACTTTTGAGCAGGCAGAGGGTTTTGTGACTTGGTTGTGACTGCTAGCATTATTGTGCTGTGAATAGCACAATTCACATTAAATAAATAAATTCATAACAGCTGAACACCAGAATCTGAAGTGCCATTTTAGTTTTAGTTGTCTATCTATAGCACACCTGTAATGACTAAACAACACTAGTTTTGCTGTGCTTAAGAGCCCTAAAGCATTTCACCAAGATTTATATAATAGTGTAAGTGTAAAATGATGTT
>NC_051397.1:46403696-46406196 GCF_015228065.2 Penaeus monodon | reverse complement strand
CAACCGTAGCAAATATCAAGATAAAAAACATCAGTACCTGAAGTCATGATAATAGAAATTGTAGCTCTACGTCACCTAAGAAAATCACTGACCTCGTCATGACACACCAGGTGTTGCTGTAGCTCTGCTGATGACTCGAAGGCCTCGTCACATTCGTAGCACGGCCAGGACTTCCTCAATGACTCAAGGACTGAAACCAAAGAGCGACATGAATACTGGTTATCTGAGCTACAATCAAAACTGAATTTGGAGAAATAAGCTTCTAATATGAATGATCTGAACTAAGAGTAGCTTAAAATGAACTGAGCTAAACTAATACGAAAATTCAGTGTTAGAAATAGTCAGCTATCTTTGTGCTGCATTATTGGTCCGGTCATCATAATAATAAGAAAGTGTAAAACAAATCGTCCTTACTCTTAATCTCCTCTGCTGTTGGCTGCAAGATGTGAAGGCCTCTTTTGTCACCATATTGCTTTGAGTACCTGCAAGAGATTAATTAAGGTGCTAATATCTATACAACATTTATTTCTCAATTCATACTAAAAGACACTTCTTTATCATTTACAAAAAAAGAAGAAGAAAAAAAGAGTATATAAAAATACACTCACATTCAATTACAAATTACAAAATCAACTAATTACAGTGAACTCTTCCCAATCAGTAATTTACTGTCATTTTCAAGAAACAACCCAAAAAATAAGGCAATCAACACAAGCATCCTCCTGTTGTGGCTATGCTATTAGAGCTCTTACCCAACTCTGAGTTCTGTGCGTGGGGCAATGTCTGTGGTAGTGAGGAAGACTAGGTTCTCATCCACTTGCATGACTACGCAATTCTGCTCTAGGTATGTGGTGGCCTGACGCACAAATCGCATCCAGTTGGAGGTGGCTGTTAAGTTCAAGATTGCAATTAAACTATTATTCTGAATATTCAGATTGCTATTACAAACTTCTGTAAACTCACTGAGATACAAATCAGTATAACAAGAAGTGAGGGAAACTTTGGAGATGGATACTTACCTTCATCAGAAGTGTCGAGGTGCAGTGTCTGATCACCCTGCTTAATGGTGTAGATAAGGCCATGTGGAGACACTGACCCATTTGAGTCTTCCTTCAAGACGCCTTCTATAGGGCCGAATTGTGTGCGCTTTGGAATGGCCTTGCGCACAAACACACCATATTCTGCAGAGGAAAATGAGGATCAGAAATGAAGATGGAATATTAAAATAAGAACAAGAAAGAAATGAGAAAAATAGTCTTCTAGATCTATACACACTACCTTATTAGTCAACAGCATATTCTTTTCAGTTCTGTAAACAAAAAAACATACATACATACATACCTTCTGTGTCTGCAATTTTACGGATGATGAGATGTTGCGCAGGAAGAGAAGCCCAAGCTCTTGTCCTAACTGGTTTGTCTGAGATTGCTTGTATTCGATGTTGTGGGCACTCATGGGAATACGCCTGCTCGCAATCTCCACACCCTGTTATATGAAATCAAAGTAAAATCAGTAACATTGTTACCGATGTTATTTCTAATGTTATTACAACCAACTGCAACTCTTGTCATCAAAATTACAACTATTAACGCTGAGAGTAGCAATCACCAAATAAGTAAAATATACAGTATACAATAGTTCTAATACAATTATCTATTATCAAAACCAGGGATCTAGCTATCAATAATGAAGAAATTAAAATTTGTCCCCTGCCACACCACCCTTTTGGACGTAGAATAAAGGGAAGAACAAAAATGCACACGGATATGCTGAAAGCCTTTGGCATATTCGTGAGTGTTTTTGTTCTTCCCTTTGTTTTTCTATTTGCAATTTACTCGACAAGAATTCCACACTCTTGTAGACACACAAATATACTCACAAATATCAGCTCCAATAAAGCTTGGGACATCTGAATCACTGACGGAAGAATTGACTTCATTCTGTCTTTGTCCACTTGCTTCTTGTAGAGAGTCATTAGCAGCACTATCACTACTGCATGGTTGAAGAGCCTAAAGAAGAAAAAAGTAAGTGTTAGTGATCTGATATATGGAAATCTTTATTTTTGGGCACACTCTATTTTCAGTTAATACCACCGAATCACAAGTTACTGTCATGTTTATCGAAAACAACTTACCTGAGATTCTGGCCTGAGTTGAGATACAAGGCTACTAGCTTCCCTCTGCAACTGCTTTCCTATAAACAAAAAATATGCAAATAATTAATATACTTTATAAACCAAATAAATAAATGCAGGTTCAACAGACCTGATAAATTCTTGAAATAAGCAGGTTGTATCAAATGAAAATAAAGTTATGAAATAAAGATAGCACTGCTTACTATTATCTTGGAGGGGAAAAAAAAAAAAAAAAAAAAAAAAACACACACACACACACAATATCCTATCAAAAAAGTACTACCATTGCCTACCCTGAAATGATAACTGGTACAGCATATATTAATGAACATGCATCATATTTTAGTCTAATATCAAGTGTTTTCC
>NC_051397.1:46396196-46398696 GCF_015228065.2 Penaeus monodon | reverse complement strand
ATATATATATATTATTTATTGAACAGTCATTAGTGGTCTATTCAAAATATAGCAAAACGGAGTCAACAATTAGGACCAGTGGATAGAACAAGAAGGGGATAAAGAAAAGGAAAAGGAAAGGAGAAGAAAAGACCAAGCAGAATCAGGTGAGGCGAGGGCTGAGGAGCAAGTAGGGGCGACACCTTACCCTCTCCTAAGCCCCAACGACAACAAGCAAGGGTTATTATATATATATAAATATATATATATATATATATATATATATATATATATATATATATATATGTGTGTGTGTGTGTGTGTGTGTGTGTGTGTGTGTGTGTGTGTGTGTGTGTGTGTGTGTGTGTGTGTGTCTCTGTGTGTGTGTGTCTCTGTGTGTGTGTGTCTGTGTGTGTGTGTGTGTGTGTGTGTGTGTGTGTGTGTGTGTGTGTGTGTGTGTGTGTGTGTGTGTGTGTGTGTGTGTGTGTGTGCATGTGTGTGTGTGTTTTTACATGTATATCTCTCTATCTATATATATGTATGCAAACACACATTTGTCTTAAAGAAAGAAAAAAAAAAAAAGATCCAATTTAGAATTATCTTCCACAGACTATTAATCAACAAATAATATTCCTATAAAATTTCCACTCCCACTAAATGCCAAAACTGTTTTCATAAGAATGATTTGTGACATTATGAATATAATCAATTGTGAATCGCTTAAAATTCCGATATGTCTCAAAATAAATCAAAATTATGCGATAAATCAAGATGCTTCATGAATAGAAGGGCATAATCTTTACCTCCATACGAAAATAGTTTCGATAAAGACGTTCCTGTGTAAAGATTTTTTTTTTTGTTAATAAATGCAATTCTTTCTTGGTTTTACGAGCATATTGTTTTTCTTATTACTGTAAGCTCAATATTATTGTTGTTAAAGCTGGTGTATTTATGGTTATTGTCCTTTTAATATTCGTTTTTATTGGTAACGGATATAATAATTTCAACAGCTGGATATACCCAACTAATCCCACAACACATAAATACGATTTCAATTTCATTTCCAGGGACAATAATAAGAAAACGCTGACAATAGACTAATAATATATTCTTCGCATTTCCCCCAAATCTTCAGCAAAGCCTGAAATTAACGGTCAAATTAACCGTTTCTCAGGTCATTATAAATCTCACCGGTCCCCTAAGGTCCCCACAAGACTTGCATATCAGAAATTGGGGAAGGTCAAGTTAATTTTCTGGGTATAATCTTTAGTAAAACCCATAAAGAGTAATTTCTCCTCCAGAAGGTGTTTATCCCAAGAGAAAATGACTCCTCTCTTAAGTAGGTCAAATCCCTTAGGCCATGACAGACTTCCAGCCCTTAAAATCCCAATCAAAATCATATTTAAACCAATACCCAGGCATATTTTAAGGGTCGAAAATTAGAATTCTGAATGCATATTACCAAACGTGCCCCTTGCGACCCTCTTGCCCAATGCCCTCAACCTCCTTCCTCTAACCCTGGGAGCAAGACCGGGGAAAAAAAAAAAAAATCCTATCCTGAGAAACTGAAATCCCTCCACATATTATAAGCCTGGGAACAACATGGCCTCCCCAAAAGGATATAGAAAAGCCTAGGCTGAAGGTCTATTACTCTTCCCTCCAAAGAAATAGGACACGACAGTGAGGGCGAGGCAAGGCATGAACGACGTGCGACCATTCATCGCGATCGCCTGAAATTAACTGCCAAGAAGACCTCTGAATTTGGGTCAAGTCCATTCCGCTGTCGTCGGGGGAAGACCCTTCTCCATCGGCCATTTTCGGGGGAGGTGTTGGCCCTTTCTCTCTGATATCTGTTAGCATGTTCGAGGGGTCGGGCATGTGACAGTATGGCTTGATAGGTACTTACTTGTGGTGGAACGAATCCGTGGTGGAGTTCTTCGAATCGGTTACAAATATACTGGATTAACTTTCTCCCCTTTTTCGCAAGGTTGGACTGGTCTGACGTCACGAGAGTATTGGAACACTGTCACTCTGATTTCCTTGTTATTGTTAATAAATAGGAATTGTCATATGTTTTGTATGGTTTAGATCTTGCAAAGTAGTTTTTTCTTCCATTTCTGTATTTTTATATGGCAGACGAGAAAATCCGTTCAATGAAAAATGAAATGTTTTAGCTTTTCCATCCACATAGTTATTTTCGCTTGAAAAGAAGAAAACGCGCGGAATATAAATTGCATACATTCTATATTGATACTGTTAATTGAATGTAATTCATTAATCCACGCATAATCATTAATGTACATATATAATTCTATATATCTGCCACAGTACAAATATTTTCTATGTGTTTGCAAAAGGAAAAAAGGAAATATTGTTCTCTGAAAGTTTAATCAAATTCGATAAAAAAGTAAATGAATAAACAAATATATATATATATATATATATATATATATATATATATATATATATATATATATATGTGTGTGTGTGTGTGTGTGTGTGTGTGTGTGTGTGTGTGTGT
>NC_051397.1:46381196-46386196 GCF_015228065.2 Penaeus monodon | reverse complement strand
ACTTGAGGTGATTCATGCCCTTGGTCACCGTGCCGATGGCAGCGCCCCCGGCGTCGCCCTGCGCCCCCCCGGCGTGCAGGCGGAAGTGGAAGGTGCACCTCCTCCCGCTACGGAAGAAGTGGAAGAAGGTGTTGGCCGTGTAGGAGCCCACCACCAGCCCCTTCTCCGCCTGCCGCCGGCTCTCGGCCCTCGCCGCCGGCTGCGCCTCCTCCCGAAGGTTGCCCAGCACGGGCTTCCGGAGGGGCACCCGGCCAGACAGTGTCGCCTCGGACTCCCCCGGCGACGGCGGCAGGAACGTCGCGTCCTTCAGCGTGGGCCCGCACTCCCCCGAGCACAGCAGGAAGAACTGGCTGCCCCTCGGCGAGTCCCGCAGCAGCCGCACGTAGATCCTGGCGGTGTCGCAGCCGGGCCAGCTCAGGTCGAGGAACACGGAGGGGGGGTTGCCCTCGGGCAGGAGCGACCGCAGGGACTCGAACTGCGGAGGAAACAAAGGGGCGGCGGGTCAGCGATGGAGACACTGGCAATCTGGCCCCGGCGGCGCCCTCGCCTCCCGGGAGGAAGGCGCGGAGCAACAAGGCTTACGTGCGATAAGCTACTCCTGCAGAAATCCCTTTCCCCTTTCCCTTCAACCTCCATGAGATACCCCTGCTCCACACACACACACACACACACACAAACGAACACACAAAACCACACAACACACACAAAACACACACACACACACACAACACACACAACACAACAACACAACACACACACAACACACACACACCAACACACCAACACACACACACACACACAAACACACACACAACACACAAACCACACACACACACCACCACACACACACACACACACACACACACACACCACACACCACACACACACACACACACCAAACACACACACAACACAACACACCACACACACACACAAACACACACACACACAAACAACACACACACACAAACACACACACACAAAAAACAACACACACACACACAAACACACACACACACAAACCACACACACACAACAAACACACACACACACACACACACACACACACACACACACACACACACAAACAAACACACACCCCGCACTCACAGGCACAGTGACGGCGGAGGCGGGCGGAGGAGTGTCCTGCAGGGCGTGGACATGCACCAGGGAGTCGAGGAGGCGGACCCTGGCCCAGCACTGGCGTCCTGCGACCTCCTGCGTGCCCCACACCTCCGGCCAGGACGTCACCACCTCGCGGGCGTTCTGCAGGAAGGGGCAGGGCATCGAAAGGAGGAAGGGAGGGGGAGGGTGTGTTAGCGCCTCCTCCTGTTTTTTTTTTTTTTTCTCTGTGTTATTCTCTCCTACTCCTCTCTCTCTCTCTCCCTCTCTCTCCTCGTTTTCGTTTATCAGTTACGTTTTAACACAAGCTCTTGATAGGCCTATTGTCTTCTCTCTTTTAAATTCAAGTTCTTTCTATCTTCCTTCTCCATCTCGCGAATGGAAGAGAGGGGGCCGGATCTCTTGCTTGTGGAGGAGGAGAGAAGGAGAGGGAGGGGAGGAGGAGGGAGGGGAGAGGGAGGAGGAGGAGGGGGAGGAGAGAGGAGGGGAGAGGGGGGGAGGAGAGAGAGGGGAGAGGGGGGGGAGAGAGGGAGCAGAGTAGAGAGGGAGAGGGAGAGAGGAAGGAGAGGAGGGGAGGGATGGAGGGAGGGAGGGAGACGAAGTAGGGAGTAAGGGAAGGAGGGAGGGAGAGAGGGAGACAGAGGAAGGAGAGAGAGGAGAGAGAGAGGAGAGGAGAGAGAGGAGGGAGGAAGGAGAGGGAGAGAGGGAGGAGAGGGAGGGGGAGGGAGAGCGGGAGGCAGAGAGAGGAGGAAGGGGAGAGAGGAGAGAGAGAGAGAGAGGGGGGGGGGAGGGAGAGAGGGAGCCAGAGAGGGAGGCAGAGAGAGAGGCAGAACAGGATGCAGAGAGAGAGGGAGGGAGAGAGGAAGGGAGAGAGGGAGGGAGGGAGAGGGAGGATGGAGGGAGAGAGGAGGAGAGAGGGAGGAGGAGAGAGGCAGAAGGTGAGGGAGAGAAGAGGGAGAGAGGGAGAGGAGAGGGGGAGGGAGAGAGAGGAGAGAGAGAGAGAGAGAGGAGAGAGGAGGGAGAGGAGAGAGAGAGAGAGAGAGAGAGAGAGAGAGAGAGAGAGACAGAGACAGAGACAGAGACAGAGACAGAGACAGAGACAGAGACAGAGACAGAGACAGACAGACACTGAAATATATACCAGAAAAATTGCAAATCACTTATTACTTAATTCAATCTTCTATAAAACACTTCCTCATGGAATATATGAATGCACAGATAAATAAAACAGCAAAAATAAGATGAAATCGGAACAAGGCCTTAAACCCATACAAGACATCCCGCTAACAAAAAACACTTGAAGAAGATGCTCTCCCTGTAAGACACAAAGGCTTCTTCTACACCCAGTCAGTGCCAGAACTACTGCTTCCCTCTGATGTAATTCTAGTCTTGGTTTCGCTACTTACTTCCGTGTCTCGTTCTCCTTACAATAAGCATCCCTTTGATTTTTATAAGATTTTCCTTTGTGGAGTCATATAATCCGTACCTCTTCGTCTTCTTCTTTTCTTCTTCTTCATTGTGCGTGGCAAGGAGAGATGGCATGCACAGCAAGTATCGCCGTGTACTATGAATTTACATTGATTAGGGCTGATGGAGATCATGATGAGATAATTGACCTCATCATCGCCGTGCACCTGATCGCTCGGCGAGTCCCTAATCCTCAAGTATGCGACGTCCTAATGCGCCCTCCTCCCTCCCCTCCCCCGCGCCCTGTTTGATCCCCCGCTGATCCCGGGTAAAAAAGGATAATGATTCGTGATCGCTTCTGGCAATGTCTTGTACTTCTAAGCTAGTCTCGGTAGCATCTGCTGACTCCTGCTAAAGCCTGCCACAGCTACAGGGCCCGACTAACGCTCGGTTGCCCCCCTAACTTGTGCCTAGACCTGTCACCCCGCGCGAAGTCCCGCGACCCTTACTAACCTCGAGGGCGGTCCGTGCACGCACCTGCAATCCGCGGGAGTTGAGCTTCATGAGGAGGTGCGCCTGCGCCTCCTTCTCCCTCTCGACCAGCCTCTTGGTCTGGCGGACGGCCTCCTCGGCCTCCACGCCCAGGTTGGTGACCTCCATGGTGGTCTCGGCGGAGGTCATGCGGTTGGCCATCTCGCGCAGCGTCTCCTCCTGCGCTTCCAGCTCGTCCGTCTTGGCGCGGGCCTCCCTGGCGCGGTCCTCCAGCGACTGCAGGTACAGCTCCTCTTCGTTGATGGTGGCTCGCAGACGCGCTATGGTGTCCTTCAGGTTGGTCTTGATGGTGGTGATGGTGGTGATCTGCGCGGCGCTGAGGCTCTTGGCCTGCAGCAGGGCGGCCGACTCCTCCCGAAGCGCCTGCAGGTGCTTCTCCTTCATCTCCGCGATGGCCTTGGACGAAGACACGACCCTACACGTGCCGCGCGGCGGCCCCACGTGCTCCAACACGAGGCAGTCGCGGCAGACCCACGCGCCGCAGCTCATGCACCGGAAGAAGCGCAGCGAGCCGTGCGCCTCGCAGCGGCCCGCGTCCGGCTCGCGCACGCCGCCTGCGTCCAGCAGCAACTGCGGGGGCCCGCCGCTCGCCAGGCACCGCACGAGCCGCAGCAGCTGGTAGTTGACGGCGAGGTCGTCGGGGTTGGTGGCGTCGAAGGTGCGGCGGCACTCGGGGCAGCGCCGGTCGTTGTCGATGACGCCGCGGACGCACGGCGAGCAGATGGAGTGGCCGCAGGTGAGCTGGCGTGGCGTGCGCGTGTCTGAGAAGCGCTCCTGGCACACGGTGCAGCACAGGCTCTCCTCCTCCATTCCTTCGCCTGGGGGAGGGGGAGGGGGTTAGCACCGATAAAATAAAAACAAAAAATAGTCGGCACAAAGGACTTACACAAGAATGCCTTATTCATCAATGACTTATCATTCCCGAAAGTCCTGGTGGACCTCATCTCCTGAATCAATAAAAGTTCACATACTTAACGTAACTGTCATAAACACTAGTCTTTGTTCCCTGTGCCCCCCACCCCCCCATGTTTACCCCCCCCTCTCTTCCTCCCGTCTCCCTCTACACTGAAGTTCCTAGTACATGAAAGATAAAAATAGTAATCATAATAAACCGAAAACAATCAATAGACGAAGGAGAAAACACACACCAATACACACTAAGCACATCAATACATAAACACGCCAAAATCACCTCCATCTCCCAGTCCTTTTCGTCCTATAACACAGACCAAACCCCCACACATATCCCCTTATCACCACCCCTACTTCCCACGTCTCCACCTCCCTCTTTCCTAATCTACCCCTCGATCCATACCACGTGTACCCCACTTACTTCCATCCTCCGCCATCTTGCTTCTTCACGTGTTGCTTCGTACAGTCATGCATCTGCCACTTATGTCATCAAAGGTTGTATCTAATCTTGCACAAACTTGGCAGCTCTATTGTTTCCTGTGTCTTATCTGCCTTGTGTTACCAGATACTTGATCAAATGATTTACTTTTATCAGGGCGAATACACTTGCTGACAACCGGCTTAGATAAGGTACATTTTTAGATTAGACTTTGTGTGTCTGTGGCCGTTCTTATGTGACAAAAAATGAAGCAGTTTGTCACTAGTTCTGGATTATCCATGAAAGGACAGGTATCATAGCTCTTATCTTTTGCGTCGCAAATAAAACAGAAATATTAGGGATATAAATAAATTATTTCCTTTTTTTTACATTAAAAATTTGCCCTGACCCAGTTTCCTTTATCCTAGGAGGCTGAAATTTCACATGTGTAATTATACACATCTCTATAAGCCAGGTGTTGATTTCCAGACCTTAACTCCTAACTGCAATTGCCGTACCTACTCCATGCTGGTCCCAAAAGACTGTGAGCACGTCTCTGCCTGCCGACGGTGTGACATGTGCCTTTTTA
>NC_051397.1:46353696-46361196 GCF_015228065.2 Penaeus monodon | reverse complement strand
GTAAAAAGTACCCATGTGAATATTTTTCCAGTTTTGAATTAAATAGTCCTCTCGTATGCATAATTCTACTAATAAGGAGTATTCTTTGTCATAGGTATCTCCCAACATAATTGCATATAACACAGGGTTACTTACACATAATATATCAACAATCTACTCACATAACCATAAATCACATGAAAGGAAAGTATGTATGTAAAAAAAACACAAACATTTGTCAAGCAGCATTATTATTGGGATTGTGATATGTACAATTTGTACAGAAAATATACACAACAAAATTGTCCCAGTGGATGCTACCAAAAAGATGCTATAGGGCTTTAAACAACACTAATATAAGGCAGATACTTGCTGCATCTCAAAATTATTCCAAGTTGCCTTCAAAATATTTTGTCATTACATTCTCCTTTTTTTTTTGCTATAACCCATTGTCAGTATGAACTGTTGTAGCACACGGTCTTGTTTTACTATCTAAGAAATAAAAAAAATATATAATAATATATGTAAGGGGGAAGAAATAGAGCATGACTTAACCATATACATACAACTCTAAAGAAAATTTAAAATTGTATACAGAACAGCTATTACATGAAAAAAAATATTTATGACATAATCTTGATACAAAAGCTACAATTTCTTCCAGATTTAGAAACTGATGAGCTATGAGGTTGTAACAATATGTGGTTATGTATCAAATATTTTTAAAAAATATTAATTCAATTATTATTCTTTTCTTGGGGAGGGTAATACCCCCTCTGAAAAACAAACCTTGAAATAATATAAATCAGTCATCGTAAAGATGATGTTAATTGAGCAAATGATCACTATTACAAGCACTGATCAATTAAATTATAGCCTAATGCAAATCATATTTTCATAGCTGTTTATTTTTAGATTTTAACAAAATTATAATAATATCAGATAATAAAATTGAGTGTATCACATTCTTTTCCCATATCACATCAACATTCTCTGATATCTAAACTAAATTTCTAGAGAAAAAAAAAAATATATATATACTCCACAAATTGTTCTCAAATTATTGCTTTATCAAAAAGAACTTTAATTTGTGCTTGTACACACATGGATGCACCACAGGCACATATCTCTTTGTTTTAAATATTCACCTGTCTTTTGGTAAAAGTTGAGAGAAAAATAATCAACCACATATAATCACAACCTCAGAAGTATTGCAGTGAGCAATGCTTTACTATACATTTCACTGCCACTTGTGATAATAATAAATACAATAATAACAATAATGATAATAATAACAATAATATTAATCAAAATATGGACATACACGTGTACACATATATGTGTGAGATTGTGTGTGTTGTGTCTAAATATCTATTATATATACATATATAAAGATGCACTTTTCTTTACACATGTTATGCATATATGCATATGTGTATATGTATGCATATTATAAATATCTCACACACACTCACACACAAACACACCCACACACTTGTACTGATGCACTCTGCACACACCCATTTACCCAGGCAGCCAGGCAGCCACCCACATTAAAGTAGGAACTGCCCCCTCCGCCCCACTCACTCACTCACACTCACACACACACAAAGTAAACATACATATATGTAAAGATATACACATATACATGTAACTAATACAGCATACAAGGTATAAGTAAATAATCCTGCAAATATAAATAAATTATGGAATAATATGGATATACACATATACATGTAACTAATACAGCATACAAGGAGTAAGTAAATAATCCTGCAAATATAAATAAATTATGGAATAAGTTTTAAGAAATTAACCATTCTCTTGAGTTATCACACTGTCTATTTCCAAAGCAAGTTGTGACATTTACTGTTTAAAAGAAATAAAAAGTTATATCAACATATCTGCAAAATAAATAAAAAGAGAAAATGAGATATTAAGGGTCTTAGAGACAAAAATTTGGCCTTAATTCACAGAAAAAAATCTGATAAAAGTTTATGTGTATTTACATTTTGTAGGATTAATTCATTCTATCTTGTAGTAGAAAAAAAGGAAGAATTCTTTCAGAACATTCAAAAGCTATAAGTAAATTTGCAGTTCACTATCATTAACAATTTTTCCTTACTTCTTGGTAATCATCATCATCTCTTTCTTCTTCCTTCTTCCTCACCAACAAGAACTGTCACTCATTACAAGTTGGAAAAAAAGACTTAAAAAGACCTCTCCGTGTGTCTCTTACTTCTGACTGACGGGACTGGTCAATTTACTAAGGCACACAATGTCTTTACATATTTTTAAAATATTTTTTTTTCTTTTTTTTCACTTTGTGTTGTCATAGGTATTTATGGGGGGGGGAGGGAGGAAAAAAAACAGACATATGCATACTTTGAGAGAAATATCAATGCCATACCTATTTGAAAGCCACTTTTTTTTTTGGTAACTAAATCTTCCAGGCAAAAACCTAATGAAGTGAAGAATTATAACTTATGAAAGACCAAGTACAGTCCAATACATACCATCCCTATGTAACTCTTAACGAAAAACAGACAAGATGCTTAAAAAACAAAGCAATGATAGAAGGTACACAAAAACTACTAGATGAAGACAAGAAGATGAAGAAAATAATAAATTGAGGCAAACAAACAAAGTTATAATTAATAAGAACTCCACCTCTAAGCCTGCAAGATATACTATATTTCCAATAGGGCAAACCTAACATGAAAAAAACATGTCTATCAAACAGGACATGAAATGACCCTAAAAAGATGCTTATAGTTTCACTAAGAAGTTGACAGTGGAAGGTAACATTCATGTTTACAACCTTCTCATCAGAATTACACATAAGTTATGAAAATATTTAAGTTATCTGCCTGTGTCATTACCTCCGAAAAAATCAAAAAGCTTTATATAAAAGCCAATATTCATATAATTATTCTTACTATATGTAACAATCAGTAAAATAATAAAATTTGTAACAATGACAGTGATGATGTTAATAATGGAAATATAACAACGGCAATGATAATACAATACTAATAATAATAACTGTTAATAGTAAATTGGTAGTAATAACAGTTATAACTGTAATGACAATAAAAATAAAACTATTAGTGTGACAACAGTTACACCTCATATTATCATCACCATTATAATAATTATAATCATAATCACCACTACTATAATCATTATCATTATTATCATCCTTACATTTATTATTACAGTAACTATCATTATCATCAATATAAAAAAGAAATAAAAAAAAAACTCACAATCATATTCACAAATGTGTATTGTATAGTACAAACCCTATTCATAAAAGCCTGAGTGTTTTTTTGTTTTTCTAAGTGTACCATTACAAAAATATGATCTGAAAATAACAGATTAAGTGTACATGTGTATTTCAGGTTATCGCTCAGGTCATACAGACTATTACAATTCTCTCTCAATGGAGGTGTTACATGATTAGATATCAAAAAAAGAAAAAAAAGAAAACTAAAAAATAAATAAATAAAAAAAAAGGCAAGAAAAAAAGTGAAAAGATGACAATTTCAGTAAATAATAATAAATAAAAGCTTATTGTATATTAAACTGAAATGAATAGGATGGTACAGATCACATTACCATATAAATTGTGTGAAATAAAACCCCACAAGTGAAAATGAATAAAAACTGTTTCGCTCTCTCTTTGATTGGCAAGTTGTACAAGGTGTGTCAAATACTATTTACAAAATAAAACTTCTCTTGTGCAAAAAAAATCTCCTTAAATAATAATCAACAAGCTAAATATATATATATATATATATATATATATATATATATATATATATATATATATATATATATATATATATATATATATATATATATATATATATATATATATATATATATGCATTTCAAAAATGTCTTCTTGTCCCTTGCTGTACAACCTTTCCTTTGCATGTGTGGTTGCTGTGATTACATCAAGAGGCTGGGAAAACAAGGGAGGAAGGAAGCATAGGTAGTGCAAAGGGGAGAAGGAGAATGGGAAGAGGGAAAGGGGGAGAAGAAATATAACAGATAAGGATAGGAGGAGGAGGAAAATGGGAGAAAGGAGAAGGGGGTTAAGGAAAAGAGAGAAACAGATGAGATGGGAAAGAGATATTGAGAGGAAGAAGATGAGAAGATAGAAGAAGGAAGAACGGAAAGATAAAACGAGATGATAAAACAAGGCGGGAGTGAGTTAGTGTAAAAAGAAGGAATTGGGTGTGAGAATGTGAACAAGTGAACTACAAAGGAGTACAGAAGGAGAAAAGTAAGTTACCTGGTAATGAAATTACAAGGATGGTAAAAAAAAAAAAAAAAAAAAAAAAAAAAAAAAGAGAGGATAGCATCAAGAAACAGGATACAGAAAAAGAGAGAGGAAATCAACACTTAGGGCAAACATCTGGCTGCTGCATTTCATTCAAAAGAAAATACATTACATGAGTTGGAACAAAAGACCATTTTGATGTGAACAATGATCCTCTTTGGCTGATCTTCCCACTTTTTCCTGTTTGCATTTCCCATTTCTTTTGAGGTTTCCTTCTGAATCCAAAGCCCTGTAGTGTTGAAAGAAGGGACTTCATACTAACTAACCCTCAAAGCAAGTTCTAACTCCACTGATAAACATAAAATTTGGCTTTTAATCTCATTTTGCCACACATGTTTTGGCACGTCTGGTATGTGTGCTTCTGGAAACAATGTTCTGTTTGTGTGATCCAAAAGAAAAAAAGAAAAGAAAAGAAATGAAAAAGCACAGAGAAATAACTAAAAGTTTAGAAAAGATAAAGAAATGCATCTCTATTTTTTGTTTGGCACAAGGGTTTAGAAACTGCTATTTTTTTATTTATTTTTTTTTTCTTTTACATGGACCCACTTGCGTTCAAAATTCGTACCTACATTCCTGAGCCCAAAAAAGATTTCTAAGCTGAGAGTGGGAAAAAATATAAGGAATACATATACATAGTAATTCATACACTTTCTGAACATAAGGATGGTTGGGGGAGGGGAGAAAAATAATCATCAAAATCATAATCACAATAAATAAATGAAATTTCAACCCTTCCCACCTAAAATTACACAAAAAAGGTACCATAATTACTGCTATTATTATTCTTCATCTCTGTTTCTCTCTCTCATGTTACTACATGCTTAACTCTAAATATTTGACATTTGCAAGGAAGACATGGGTAGACTGAAACAATAAGACACCAGGCCTGACCACACTGGGAAAACTTAAAAAGAAAGAAAGAAAGAAAAAATCCTGATACACATTTTGGGGGTACAAGGGAACAGGAAGGGGGGGGAGGGGGGATAGAGGAGGGGTAATGAAAACTAGCAAAAGGATTCACTTCCAGGAAAAGGGAGGGTCAGGGCAAGGGAGGAAGGCTCTCTGACGCCTTTGGTTGTTAGGATTCTCATTAGCCTTTTAGCATATGCATGTGTGTGTATGAATGTGACTGTGTGTGTATATGTTATACAGACATGTGTGTGTGTGTGTGTGTGTGTGTGTGTGTGTGTGTGTGTGTGTGTGTGTGTGTGTGTGTGTGTGTGTGTGTGTATGTGTGTGTATGTGTGTGTATGTGTGTGTATGTGTGTGTGTGTTGTATGTGTGTGTGTGTGTGTATGTGTGTGTATGTATGTATGTATGTATGTATGTATGTATGTATGTATGTATGTATGCGTGTATACACACACACACACACACACATATATACTGTATGAACACATGCATAAAGTACGCACCTTTTTCTAGTTTCTTCCCGGCCACACAAAATCCACAAGAGCTATTATACAAAATTTCCCCTGCTAGAAGAGCCTTCCCTAGAAATCACTGTGATCTCTCCTTTAAGTACTCAAGTAAAAGACAGAAATAAAGAGAAAGTAGAAAAAAGAAAAGGAAAAAAGAAGAAGAAGAAAAAAGGATCCATTCCAATACAAACTCACCTCTAAAATACCAATAAAAAAAAAGTAACAGAGTTTGGAATCTGTTGCTAGATCTCCAAATATTCCTTAGGCCTAGCTGTCAGAACCTTTAAAACTGGGAGAACATTTACATTGTTTAAACAACAACAAATATAATATTAATCTCATTTTACAGCTTGTATATGTACAATAAAGCCTTTTAGGGTATATATTACACACTTATACCAAGTATATCTAAACAATTTTATAAAATAACACACATTAGCAAGTGTAAAAACAGTATTGCTCTTCAACAATGCATGTAATGCATACACAAGCCATAATTATTGCATATGCAAAGTAAATTTCCATTCAGATTAGAAGGAAATTAGAGAAGACTAGTGCAAAGTGATTCATATGTGTTTGCAAACATTTTAACATAAATTATTGCTTTCTTTGTCTCTGTCTCTACATACTGAAAAGACAACCAATCAAATTTGATGATGTACAAAATGCATTTGTAGAAAAAAGAAGGAACGAGAAAAATATCAATATATAAATATCTATGAGAAGAAATCTAAGTACCCGATAAAAATGTCTCGCTTTGTAAATGTTTTTCATATTTTTTTTTGTTTTTTGTTTTTTTGTTTTTTGTTTTTTGCATTAGTGAACTGAGCACTTAGTATGTAACACATCACTAGCATAAGGCTTCATCAGAAAAGATGGACAGAACTAGAGGTACACCAAATAACAAAAAAGAGAAACTATCTACATTTAATAACAATATTGACTGACAGAGTTTCCCATGCACCTTAATAACTTAAACCTGTCTTTGCCACAAAAAAGAAAGACAAAAAAGAGAGAAAAAAAGAAAAGTCTTTTAAAAAAATCTACTAAAAGGATTTAAACTACTTTCAGCTACATTGCATAGGACCCACTGCAGTTCCTTGCACACTAGGTTAGACAACCTTCCTTTTCCTTTCCTTTTGGCATGCCATTTCCTCAGGCAACACTTTGTGGACTAGGAAGAACCGATTCCTGCGTCCCTGTGTCTAAACCCTCTCCTACCGTGAGGCTGGGAGCTGGCTCCTTGTGCCTCCCCGCCCTTGGGCTGCTCCCCCAAGCCTTCTCATCTTTAGGACCTTGTTGTTGTTGTTGATTATTGTGTTGTTGTTGTGGGGTACCTCTGCCTTGGCCTTGTGTGAGCCCTTCTGCTGCAAAGGCTTTCCTATATCCCCTTTCGCCACGTGAACCTTTCGCGGGCGGGAGGGGTTGTTGGCCTGGTAGTGTTGGTGAGAGGGGGTGTGATGGTGTCGTTGGCTCTGAAGCTGTGGGCCAGAGCCAGGGATGGGGCGCTGAGAGGCTAGTGATGTGGCCACAGCTGCCAGGTTGAGCAAGGCATCCGCTCCCTCTACTAACTGCCGTATGTCTGCCTGTGAGGCTTCGCTGTGGGAGGGGAATGTAAGTATGAGTCTCATACCCTTTGAGCATAAACATATAAAAAAGCAAATAAACAAAAAAATCACACACACACACACACACAAGAAAGAAAGAAGAAGAAGAAGAAGAAAAAAAAAAAAAAAAAAAAAAAAAAAA
>NC_051397.1:46311196-46331196 GCF_015228065.2 Penaeus monodon | reverse complement strand
AATAAACACACACAAAAAAATGAGGGGAAACGAGCAGAGACAGTAGTAAGAAAAACACACGCAACAACAAACAGACAGACAAAGCAGCAAAGAGAAACGAGAATAAAAGACAGAGAAGGGAAAACGAGACGAGTGCGTGCGTGCAAGAGAGAGCCATAACCGTAAGAGCCCCTTATCCCCCCCCTTCCCCCCCTCCCCGCACAGCTTGCAACAGCCGGCCAGAGAGTGATCGAACTTCGACTCCGCGAAAATTACCTGTTTTACCGGACATTATAATCGGCAAGCGGGAACGCATGCACGTGCGAGGGGAGAGGCGGGGGTGGGGGAGGCTAGACGGGGGAGGGGAAAGAAGGGGGGAGAAGGGGAGAGAGAGGAGGGAGAGAGAGAGAGAGAGAGAGAGAGAGAGAGAAAGAGAGAGAGAAAGAGAGAAAGAGAGAGAGAAAGAAAGAAAGAAAGAAAGAAAGAGAGAAACATACACGGAAGAAGGGGGAGGAGACAGCAAAGGGCGAGAGAAGAAAAGAGGAGCAGAATATCGCGAGCGGGGAGAGAGAAGGCCCGAGACAAGGAAGGGAAGAGGTGCAGGGGCGAATGCTCGTATCGCTGTTAACGTGAAAAAGAAAAAAAAAAAGTCAGGCTGAAACACCGGCCTTATGACGTATAACAATATTGATTACACTAATGGCAACCAATGGCGACGATACCAAAAAAAAAAAAAAAAAAAAAAAAAAAAAAACATGACGGAGAAAACATGATAATTTCAACAACAACAATTAACTATACAGGAAGAGAGCGCATAAAAAATGAAGAGGGAAAATGACACCCACATAATAGATAAATAAAACAAAAATAACAATAAAACGTAAAACAGTGATAAGATAAAATAAAACCACCACAAAATCATAAAACACAAGCACAAAATAATAAAAAGCAACATTAGACAATAAGTCAAAATTATATAAAAACAAGAATACAAATTACCCCCCCCCCCCCCCCCCCCCCCCCTCTCCCGCACGTGACCCGGCCAACCCCTTTTTCCCAAAGTATAAACAATATATGAAGATGAAACGACTTTGTTAACACGCGGTCTTTTATGGGGAAATAAAAGTCGAAAATGTTTATACTCGAAAACGTTTCAGAATTCGGAGGGAACGTTTCCTACGTAAACATAAACAATAATGAAGGGTAATTGAAGGAAATTAATGAAAACAGACGAAATAAATAAAGACAAAGAGACAAAATAAATAAATAAATCAGTCACAGTCTCACAAAACTCATAAACGCTAAAAAAAAATTCGCTCTTTCCGCGATACTGCAACAGCAATTAGCAATATATATTACGAACCGACTAGCAAATTGATTCGAGTGCGAAAAAACAAGAAAATTCCTTTCCCAATTCCTCGGTCAGAGAAGCAACGCACGAACTTGCAAACTTAATGTATGAACAAGATATTGCATAATCACAGTGAGCAATTGCAGCAATGTGCAAGACATGTTAACACCCGAATCAAGGTATGCTAAAGACAAGGTCAAAGTTTATATATTACGAAGTTTACGTTTTATCCAAGTCAATTTTATGCTCGAGCGCAACATTAATGCAAGGAAGTTGGGAGTTGCAATTTGATAGAACGCTTATTGACTGCTGACAGGTTTAGTATACGGTTTTCCCCTATCTCTAACTCTCTCTCCCTCTCCCTCTCCCTCTCCATCTCTCTCTCTCTCTCTCTCTCTCTCTCCCCCTCTCTCTCTCTCTCTCTCTCTCTCTCTCTCTCTCTCTCTCTCTCTCTCTCTCTCTTCTCTCTCCATTCCCCCTCCACCCACTCGCCCCCCACTCCCCAGACGCACCTTAATTGACCAGGTTAATGAATCACACATGGACGGGTGAGTAAAATGCAAATGAATGATGCATGAATGAATTTAATGAATGGCATCATCACGGGCATTCGCGAGATAGAGAGAGAGAGAGGGAGAGAGGGGAGAGGGAGAGAAGGAGAGAGAGAGAGAGAGAGAGAGAGAGAGAGAGAGAGAGAGAGAGAGAGAGAGAGAGAGAGAGAGAGAGAGAGAGAGAGAGAGAGAGAGAGAGAGAGAGAGAGAGAATTACTATATAAATAAATAAACAAGTCAACGCAGACTCAGACACGCACAGACACACACACACACACACACACACACACACACACACACACACACACACACACACTAAACGCGACAGGTCAATCTGGAATCCTAAACGAGGGATTCCAAAGGCTCATAAATCCTACGACGACACTTGGGTCCTGAAGGATAAGAGAGGGGAGGGAGGGGAGGGAGGGGAGGGAGGGGAGGGAGGGGAGGGAGGTGGAGATGGATAACCTCAGTAGGTGCGAAGAGGAGCGGAGGTGAGAGGAGGGGATAGGAGGGGAGGGGACGGAAGGAGAGAGGAGTGGAGGGGTGGAGATGGAATAAGAGGGGAGGAGGAGAATGGAGAGAGTGAGAGAGAGAGAGAGAGAGAGAGAGAGAGAGAGAGAGAGAGAGAGAGAGAGAGAGAGAGAGAGAGAGAGAGAGAGAGGAGAGAGAAGAAAGAGAGAGAAAGAGAGAAAGAGAGAAAGAGAGAAAGAGAAGAGAGAGAGAGAGAGAGAGAGAGAGAGAGAGAGAGAGAGAGAGAGAGGAGGGGATGTGGATAGGAGGGGGATTGGGGAAATACGCAGGAGGAAGGGGGAGGGGGTGGGGAGGGAGGATGGTCTTCAAGGTGATGAGGAATGCATTACAGCGTTGGCTGCATTCCTCGGGCGAAGGCCATTGCAAACGAAATTGAAGAATAGACAGAGGAATGTAAAAAAAAAAAAAAAAAAAAAGTATGTATATGCCTGTGAGCATTTTTCGTGTGTCCGCGTGGGTGTGCGCCTGTGCGTGCGCGTTTAATACATAGGCATACACGCGCACTAATGTTATGTGGGTGTCGGTGAAGGGAGGTAGAGCAGCGGCTTAACCTGGGAATGGCGATGGAGGGAGGGAGGGAGGGAGGGAGGGAGGGAGGGAGGGAGGGAGGGAGGGAGGGAGGGAGAGAGAGAGAGGAGAGAGAGAGGAGAGGAGAGAGAGAAAAAGAGAAAGAAAAAGAGAGAGAAAAAAAGAGAGAGAGAGAGAGAAAGAGAGAGAGAGAGAGAGAGAGAGAGAGAGAGAGAGAGAGAGAGAGAGAGAGAGAGAGAGAGAGAGGAGAGAAAGAGAGAAAAAGAGAAAGAGAAAAGAGAGAGAGAGAGAGAGAGAGAGAGAGAGAGAGAGAGAGAGAGAGAGAGAGAGAAAGAGAAAGTGAAGGAAAGGAAAGGAGAGAAAGAGAAAGAGAGAAAGAGAGAGAGAGAGAAAGTGAAGGAAAGGAAAAGAGAGAAAGAAAAATGGGGTCGCAAGATGGACAGATATCCAGACATGCAGATAGATAATCAGATCATAATGGACTATAAACGAAATAAAAAAAGGAAACATTTTACTCTATTACAGAAACACGAGATATTTGTTCGACAAAAGGACAATTTTATTCAGTAAGTAATGAAGAACAATACGAAATACGGATAAATTAGGGAAAGAAATGCAAGTTTCCGATAAGAAAAAAACAACAACAAACACAAGAAACAAAATAAAGGCCTAAAAAATGAAAAAAAAAAGTGTACACAAACAAGAAGAGGAAAACTCGCGAGGAAAACGCTTCACCTCACAGTCCATATTCGTGGCAACGAGTATCTCTTATCGCTCAAAACCTCTTATCACTCGAGAGCTTCTTACACACAGGGAGACGGATACACACGCACACGCTGACGCACACGCTCACAGCCTCCACCACAATTATACGCACACCTACACACCTACACCTACACAGACACACACACACACACACACACACACACACAGAAACACACACACACAGAAACACACACACACACACACACAAACACACACACACACACACACACACACACACACACACACACACACACACACACACACACACACACACACACACACACACACACACACACAGAAACACACACACACACACACACACACACACACACAAAACACACACACACACACACACACACACACACACACAGAAACACACACACACACACACACACACACACAGAAACACACACACACACACACACACACTCACATCCTAACGTTCTCTCTCTACCTCCGTGTTTACCTGCCTAATCTACCACTCGCGCTCTCCTCTCCCCTCCTCCTCTCTTTCCTTCTTATTCTCTCTTTTCCTTTCTGTCCCCCTTCTCATTGCCTTTGTCCTGTATCTATTTCTGACTCTTGTCATTCTCCTTCACATTCTCCTACTCTCGCTCTCTTCTTCTCTTCCTCCTCTTCCTCCGCCGGTGTCCGTCCTCCACATCTCCCCTTCTCTATCTTTTTATTTTCATGTTTCTTTATTCCCTATTACTCCCCCTTCCCCTTCAGTTCCCTGCTTCCCCCCTCCCCGCCCCCCTCTTCGCCCTCATCTTCCTACTCCATCCATACCTCTATTATCCTCCCCCCCCTCCCCACTCCCCTATCCCCCTCATCACCTTCTCTCTTCACCGCCATCATCGTCTTCCTCATCATCACCATCATCATCGTCATCACCATCCTTTCCCCCAAATCCAAACTCGATGACTAATAATTTACTCTCCCCTCCAAAAACCCCATCCTTATCAGCGTTACTTTCATCACCATCACCATTACCATGCCAGCCCTACCCCTTATCATCACCATTATCATACCCATCGAAACAACATCACCATCATTCAGTGTAAAGCCCCCGAGAATCACCATCATCACTATCACCACCACCATACCCGCCCCAACCCCGTCCTCGCCATTACCATTACCATTACCATCGTCATCCCCCCAACCAACCACCGAAACCCCACCCTTATCCCTTCCCCCTCGCCAGGTAACCCCCCTCCCCCCTCCCCTTCCCCCTCGACAGGTAACCCCCCTCCCCTCCCCTCCCCCTCGCCAGGTAACCCCCCTCCCCCCTCCCCTTCCCCCTCGACAGGTAACCCCCCTCCCCTCCCTTTCCCCCTCGACAGGTAACCCTCCACCCCCCCTCCCCTTCCCCCCGCCGGCTGGGACCCTCCAGAGGCGACCAATCGGAAGCGTCAATTTACCGGTCCCTCGACGATGATTGGTCGTCTATCGATGTGCATACCTTGTGGAGTAGACACACCCACACACGCACACGCACACGCAGACACAGACACTTACACGCTTCCTCCTTACTTACACACACAGACCCTTACGCTCTTCCTCTGCTTACTTACATACGCACACACTTACGCTTTTCCTCCTTACTTACACACACAGACACTTACGCGCTTCCTCCTTACACACACACACACCCTTACGCGCTTCCTCCGCTTACTTACATACGCACACACTTTGCTGTCAGCGTGGCCCGTCCTATTGTTCTGACTTTTCCCTTTCCCTTCTCTTCGCTTTTCTTTACTCACTTCATGTATACTTTCCTGTTCTTTTTTATTCGTTTTTTCTTCTTTACTATTCTTCCCTTTACTTTCTTTCTTCAACTCATGTCCGTTCTCTTCCCTTCCCTCTATTCTTTTTATTCTATTTCCATTCCTTTCCAATTCCTTTCCACCAATTCTCTCCATTCCTTCCATTTTTTTTCCCTCCCTTTCATTCCTTCCATCTTTTCCCCTCTATTTCATTCCTTCCACTGATCCTCTTTGCATCCTCACACTTCTCTCCACTTCTTCTCCCTTTCCTCTTCTCTCCCTTCTCCTCAGCTCTCTTCCCTTTCCTCTCCTTTCTTCTCATCCCTTCCCTTCCTTTCTCTTCCGTCTCCTCTCGCTTCTCCTCAGTTATCTCCCCATTTCTCTCCCCCTTTCCTTCCCTTCCCCTCTCCCCCCCTTCCCTTCCCCCTTCATTCCTTCCCGTTCTTTTCGTTCCCTCCTCTACCCTTGCCTCTCTCTCCCTCCGAACGCACGACAAAGTGATGCGCATTATGTACTTTATTGCCATCACTTTTTCGCTGGCTTCTCCCTTTTATCCTCGTTCTCGTCTCGTGGACTGGGGGAGAAAGGCAAACGAGAGAGGACTGGGAACAGCATGGGTTGGGCGGAGAGAGGGAAGGAGAGGAGGCGAGAGGAGGGGAGAGGGAAGGAGAGGAGGCGGGAGGAGGCGAGAGGAGAGGAGAGGAGGGGGAGAGAGACGGAAAGAGGAGAGGAGAGGAGGAAGAGAGAGGCGGAAAGAGGAGAGGAGAGGAGGAGGAGAGAGACGGAAAGAGGAGAGGAGAGGAGGAGGAGAGAGACGGAAAGAGGAGAGGAGAGGAGAGGAAAGAAGAAGAGTGAGACGGATTAGGAGAGGAGAGGAGAAGATGGAAGAGGAAGACCGAAAGAAATATAAAAGAAAGGAGAAAGAAGGAAGGAAAAGAGAGAGGAGAAAGACGAGCAGAGGCGGAAAGCTGAAGGAAAGAAGAGAGAAGAAAGAAAAAAAGAATAAGCAGAAAGAACGAGGAGGGCGGAGCAAGCGGGGGCGGAAAGAGGCGTGGCAGAAGCGAGGAGAAAGAGTAAGCAAGGACAGAGAGAGGAAGGAAAGGAGAGAGAAAGGACAGATGGCAACAAAACAGAGAGCGCAAACGCCCACGTTCTCACCTTGCCGGCCGCCCTCGCCGCCTGCAGAATGATGGGCGTGGCGGTGGAGAGAATGGTGGGCGGCCTCCTTGGGGGCGGTGGGGGCGCCTGGGGGTTCGCGGGCGTGTGGGAGGAGTGTAGGAGCGCGGTGTGGGCGTGCGCGGTGGCCGTGGCGGCTGTGGAAGCGGGGGCGGCCTGCAGGAACACGTGGTGCAGGATGGGCGTGGCGTAGGACACGGCGAGCGTGCGCACCACCTCGGCGCCCTCGACCAGCGTAGCCGTGCCCGCCTGGCCGTCCACGATGGCCGTCACGCCCTCGGCCGCCACCACGCCGCCTTCGCCGCCCTCCACCGTCACCGTGAGGCGCTGTGCGGGCGGCAGCGAGCGCGGCCGCAGCACCGTCGTGGTCCCGTCGGCCGCCTCCAGCACCGTCGCGCCGTCCTCGCGGCTGTACAGCGTCGTGGCGCCGCCGCCGCCCACCACCACCACCTCGCCGCCGCCGCCCGCGCCAGCGGACTCCTCCTCACCCTCCTCCTCCTCTTCCTCGCCCATTTCCTCCTCCTCCTCCTCTTCCTCTTCGTCTTCTTCCTCCTCCTCCTCCTCCTCCTCTTCTTCCTCTTCCTCCTCCTCCTCCTCCTCCTCCTCTGCCTCGTGGGTCAAGTGCTGGTGGTCCTGAGGATGCTTCTCGTGGTGGTGGTGCAGCCACGCCTGTCGCACCGCGGGCGCGCGGGCGGCCTCGCCTCCCACGCCGCCTTCTCCGCGCACCTCCGCTCCGCCGCCCTCACTCATCATCACACTGGAACGAAAAAAACGTCAGTCAGTCATGCTGGTTGCAATCGCCAACGCCAGTTCCCTTCTCATGCAATCACTTATGATCTCAGCCTCAATCACGAGCATCACCTTTCCATTATCACCATAACATTACAGTTCTCGTAATCAACAGAAGAACACTAATTACAATAGTAATAACTATAATATAAAAAAGGATAATAATAATAAAAATAATTAATAATCAATATAATAATAATAATAATAATAATAATAATAATAATAACAAATAACAACAATAATAATAATAACAACAAAAGCAAAAACAACAATAAAAATTATAATAATAATGATAATAGTAATAGTAATAATAATAATAATAATAATAATGGTAGTAGTAGTATAAATAATAAAATAATCATAACAATAATAATAACAGTAACATTAATAATAACATCTAAAAATAACAACACCAATAATAATAATAATAATAATAATAATAATAATAATAATAATAATAATAATAATAACAACAACAGTAATAATAACAACAACAACTATTTCCATATCAATAATAATTAATAAAAACAATTAATGATACTACTACTACTACTACTACTACTGCTAACAACAACAACAGTAATAGAAACAAGAAAAAAATAACAATAATAATAAGACAATGCTAATGACGACCACCTACAACGAACGGTGCTTCCGACGCCCCTACCTCCGCGAGTGCTCTCGTAACTCCACCTACAACACCTCCTCCTCTCCCTCCCTCCTCCCCTCCCCACCCCCTCAACAACCACACTCCTCCTCGCAACAACACTCGGGTGACAAATTAACGAAGGGCAAACACAGCAGCGGACGCGGCTACGACACTAATGTCACGTTGCGGCTGTAATTACCGTCGGGAACATTTGTCAGTGACACGACGTCCGTCTCCGAAGTCTGGCACTAATGAAGCGACAGGCCCTTGCACGTCTCTGCGTACATGCATGCAACGCAGGCAAGAAGGCACGCGGCGACGGGCGTTCAAATACGCATACCTATTAACAAAGGTGCATAAACACGCATACGCTCATGGATACGGATATTTACGGCATAAATACAAACCTCACATGGAAACAGACTGACAGACACAAAAATATGTCCATCGAAACTATCAGCGCAGAAAAAAAAAACAGCGGAGGTTTAGTGAAAGGCGAGACTACAGTTTCAAAATCATACTTGATCTGTTGTATTCCACTTTTAACAATTCTTTTACTATATAGTGGTTTTTTTTTTCCTTTTGGTGTCTTCAATGTCACTAGCACACAAACACAATCTCTCTCTCTCTCTCTCATTCACACACACACACACACACACACACACACACACACACACACACACACACACACACACACACACACACACACACACACACACACACACACACACACTAGTCGCGCACGCATACCAACACATGATCCGCGAGTGTACTAAGGGCCGCAAGCACGTCAACACAAGCAACATCCGACACGTATTCCCTTCACTGGGTCGCAGAAGGCAAAATCACTGCCCGCGAAGGACGACGGTGATAATAATGGTGATGATGAAGATGACGGTGGTGATGGTAACAATGGTGACAAATGACAAAAGGGAAGGTGCATGATACACAGAACGAGAGATAAAGCGAGAAGCGCCGAGGGAGATGCGAATGAGAGAAAGGGGAGGAGGATGGGCGCGGGTGATAAACGCCTTGTTCCCGACGGGCGTGAGCCACGCTGACGAAGGCACGGCCTGGTGAGAGTGCTGTATGAGGGGCGTGGTGCCTTCGGTACGTACGGTAACACAGCGGCGGCGGCAGCAACAGCAGTCCTGCAGGTATGGGCGTTGAAGCCCGTGTGCTGCAGGCGGAGGTGGGCGGCCCCGCGACTCCAGTGGGCGTGCTGCCACATGGCCTCGGCACTGTCACCTTGCCTCTTCTCTCCCGGCCGCCCGTGAATCGCGTCGCCCGCCCGAGTAACGCAAGGACAGCTGCGTGGGGCGAGACAGGTGTGGGCGGTGGGCGGAAACACGTGTGCGAGGAGTGCAGGTGCGAGGCCGTGTGGCGCTCGCGCTGCCTGGGCGACGGCGTCCCGGGTTGCCTGGCAACGTGTAAACAACATGGCCCGTGCGCCGTAAGGGTCACATTTCCGCGCCCCGCCGCCGGCCCCAGGGGATCTTCCCGCCCGCTTTCTCGGCCAAAGGCTTCTGTCGCGCGCCCACAGGGACCGAGGGCGGCTTACGCACTCCTCGGCTACGAGCGGGCATCCCCACGAAGCTCACACGGTTGCCCGACGCCCAAGGGGTAGGAGCCCCGACAGGGTTTCGTCGCGCGTGAAGCAGGCGATAGTAGTCCGGAGCGACGCCGGGCGAGCAGCGGGCGCAGCTGTACTACATCCGTACACACGCGCACACACGCACATAAGCCTGAGCGGGGAATATGAACCAGTTAATCTACAGGACTTTACCTACTCCCACAGAGGGCAAACAGCGCCGAAACAACAGGGAAAAGCAAGAGAGCTATCACTCTCGCCTCGGCTGGCCATCCGCAGTTTTTGTTCGGGGAGGGGGGGGGGGCGGCGACAACTGTCACGAACCCCTTATAATTGTCGCGTCTAAATTAAGACAAATCATTTAATGCTAAGTAGTGTTTCAAACTGCACTTTCCTCTCGACTTAAAAAGACTATCATTAATTTCCCTCTCTCCGCTTACCTTCTTCACTTACTTGAAGTGTTTAACAAATAATTTGGTTCTGAATGCAATCAATGATTCAGCCAAAATAGAAAAATGAATGAAATATATACATAGAAACACAAACATACAAACGCGCATATGCGCGCGACACACACACATGCACATATACAGAGAGATAAGGAGACAGAGATAGAGAAAAAGATAGATAGAGAGAGAGAGAAGGGGGGGCGAGCAAGAAAGAGAGGAGAGAGAGAGAGAGAGAGAGAGAGAGAGAGAGAGAGAGAGAGAGAGAGAGAGGAGAGAGGAGAGAGGAGAGAGGAGAGAGGAGAGGAGAGGAGAGGAGAGGAGAGGAGGAGGAGAGGAGAGGAGAGGGGAGAGAAAGGAGAGAGAGAGGAGAGGGAGGGGAGGGCGAAAAAGAACGAGAGGAGAGATGGAGAGATAGAAAGATATAGAGATAGAGAGCCCACTCGCCACTCACCAAGAAAAGACCACTCGTCGGAACGGACACACCAGGCTGCGTTTAGACCCCCCCCCCCCCAAGGAACTCTCGCTCTCTGGCTGCGAGCGACGAGTAGCGTATTGAACGACCGAGCTCTCCACTTTCATTATGAATAATTACTGGTGATTGGGTCGCCTCTTATTCCTCGCCCTTCCCCTCCCTTCTCCCTACCCCTTCCCCTTCCCTTAACCCGAAGTCTCTATACCCTCTCCCCCTTCCTCTTCCTCCCCTCTCCAATGCCCCCTCCACTTTCCCTCCCCATTTCCCCCTCCCTCTCCATCCCCCTCCTCTTCCCCTCCCCCAATTTCGTCTTTTGCCTTCTTTTCAAAGGCTTTGTTGCGTTTTCTGTAAACAATATCATTTTCAAAATCAACATCATCAATACTATCATTACTACTATCATTATTCTTGTCATTATTACTATTATAACTCGTATTATTTCTATTAGTGTAATTATCATTACAATAACTGCAGGGGAAGTAATAATTGAAGCATGATAATGATAATGACAAATCCACATAAAACAATAGTGCAGAAAAAGAGATAGAGAAAAAAGGATTATGAATACAAATATAATAAGGAGAAAACGAATAAAAAATAAGAAAGAAAGAAAACGAAGAAGACGAAGATGCCGAAGCAGAAGGGGAAAAAAGAAGAAAACTCTACGGGCCGTGGGTGCCACATTTCACTTACTTGTGATTTTTCTGTTTTTAGGCCTTATAGTCATTTAAAAAAGGAAACCATAGGCATAGAAAACAATGACGGAAAAGGGGGAGGGAGTGAGGCCAGGGAGTGGGGGAGGGAGAGAAGCAAAGGAAGAGGGAGAAGGGGAGTAGTAGAGGAGGAGAGGAGGGGATAGCAAAAGGGGAAGAGGGAGGGAGGGAGGGGGAAAGGCCGGGAGGGGGAAGGGGGAAAGACCAGGGAGGGAGAAGGGGGGGGAGGCAAAGGGAGAGGGGGAGAGGAGGGAGAGAGGAGGAGAGCTCTATATCTTGCGCTATCTCATGTCCACCGCCCGATATCCAGATAATGAATAAGTCGCCCCCTTCTCTCGTCTATGGGGACCTGTCTTTGTGTCTGTTCGGACGGCATGTGATTGAGGCGAGAGAAGGAGGGATGGGGAAGGGAGGGAAGGGAGGGAATGGGAGGGTTTGAAAGGGGAAAGAGGGGAGGGATGGGAGGGAGGGAGGGAGAAAGAGAGAAAGAGATAGATAGAGGGATAGATAGATAGAGAGAAATAAACAGACAGAGGGATAGAACTCGGGGAAAAAATCATAACCATCGACGAGAGACAAAACTCCAACCCCCCTAACCACCCCTCAACAAACCTCCTTCCCCTTTTAATTCGTCCCCTACCCTTGATAAAAAACAAAGGAAAAAAATATAAACCCAAACTAATAAATTACACATGAATTATAAAAAAAAAAACACTTTCTTCCCACTTGATTCGCCAGGACCAAACGAACCACCGAACCCCAGGAGAAAAAAAAAACTAAAAAAACAAACAGCAAAAACTTTTTTAGCACCATAAATCGCGGGGGACAAACGAGCCCACCTGTACAAAACGGTAATGAGGGGGGCGCGCAGGTAAACTTGACGCCCGGCCGGCATGCGACCCCGCCACGCCCGACACACAACGGCTCCTAAACTTGTTAAACGGAGAGTGGGCAGGAGGGGGGGAGGGGGGAGAAGGGGGGAGGAGGGAGAGCGCGTGGGGGAGGAGGGGAGAGAGCGTGGGGGAGGAGGGGAGAGGGCAAGGGGGAGGAAGGAAAATGGGAGAAAGTGATGATGATGATGATGATGTGTGTGTGTGTGTGTGTGTGTGTGTGTGTGTGTGTGTGTGTGTGTGTGTGTGTGTGTGTGTGTGTGTGTGTGTGTGTGTGTGTGTGTGTGCGTGCCTACCTAACCACTGGGTGGGCAAGCCTGCCTAAGTCAGTGCTGGTCCCAAGCCCGGATAAATAGAGAGAATGATTACCTAAAAGGTACCACCGGCACTCTCCGTGGAAAGGAACTGGGGACCCTACCACGTACTCACTCCAAGAGCATCACAACATGAAAACTACAATTAAGTATCATGCTGTGACCACGGCGGCTCAAACATGAGCCTATACCGTTGGAAAAAAAAGAAAAAGAAAAAAAGAAAGAAAAGAAAAGAAAAAAAAATATATGTATGTATGTATGTATGTATGTATGTATGTATGTGTGTGTGTGTGTGTGTGTGTATGTGTGTGTATGTGTGTGTATGTGTGTGTATGTGTGTGTGTGTGTGTGTGTGTGTGTGTGTGTGTGTGTGTGTGTGTGTGTGTGTGTGTGTGTGTGTGTGTGTGTGTGTGTGTGTGTGTGTGTGTGTGTGTAAGTATATATATATATGTGTACATACATACATATATATATATATATATATATATATATATATATATAAATATATATATATATATATATATATATATATATAAATATATACATATACATATATATATATGTGTATATGTGTGTTGTGTATTATATATATATATATATATATATATATATATATATATATATATATATATATATATATATGAATATATATGAATATATATGTATACACACACACACACACACACACACACACACACACACACACATATATATATATATACATATATATATATATATATATATATATATATATATATATATATATATATATATATAGAGAGAGAGAGAGAGAGAGAGAGAGAGAGAGAGAAGAGAGAAATCGAAATATGAGGGGGGGGGGGGTAAACAGTCAGGTTACGCGAGAGACGAATGAGAAACACGAGAAAAAGACTACTAAAGATAAAAAAAAGATAATACAAAGAAAGCGCGGGAGAACACGAGAAGGACCGAATCAAACCCGGAAACACAGACAAAAAAAAAAGAAAGAAAAAAAAAAAAAAAACGAAAGAAAAAAACAAGGAAAAGAAAGAAAGAGAAAGAAAGAAACAGACAAGCAGAAAGACAGACAGACAGACAGACGGCAAGCAGCGAAGTGGACAGAGTTAGAGAAATCAGGGCCGTGGCGTAATGTTGTGGCCGGTTGCCATAACACTCCATGAGATATTCATGCGGATACGACTATACAGTCATACACTCAGCCGGAGCGCCATCCACTTCGTCTACTTTTGCACTTATTTGCCATTTAGTTCATTCTCTCTCTCTCTCTCTCTCTCTCTCTCTCTCTCTCTCTCTCTCTCTCTCTCTCTCTCTCTCTCTCTCTCTCTCTCTCCCTCTCTCTCTCTCTCTCTCTCTCTTTTTACTTCGTCTTCCTTTTGCACTTATTTGCCTTTTCCCATTTATATAATTATCTCTCTCGCCATCCACTTCGTTTCCTTTCTGCATTAATTGCCTTTTCTCACTTATTTTCCTCTCTCTCTCTCTCTCTCTCTCTCTCTCTCTCTCTACTCCTACTTCAATCTCTCTCTCTCTCTCTCTCTCTCTCTCTCTCTCTCTCTCTCCCTCTCTCTCTTCCTACTTCCATCCTTCTCTCTCTCTCCCTCTCTATTCCTATTTCAATTTCCATTCCCGACGTTTCTTTCTCCTCCCCGCCTGGCACGAGCGACCGCCGTGGGACAAAAATGGCTAACGTGCCTCGGTCTTGCTTGTTTTCCGTCTACCGTAAGACCCGTTGCTTGTATTCACCAATTAATCTATTTTTAATGGAACTGCCTTTGTCCTTGTGTCCTTCCTTTAGTTCTGTTTCGTTGTCTGTGTCTCTGTGTCCCGCTTTGTTTGTTTGTTGTTTCTTGGCTGAACGTCTGTCTGTTGGTATTGTTTGGCTTCTGTTCATATCTCTCTATCTTCTGTCTTTTCTTTTTTCTCTTTCTTCTTCCTCTCTCTCTCTCTCACTCTCTATCTCCCTCTCACTCTCTATCTCCCTCTCTCTCTCTATCTCCCTCTCTCTCTATCTCCCTCTCTCTCCCTATCTCCCTCTCTCTCTCTATCTCCCTCTCTCTCTCTCCCTCTCCCTCTTCCTCTCTCTCTCCCTCTCCCTCTCCCTCTTCTCCCTGCCAAATATACTGATCCTCGGTTGTTTGCATATTTCAGAATACTTTTTAGACGACGTCCAATACACGTTGCGGGTCTCGCGGCCGGGGAGAAAACCTCCACTGAAGAACCAAAATCTGAATACGTTCTAGATCATGTTCCCTCCCTGGAAGGCAATGTCTCATTCGCCGATAAATCTATTGGAGGATTCCATTTTTACGAGAGCTGTCGCGCTATTCTGGGATAGGCGTTGCTATGGGTGTTCTTACTTTCACTCTCTCTTTATCTACTGTTTCTCCTTCGTTCTCTCTCTCTTTTTTTTACCTCTCCCTCTCTCCCTCCTTTCTCTCTCTCTCTCTCTCTCCCCCTCCCTCTCCCTCTCAACCCTTCTCTCTTTTTTCTATCTCCCTCTCTCTCGTTCTCCCTCCCACTCACTCTCACACACCCTCACTCAAATCTGTTTTCCCTATTAAACCATTCATCTATCCTCTCCCATTCCCTTTCTCCCGCCGTCCCCTCCCTCCCTCCCTCCCTTTGCAACCACGAGAGCAACAACAGGGTCCCGCGGCGAGCGTGGGTGTGCGTGCGAGAGATTAAAATGTCCAGAGCGAGCACGGACAAAGTTGTTCCCTTCCTCCCTCTTTCCTCCCTCCCTCCCTCCCTCTACCCAAACCCTTCTCCGCCTCCATTCCCACCCTATGTCCCTCGTTCCTCCCTCCCTCCCTCCCTCTTCCCAAACCCTTTCTCCGCCTCCCTTCCCACCCTCCCTTCCCACCCCTACCCCGCCTGACTTACCCTACCCGGTCCGTCCCACCATCCCTCCTCCCTCCCATCCCTCCTTCCTATCCTCTCCCCCCCCTTGCCCTCTCATCCTACCCTCCCTCTCCCCACTACCCCCCTCCCGAACAGGCCCATTATCAAACACGTGTCGGCGAAGTACCCCACCCCACCCCCCTACCCCCACCGCTTCCTCCCCCCTCCCCCCTCCCCCCTCCCCCCTCCCTCCGTGCGACATCTAATCGTTGATTGGTGGTTTACACAAAGGGCGGGGATAGGGGAAGGGGTTGGGAGAGGGGGAGGGGGGGGTTGGTAACTGATCAAGGGACGGAAGAAACAGGGAAAGAGAGAGAGATAAATAAAACGAGAGGACAGAGGAAAGGGGAGAGTGAGAGAGGATAGAGGAAAGGGGAGAGTGAGAGAACAAGAAAAATAGATAGATAGATAGATAGATAGATAGATGGAGAAAGTGAATGGGGAAAGAATAGAGAGGAATATACAAAAGGAGGTAAAAGGGAAAAGGAGATAAGCTGGAACCAAAAAGCAAAGGGAACAGGGAAAGAGGGAAAAAAGGAACCAGGTAAGAGTAAAGGGGAGAGGAAGGAAAAAAAAAGAAAAGGAAAATCAAAAGAGAGAAATGAAAATGTAAAGGAAATGAAAAGGAAAAGGGAAAGAGAAAGATAAAAGAAGAAATGGGATCCAGGAAACAGGAGAGGAGGAAACAAACAAAAGTGGAAAAAAATTAAAAATGGAGAAAAAAAAACAAGGAGAAAAGCGGGAGTGGGGAAGAAGACAAGGAAAGAGAACAGGAAAGATGATGAGAAAAAATGGGGGATGGAGGAATAATGAAAGAAAAGAGAAAGACGGGAAAAATTACAAATGAAAAGTCCGTAAAGGGAAAATAAAGTGACAGAGAGAGAGAGAGAGAGAGAGAGAGAGAGAGAGAGAGAGAGAGAGAGAGAGAGAGAGAGAGAGAGAGAGAGAGAGAGAGAGAGATGGGGGGGGGGAGGAAAAGGGGAAGGAGGAAGATAAAAAGAGAGAAAGAGAGAAAGAAAAACACAAACGGAACTTGGGGTTATATGCTCCATCTCCAGAAAGGATAGAGGATAGAGAATGATGATGATGAAGATGATAAAGAGGAGGGGGCAGATGAGGAAAGAAGAAGAAGAAGAAGAAGAAGAAGAAGAAGAAGAAGAAGAAGAAGAAGAAGAAGAAGAAAAAAAAAAAAAAAGAGGGGGGGATTCAACACCGCAATGCCCCCCCCCCCCCCCAACCCCCCGCATCGCGCGGAGGCTCCGGCCGCTGGAGAGCTGTTGTCGCGGACACCGGTAAGTGGCTCGGCTTGATCAGGTTTACTTCCGATAATCAATAAAACCGCAACAATTTGCCGGCCGCCGCGATGATCAGCTGCGTATATACCTGTTATCCGCTCTATCTCTCTCTCTCCCTTCCTATGTTTTTTTTTTTATTTATTTATTTTTATTTTTATTTTATTTTTTTATATATTTTTTTTATTTAGCATCATTCTCTCAAACTCCTTCTCCCCCCCCTTCTCTCTCTCTCTCTCTCTCTCTCTCTCTCACTCTCTCATTCTCCCTTCCTCTTCTCCATTTCTCTTCCTCCCTTCATTTCTCTTTATCCCTTTCCTCCCTTCCGCATCCTCTTTCTAGTCCCTTACCTTCTCCCTCTCTTCTCTTCTCTTCTCTTCTGTTTCCTCCGCACCGACAAGCAACTCACCTGGAAATAAGAGAAAGAGAAAAAAAAACGAATTAAAAATTACGCAAAGACAACTTATAACTTATTCAATAAACTTTCCCCGCCGACTAAGTTATCCGAGGTGTCATGTCAATGCAAGAATAATGAAAAAAACACATATATTAATAGAAAGAGAGCGAAAAAAAGTGAAAATAAGAGCGTCGCTTCATTCAAACTTCCATTCCATGTCCGGAGGTGTCACGTCAAGGAGGAGGAGGAGAAGGAGGAGGAGGAAAGGAGGAGGAGGAGAAAAAAAAAAAAAAAAAACATACATACATTAATCAAGCGAAAGACCGAGCGATCTTACTTTTTATTTTCTTTCCAATTCTGAAACAAAAGCGTCACTTCATTCAGAACCGTAATCCTTGCCCTGTTACCCGCGGATTATTATCATTAGGCGTCACGAAGACCCTCCCTTCGACAGCGGACCGGTGACGTTTCAGAATGAGCAACGCGGGGCGGGGTTGCGCGCGGGAGCGCACGCACACGCACACGCACACGCACACACCCCCACCCCGGGGGGGGGGGGCGCGGAAGGGGATTGTGTGTGTGTATGAGTATATGTATGAACGTATATATGTAGAAGGGAATGTGGGAGGAGGAAAGGGAGACGGGGAGGAAGATTGATACTTAAAGGGAGAGGGCCTATATAATATATATGTATATATGTATATATGTATATATATATATATATATATATATATATATATATATATATATATATATATATATAATATATATATATATATATATATATATATATATATATATATATATATATATATATATATATGTATGTATGTATACATGTGTATATATATATTTATGTATGCAGGTATGTATGTGTGGGTACATGTACACAATACACGTTCACACACGCACACATACAGATAGACAGAGAAACACACACACACACACACACACACACACACACACACACACACACACACACACACACACGACAGCGTTAGGAAGTGGCGTGTCAATAGCAAAACAGCAAAGAGTGCATAATCACTAGCTTTGCAAACGCGACGTGTGCCGCAATACGAGTGCATGAAGGACGTATAAAGGGGGAGCGGGGGAGGGGTAAGGAGAGGGAAGAGGGGAGAGGGAAGAGGGGAGAGGGGAAGAGGGGAGAGGGAAGAGGGGAGTGGGGAGAGGGGAAGCGAGAGGGGAATGGGGAGTGGGCAGGAGAGCGGGGAAGGGAAGGGGAGAGGAAATTGAGGAAGACGGTGCAGCGGCGTGTGATACGGAAGAGAGAAGAGGAAGAGGAGAAAGGGAAGGCATGGGAGAAGGAAGAGAGGAAGATGGAAAAGGGACGAGAGAAAGAGGAATACGAGGAGAGAGGGAGGGATAGGGATAGAGAAAGGAATAGGGAGGTAAGGAAGAGAAAGGGTGAAGGAGAGGTGAAAGGGAGAGAAAAAAAAATGAGAGGGAAAGGAAGGAGAAAGTGGGAATGGGGAGAAAGTGGGGAAAGAGGGAGAGGAAGAACCAGAAGAACAAGAGGAAGGTAGGAGAAAGGGAGGGAATACATATGAAAAATTTATACAAACATGAATAAATATAATACACATAATGTGTGTGTGTGTGTGTGTGTGTGTGTGTGTGTGTGTGTGTGTGTCTTTGTGTGTGTGTGTGTCTTTGTGTGTGTGTGTGTCTTTGTGTGTGTGTGTGTCTTTGTGTGTGTGTGTGTCTTTGTGTGTGTGTGTGTCTTTGTGTGTGTGTGTGTCTTTGTGTGTGTGTGTGTCTTTGTGTGTGTGTGTGTGTGTCTTTGGTGTGTGTGTGTGTGCTGGTGTGTGTGTGTCTTGTGTGTGTGTGTTGTGTGTGTTGTGTGTTGTGTGGGGTGGAGGTGTATGTGGTGGAGAGAGAGAGAGAGAGAGAGAGAGAGAGAGAGAGAGAGAGAGAGAGGAGAGAGAGAGAGAGAGAGAGAGAGAGAGAGAGAGAGAGAGAGAGAGAAGAGAAGAGAGAGAGAGAGAGAGAGAGAGAGAGAGAGAGAGAGGAGAGAGGAGGAGAGAGAGAGAGAGAGAGAGAGAGAGAGAGAGAGAGAGAGAGAGAGAGAGAGAGAGGAGAGAACAACAAAACACCAGCAGAGCGACTGAGAGAGAGAGACCAGAGAGAAGAAGAGAGGCTAAAAAACGAGTGCAGGCTCTACTTAATGTTTATAGAAGTATCACGCCTGCGAAACACTGATTTTTTTTTACTCACTCTCTCTCTTTCTCTTCCTCCTTCCTCATACTCTCACGCCCCCTCCTCCCCCCACTCCCTCTCTCTCTTCCTCGTTTTTACTCTCCCTTTCTTCTAATCTCTCTCTCCTTTTACCATCACCTCCTCCACCCTCTTCCCTCTTATTCCCTCTCTGTCTCTCTCTGACCTCTCCCGTGACCTCGCTTTTAAATCAAACAAGGGGCCAGGTGTCGCCGGCGAAGAAGGTCGCAAAGCCGTTCCTTCGTGATGACCTTTGGCGAGCGAAAGACGGCGCACCTAAGGTTATTTTCGATTAAGATAAGAGATTCACACGCGTATAAATCTGCACACGAAGTATGATGACAAGCATGTATAGAAATATAAACACATACAGGTACACCCACGGAGACAACTTCTGATAAAGTTAAGCGTTTTTCTGTGACGAAATGAAACAACACTGTTACCCTTATCACCGTGCTTGGGTCCATAAACGCATGCCGATTCCCATACGCAAACACAACCAAACAAGAAAACACACACACACACACAAGCGCGCGTGAGTCAGGTTCAAACCACGAACATTCCTGGCACATAAGGAAAGCCTGGTGGGGAGGGGAGGGGAGGGGAGGGGAGGAGGGGGGGTTAGAATGTGGGCATGACATACCCCTTCCTCGAAGCA
>NC_051397.1:46303696-46308696 GCF_015228065.2 Penaeus monodon | reverse complement strand
CACACACACACACACACACACACACACACACACACACACACACACACACACACACACACTCCTCTTCACACTCCCTTAGCTAGCCTTGCTGGAGGTCCCGGCTGTTAAAGTGCGAGGCAAGCAAGACGAAGCAAGACAGGGCAAGACAAAACGAGACGAAGGCAAGACGCTGCCACCGCCTCCGCCTCCGCCTCCGCCACCGCCGCCGCCACGACCGCCACGCCGGAGCACACTCAGTGCCTCTCGCAGGGCCAATAATAGTGCCAACTGGGCTAGTAGTGGGTGGTGCCGCGACCACGTGGCCAGTGCCGCCTATACATACTTACACGCATGCATACACGAACTTGTTCACGGCAAAGGCGCACGAAGTATGGGGCACGGACGGAAGCTGGCTGGCGCAGGGGGAAGGAGAGCGTGTGGAGTTTGAAGGAAGGTGGAGGGCGGAGGGAGGGAGGGAGGGAGGGAGGGAGGGAGGGAGGGAGGGGGAGGGGGGAGAGAGAGAGAGAGAGAGAGAGAGAGAGAGAGAGAGAGAGAGAGAGAGAGAGAGAGAGAAAGAGAAAGAGAAAGAGAAAGACAAAGAGAAAGACAAAGAGAGAAAGAGAATGAGAGAAAGAGAGAGACCGAAGCGTGGGTTGGGGAGGGAAAGGTGAAAGCGAAGGAAAGAACGAAGCATTAGAGCAGGGGGGGGGGGGTACAGAAGAAGGGAAGAGATCAGAGGCGGGAATGAAGGAGTGTAGGAGGTTAAGAAAAGAAGAAAGGAGGGGGAAGAGAGAGAGAGAAGGTGCAGAGGGCTACTAAACAGGGAAGGAAAAGGAGAAACAAACTGAAGGCGAAAGGAAGAGGAGAAAAGAAAGAGGGGGGGGGGGGAGAAGCGAGCCACGTCTCTATCAATCTATCTTTGCACTCTGCTCCCTTCTCTCTTCGTTTCCTACCTCCGTCTCGAAAGAATGGGGAAGAGGAAACAGAATAAGAACTCACACAAGTCGGAGATTAGGAAAACAGAACATTTAACAAGAACAAAAACGAAAACAAGAAAAAAAGCTAATAAAAAAAAAGAAAATAATAACCGCCAATTGAATGCATGCAGTGCACGTGCAACAAAGCAAACAGGGAGCGGAAGGACATCGGGAAAGGAGGGAGGGAGGGAGGGAGGGAGGGAGGGAGGGAGGGAGGGAGGGAAGAAAGGAAGGGGAGGGAAGAGGAAGATGAAGAGGAGCAGAAAGGGAGGGACACGGAGAAAAGAGGAAGAGGAGGAGGCGGAGGAAGAGGAAATAAAGAAAGGGGGAGAGGAAGATGAGGGCGGGAGAGGGGAAGAGGAAGCTGAAGAGGGAGGGAGAGGGGAAAGAGGAAGATAAGGAGGGTGGGAGAAGGTGAAGAGGAGAGGAAGAGGAGGCTGGGATAGAGGGAGGAAAAAAAAGAAACGAGAAGGTGGAGGGAGAAGTGAGAGGGCAAAAGAGCAAGGAGAAGGCAGAGAAAAGACGAAACATAAAGGCGGGGAAGAGGAAGGAGAGAGAGGAGAGTGCACACAGAAGGCAATGAAAGGAGAAATAATGCACAACATTTATCACCATCATCATCATCCTCAACACCACCACCCTTGCAGCCATCGCCATCTTCATCACCATTACCCACCGGCTCATACCCCTCTACCATATGGCTACGTATGTTTCATATAATAGCAATACTGACCTTTTTCTTAACACACGATACGGTCTTAAAATGATTTTTTTTCCTTTTCTTCTAGTGCATCGGTCAATAAGTCTTATTAATAACAGTGTCATTTGTTATCGTTAATATAATCATCATTATATTATCACCTATAATCACTCTTATTCCTCTTATCAAGTTCGGCGTGTTCTTCATTATCGATGCATACGATACCCTTCAGCCGCCACGCCACGCCACGTCTCACCGAAAACATTTAATTGAACTCATCGTACGGATGAAAACACGACTTTAACCGCTGCTTTAATCTCTCAAACCCAAATGACATAAATAAGAACAAAATAAAAGCATGAAAACTGGAAACTCCTCATTTAATCGAGGATAAAACAATTACCTAACACGAGTCTCCCGTACGATAACCGAGGGCCGCCCGAGGCACGACAGCGGACACTTTGTTGCCAGATGTACGACAGTGGTCACGCTGAGCCGGCACCACACACATGGCTTCCGAACACCGACGCGGGTGTCATTTCTTTAAAGTTCTCATTTTCCTTTTTTAATCCTACATTCCTCCGTCCTTTCGCCCGAAGTCTCCCCCTCCCCCTCCCCCTCCTCTCTCTCTCTCTCTCTCTCTCTCTCTCTCTCTCTCTCTCTCTCTCTCTCTCTCTCAACGCTTGCCATAAGATAGTTCACCCGTGAGTCTTTTTTATCCTTCTTATGGGCTCCTCAGACATCAACCGTGTCCAGATTACGAGAGAGGGAAAGAGGGCGAAGGAAAAGAGGGAAAAAGTTTAAGGCGGATAATGGGAGAAAGGAACGACTGAAGATGATGAAAATGAAGAACATTCAAAAACATTTTCGAGGAGAACAATCGGTCATAAATCATACCGACATGAACGACTGGGAAAATATACAAAGAATACGCGAGAGCAAAATTAATAATTCAAGAAGATGAGAAAATGTCGATGAAAGGCAAAACAAAAAGGCATGAAAAAGATGCCTGTGAGATAAGGAAGAGAGGAGAGAAGAGGAGAGAGGAGAGAAGAGAATGTGGCAGGTAAATATAGCCTGGACTAAACGATCATTGATGCCAGAGTGTGGGCAACCAGCGCCATGACGTCACGAGGCTCACGTCCGTGTGTGTGTGGGGGGGGGGAGGGGTTGTGGGTGTGGGGGTATCAAGGGGGGGAGGGGTAAGAAGCATAACTGTGTGTGTGTGTGTGTGTGTGTGTGTGTGTGTGTGTGTGTGTGTGTGTGTGTGTGTGTGTGTGTGTGTGTGTGTGTGTGTGTGTGTGTGTGTGTGTGTGTATGCGCGCGCGCGTGTGTGTATCTGAGTAGGTATGCGTGTGCATATTCAGACGTGCATATTTAATTTAGCAAAAAGTATATCTGCGAGCGCTGTACGACACGTGCGCGGTCCTCCCCTCAGAGCGCGAGTGCGACGTGGCGAACAGACTGCCCTCCGATAGAGTACGTGTACGGTGGTCTTGTGCCGTTCCCTGTGGCGTGCCTTCTGTACTGTGGCGAACGTTTGCTACGCATGCTGCATAAGCTGTGCCGTGCTCCACCTGTGCCGTGCCGCCTGCTGCATGCCCCGTGCCGCGCGCCCTGCCCTAAGGCGTGGCACTCCGCTGGAAGGAAGGCTCCGGGGCGCCACGGAGGAGGTCTAGCCGCTTGAGGACGACGCAGCGAGTCTCCTAAGCCATCAAGTCGCTCGCCGGTCGCCAGTTCTAGCGGTGGAACTGCGACAAACGGAACCGAGAGAGAAGAAAACACGGAAAACAGAACGAAAGGAGGAAAGGGGAGCCTAAAGAGGAACGGAGAGAAAAGAAGTAAAGCAGAGAAGAAAAAGGGGAAACGGAGCCCAAAGAGGAACAGGAGGAGAAGGAAGTATTTAGGAGAAAGAAGAGGAAGAAGGAGAAGGAGAAAGAAGAGGAAGAAGGAGAATGGGAATGAGGAGGAAGAGGAGAATAAGGAAAAGGAGAGAGAGAGAGAAAAAAAAAAGATATATACCGTAGCCGAGGCAGACGAAAATCAAAGCACCTACCGCAAACACCAAAGAGAAAATAATAACCAAACAAATAATGAAAAGAATAACACTAGTAATAAAAAATAAAATCCCTCGATGCACATAATCCACACTCCTCGGCCTACAAACAGATGATGCCAGAAACTCCCCGTCACAAAAATTCGTTAATAAACTACGCCATTACAACACTGGCCTTAAGTGGATTATTATTGCGAAGTGTTCTTGGGAGGGGGAGGGAGGGGAAGGAAGGGGGAGGAAGGGAGGGGGTAAGAGAGGGGGAGGGGGTAAAGAGGGCACGAACAAGAGGGGAGGGGCCTGGGGGTCTAGGGGAGGAGCCTGGGGCATGGGGGAGGGGCAAGGGAGGGAATGCCGGCTTGCTTTTTTTTCATCCTGTGTTGTAATGGCGGTGTTGCCACTGCAATGAGTGGTGATTTGTCGCGACTTTGTAATCTGAGGAAGAATGAGGGAGATGAAAGATGAGGGAAGGGGGGGGGAGGGGGAGGGAGGTGCAGGAGGAGACCAGGGTAGAGATAATGAGACAGGAATATACCTGCTTTATCATACACATAGTTTACATCTACATTAAATTACCCCTATGTATATGCATACATTCAACATATATATTCAAGCATGTTTATGTGTGTGTGCGTGTTTGTATGCGTGTATGTATGTATACAGACATATTTATGTGTGTGTGTGTGTGTGTGTGTGTGTGTGTGTGTGTGTGTGTGTGTGTGTGTGTGTGTGTGTGTGTGTGTGTGTGTGTGTGTCACACACTCGCACACCCACACACACACGCACACCCACCCACACACACACGCACACGCACGCACGCACGCACATAGAAAAGCAGCAGAATGCGAGTGTCGTGCGACGGAAAACGAGACGGAAAAAGGATAAGAGCGAAGACTGAGGAATAAAGTGGCGTGGGAGGAGAGAGGAAAAGGGGAAGAGGGAAGCAAGGGAAATGACCTTTGCGTTAGGGGGGTGAGTGGGAAAGGGAGGAGGAGGAGGAGGGAGAGAGGAGGAGGAGGAGGAGGAGGAGGAGGAGGAGGAGGAGGAGGAGGAGGAGGAGGAGGAGGAGGAGGAGGAGGAGGAGGAGGAGGAGGAGGAGGAGGAGGAGGAGGAGGAGGAAGAGGGAGGGAGGAGGAGGAGGAGGAGGAGGAGGAGGAGGAGGAGGAGGAGGAGGAGGAGGAGGAGGAGGAGGAGGAGGTGGAGGAGGGAGAGAGGAGGAGGAGCAGGGGGGGAGGAGGAGGAGGAGGAGAAGGATGAGGAGGAGGAAAAGAAGGAGGAGGAGGAGGAGGAG
>NC_051397.1:46296196-46301196 GCF_015228065.2 Penaeus monodon | reverse complement strand
ATGCAATAAGAGCGCCCGAGACTATGAATACACAGCAAATAACGACCTTAAAGCCTCACGCCGGCTGACTGGCCATGTGGACATGCCTATTTCTGGAATGTTCTCACTCGTCCATGCGGGAGGATGGAAATAGGGGGAGGCAAGGGGGGGGGCAAGGGGTTGGGGAGGGAGATGTGGAGGAGCAGCGGGGAGGAGAGGGGAAATGAGGGAGGAAGCGGGCGAGGGGAAATGGAGGTGAGGGAGGGGAAGGGGGAAGTGAGGGAGGGGGAAGCGGGCGAGGGGAAATTTGAGTGCTGAAAGCGGGAGAGGGGAAATGAGGGAGAGGTGAGGGGGGATGAGGGGAGGATACGGCTGAGGGAGAACGGCGGAAATGGGAAAATAAGGATGAGAGGTAATGGTAGGAGCGTGGGGAGGGGGGAGGGGGGAGGGGGGGAGGTCAGAATGTCAGGTCACGAAAGGTCAAAACAAATGAATTGGGAAAACCAAAGTACCGAAATATACCCACAACCTCACATACGTCCCTTCCCCTCCTCCCTCCCCGCCACCTTCCTCTCCCACGCCTCTCCCTCCCACCTCTTCTTCTCTCCCCCATTTACCTTCCTTCATTCCTTCATTCCTCGCCTCACCCGCAACGTGCCAATACGACACCACGTAAGAGCGTGATGGCATGTTCCGCGGAAGCTAAAGTGTGGAATGAAGGGAAGTATGTGCTGCCCAAGAGAGCGAGGGGAGGAGGGAGGGAAGGAAGGAGGGAGAGGGAGGGAAGGAGGGAGAGGGGAGACGGAGGGAAGGAAGGAGGGAGAGGGGAGAGGGAGGGAAGGAAGGAGGGAGAGGGAGGGAAGGAGGGAGAGGGAGGGAAGGAAGGAAGGAGGGGATATAGGATGAGAGGGAAGGGGGGGGGGGGAGGAATGGGTTATTCTAGGACGTGTAAACGGCCATACTTACCCGTCCATCCTGATGGCTTTGGCCATTCATGAGGAAATGGAAGAAGGGAGGAGAAGAGAGAGCAAAATACAGCCAGAAAGATAGTAACAGATAGATAAATAAATAGAGAGAAAGAGTAAGAGAGAGAGAGAGAGAGAGAGAGAGAGAGAGAGAGAGAGAGAGAGGAGAGAGAGAGAGAGAGAGAGAGAGAGAGAGATAAATGATAAATGATGATTTAATTAACTCATTCAATTTAGCTATATTCCATTTGCTACAATGGTTATTCTTGGTGCGGGCAAGCTGACTATTTATATTTGCTTCTAAATGACCCTCCCCCCCCCCCCGTGGGCAAGGAATGGGCCGGGGTTTGCCATCCACTGGCAGCGTGCGGGGAACTGAACGCGGGTCAGCAAGACTGCTCGACGAGACCGCTACCACTGCACCACAAGAACACACTAAGAGACCTTAAGCGAGAGGAGTGAAAGTAAAAAAAAAAAAAAAGTGTAATTTGATTCTATTTCATTTTTCTTTCATTCGTTGTTTACTTGTTTTGTGGAGGAAGTGTAGATAGAAGATAAGGGAATGGGAGTAAGGGGGAGGGAGGGAGGGGCTGGTGCAACAATGACATCACTTCCGGCCATAAACACATGGCATACCCTGCTAACAACACCTGATGTATGTATAAAACACACAAACACACACACTCTCTCTCTCCCCCCCCCCCCCAACAGTATTAAATATTAACATAATAATGTCATTGCCATCCACATCAACTACAAGAATGCAAACAACCCGCAGAAACATCGGCATCAGAAGGGATAAAAAATATAGAAACAGTTTAACTAAATTCCACTAACGAAGTAAACAATTCGCTAACGAAATGGCTGCAATTACTGAACCAGTTAATTCAGGGGGCATGCCAATCAACCAGTGAAACAATTACCGAACCGGCTTATAGATTAACGAACCATCTCATTAGCCAGCGAGGCAATTCACGACACAGCGACTGCCGAACTAACGAATACACGTCGACCCAATTTGCGAACCGGGTCACGTGACTTACCAATTACCGAGTCACTTAATTCAACAAGCGAACCAATGACGCGAACCTATAACGAAACCAGGCAATGAGAACGCCATCCGACCTCCGAACCAGCCAATTCCCTAGCGAACCAATAGCCGAACCAGCCAATTCCCTTGCGAACCAATAGCCGAACCAGCCAATTCCCTAGCGAACCAATAGCCGAACCAGCCAATTCCCTAGCGAACCAATAGCCGAACCAGCCAATTCCATTGCGAACCAATAGCCGAACCAGCCAATTCCCTAGCGAACCAATAGCCGAACCAGCCAATTCCCTAGCGAACCAATAGCCGAACCAGCCAATTCCCTAGCGAACCAATAGCCGAACCAGCCAATTCCCTTGCGAACCAATAGCCGAACCAGCCAATTCCCTAGCGAACCAATAGCCGAACCAGCCAATTCCCTAGCGAACCAATAGCCGAACCAGTCAACCATCCAACGAACCAAATTTCGAATTACCCAATTAACACGCGAACCAAACTTCCGAATCCACTGCGAAGCGAACGAACCCGCTGCGGAACCAGCCGATTCGCGAGGGGAACAACCGCCTAACGAGCATGCGAACCAATTACCGAACCAGGTCATTGACGAACGAACAAGAGACGGACGAGGCTATCGAACCGGCCAATTCACACACGACCTAATAACCGACCCGACCAATTAACCGAAGAACCGAACAATTAAACAAGGGAACAGCCTGCCTGTCAGCAACCACGATTCCAAACGACAATGGAAACGACAGAAGATAATAACAATGATAAGAAGAAAGGAGGATAATAATAATGAACCTATAGAAAAGGAAAAAACAAACAAAAAAACAATGAAAACTCGAAAAAAGGAAACATGAAGAAAAAGGAAGATGGAAAATAGATAAAAATAAAAGAAAAGGAAGTGAGAAAACGACTGAAGAGGATAGGGTGCTTACAGAGAGACGAAAAAGACAAAGGCTTTTGGGGAAGAGGGAGGAAAAGAAGACATGAAGGAGGAAGGGGAAGGGAAAGGGGAAGAGGAGGAGAGGGAGGATGCAGAGAGGGACAGCAAATAGAGATGATGATAAGGATGATGATGATAAAGATGATGATAATGATGATAAGGATGATGATGATGATAAGGATGATGATGATGATAAGGATGATGATGATGATGATGATGATGATGGTAAAGTTGATGATGATAAGGATGATGATGATAAGGATGATGATGATAAGGATGATGATGATGATGATGATGATGATGATGATGGTGGTGGTGGTGTTGATAGTAATAGTGATGAAGAGGAAGGGGGGAGGGAGGGGGGGCGAGGAGAGTGGAAGAGAGCAAGGGATTATAAAGTCTTTGAAGCGGCAGGTTCAGGGGGGGGGGAGGCGGTAGAAGGACAGGGAGAGCAAAGCAGGAAGATTATCAGGAAAATGTCAAATATCTAAAGAAAAAGAAACAGAAAAATAAAGTGGCAAAGAAAGAGAGAGAGAGAGAGAGAGAGAGAGAGAGAGAGAGAGAGAGAGAGAGAGAGAGAGAGAGAGAGAGAGAGAGAGAGAGAGAGAGAGAGGGGAAGAAATATATCGAGAGAAAAAAGGAGAAAAAGAAAAGGAGAGAGTGACATGGAGAAGACAAAAAGAAAAAGAGAGAAAAAGAGAAAAAAAGAGGGGGGGGGGGGGGAGAGAAAGCCGGTGTGCTCTCGACACTTTCCCGAGGTGTCAAAGATGGCGGATTTTGTCCACCCACAAGCCGCGCTGCCTCCACTCTTGCAACAGCACATGCAACACGGGCGAGTCAGGCGGCAAAGGCAACATTATCCTCTCCGGTATTGCTATTGTTATAAGTCTTTATTCTCGTTATATTCTTTATCCTCATTATCATCATCCTTCCTCTCGTTATCATTATTTTCATCCTCAAAGCCTTCATCATCTATTTTTTTTATCACTGTCATTATTATTACATCATAAGGGTAAAAATGCCCATACTGAATTTGCACGACCAAATAATATGAATCATAAAAAAAATAATAACAACGATCAAAATGATGATGATAATAATAATAATAATAATAATAATAATAATAATAATAATAATAATAATGATAATAATAATAATAAGAATTGTTATAATAATAATGATAACGATAATGATCATAATGATCATGATAATAATGCTGCTGCTGCTGATGGTGATGATAATAACAACAATAATAATCTTAAAATTTGAAAAAGTACTGGTGCCATGTTAAAAATGTGATTTTTAAAACATAAATAAAAAAGCGGAATGAGAAAGAAAAAAAAACAGAGAGAGAGAGAGAGAGAGGGGAGAGAGAGAGAGAGGGGAGAAAAGGAGAGAGGAGAGAGAGAGGGGAGGAGAAAAGAGAGGAGAGAGAGAGAGGAGAGAGAGAGAGAGAGATGAGAGAGAGAGAGAGGGAGAGAGAGGAGAGAGAGAGAGAGAGAGAGGAGAGGGGGAGAGAGAGAGAGAAGGAGGAGAGAGAGAGAGAGAGAGGGGAGGAGAGAGAGAGAGAGGAGAGAGAGAGAGGAGAGGAGAGAGAGAGAGATAGAGGAGAGAGAGAGAGAGAGAGAGAGAGAGAGAGAGAGAGAGAGAGAGAGAGAGACGTAGAATAAAGGAAAAATAGGAGTAGGAGTAGGAGGAGGGGAGAAGAGGGAGGGTGTTCCAACCACGCCTCAAATGGCTAAGGTTAAAACTCATCTCCCGCTGGCTTGTGTACAGTTCCCATAGCAACGGATGCGGTTCCCATGGCAACGACGCCGCTCTCAGCATCACGCCTTTCAACGTGATCGATGCGCAGGGGGAGGGGGGGAAGGGAGGGGGGGAAAGGGGGGGAGGGGGACGCCGACACCACGTTGTTTTGTTTGCGGTTAAAGTGGCAGGAGGAGAGAATGGGGGAAGGAGAAAGGGAGAAAGAGAAAGAGGAGAAAAGGTAAAGATAGAAAGAGAGAGAGTGAGACAGGTCTAGATAGAGAAATAGACAGATATATAGACAGGGAGGCAGAAA
>NC_051397.1:46286196-46288696 GCF_015228065.2 Penaeus monodon | reverse complement strand
ACACACACACACACACACACACACACACACACACACACACACACACACACACACACACACACATACACACACACACAAGCATGTAAACCCCTCCCCCCCCAATACACACAATCGTAATGCCGTCCCATGAGTCACTCCGCAAAAGCACACCCTCCCCTCCCTCCTCCCCTCCCTCCTTCCCTCCGCTTCCCCTCTGCCTCCTCCCCTCCCTCCTTCCCTCCTCCTCCTCCCCTCTCTCCTTCCCTCCCTCCTCCCCTCCTCCTCCTCCCCTCCCTCCTTTACCTTCTCTTCCCTCCTTCCACGTTGGGCATTTTAATCCTTATTATGCCCTACTGACATGAAAGAAATAAAGAGAGAATGAGATAGATAGATAGAGAGAGAGAGAGTGAGAGAGGAGAGTGAGAGAGTGAGAGAGAGAAAATGAGAGAAAGAGAGAGAAAGAGAGAGAGTTAAAAAAAAACGATAAAGAGAGAGTGAGAGACCGAGAAAAGAAAAATATACAAAAAAAAGAGGAAGTGAAAGAAACCACGAACGGAAAACGAAACAGATCCACCTCAGCACCACGGCGCTGCACGGTGGCACCATTACACAGCACTGGCTCAGACCGTGGCACTGCTACCCACAGCGTCACGTGAAAGCGATAAGCAAGAAACGAAAAAATAATCGCCAAAACTTGTCTTGTTACATCAGGTTTTCAAAGAGTCACTTTAACAAGAAATGAATATTACTGTAATTTCGTTTCGATATCCTGTTTTTTTTTTTTTCTTTCTTTCTTTTGTGTTACTTTTGAGACTTGTATTTTCTTTCTTTATTGAGAGAGAGAGGGGGTGTATGCAGAAACGAGATGAGAAAAGAGAGAATAGAAAAGAAGAGAAAAGGAAGTTGCAAGACGGAAGATATGACAAGAGAAAAAAAAAGTTTGACATGAAAGAAGAAAGTAAAGAGAGAGAGAGAGAGAGAGAGAGAGAGAGAGAGAGAGAGAGAGAGAGAGAATGAATACACGTGATCCTATCTTCCGGTTTCAATAAATACCGGTAAATACTTTATCCTATAACAAGACGCTTCTGAGAAAGGACTGAACATTCCAATAAAGAGACAAACAATCAAATATGCGATAAATATGCGTAAAGAAAATAAAGCAGGGGGAAAGAGGAGGAAGAGGAAGTACAGGGGAAGTGGGAAGGAGGACAAGGAGGAGGAGGAGGAGGAGGAGGAGGAGGAGGAGGAGGAGGAGGAGGAGGAGGAGGAGAGAGAGAATGGGGAGGGGGGGAGGAAGAGGGGGATGATAATGATGATGATAATGACGATGATAATAATGACGATGATGATGATGACAACGGTGATGATAAAGAGGAGGAAAAGGGGACGAGGAACAGACATATGAAGAGGAATAAGGAGAAAGGAGAAGAGGGGAGGGATGGAAAGTGAGAGAGAGGGCAGGGAGTGGTGGGGGAGGGGGGGGGGGGCTGCAGGTGGCTTAAAACAGAAGACGTTAAAGTTGTAATGGCGACATTAGTCCGTTACGGGTGGCTTTGAGAGGAAGAGAGAGAGAGAGAGAGAGAGAGAGAGAGAGAGAGAGAGAGAGAGAGAGAGAGAGAGAGAGAGAGAGAGAGAGAGAGAGAGAGGTGGCTAATCCTCGTGACAAACCGAATGGGGGAACAGGGACAACAGAAGACAGAAGCAAGAAATGAGAAAAAATGCTTAAGAAGAGTTGGAGGAAGGGAGTGGAAGGGAAGGGAGAGGAAGAACAGGGAAGAGGAGGAGAGAAAGACGGAAAGGGGAGTGGCAAGTGGGAGGAGGAAGGCGAAAGGGGGACGGAGACGGGAAGCGGAAACAAGGTGAAGGAAGAGCGGGAACGAACGTAAAGAACGTAGAGGAGGAAGAAGAGGAGGAGGAGGGGGGAGAGCACAGGAAGAGATGGTGAAAGACAGAATGAGGATGACATATATAAATTATATACATAAATGTGTTAAACACACACACACACACACACACACACACACACACACACACACACATGTATATATATATATATATATATATATATATATATATATATATATATATATATATATATATATATATATATATATATATATATATATTCAAGATACTATACAAACACGTGATAAACTTCTCCAAACAAAATCGCAAGTCATGAAAAGGCTTGACTGCACACGCCCAGGCGCAAGAGTGTTCACACACAAATACACGAGCACAAACACATACACACACACGCAATAGCATCTTGCACTCTCTCTCTCTCTCTCTCTCTCTATCCCTCTATCTATCTATCTATCTATCTCACTCTCTCTCTCTCTCTCAACCAAGTAACTGATCCAATCTGCACAGTCACACACTTCCTTTTGCAAGTGAAGCATCCACCACACTTTTCACAAAAAAAAAAAAAAATCAACAAAACATTCCACTGCCCCGGGCATAAATCTGCGAGGGGATGGGAGGAGGAGGAGGAGAGGGAGAAGGGGGAAGAAGGTACAGG
>NC_051397.1:46273696-46281196 GCF_015228065.2 Penaeus monodon | reverse complement strand
GATATAAATAACGAGAATAATGACTCCAGAAAAAAAGGAGTAGAGAGAAGAATGAAAGTGTTGAAGAGAGGAGTGAGTGCGGGAGTGAGGGAAAGGGGGGGGGGCGGGGTGCGTGGCCCTGATCGTCACCTCGCACTCTAAATACGTCGAGAGATCAGCTGTGTTGGCGTTACAGCGAGGCTCTTGTTGGTTCCTTTCACGCTGCTGCTGTTGCTGCTGCAGCGGTTCACACTCCCTTCCTCTTCCTCCTGCTTCACTCTCTTCTCTCTCTTTCTCCTTCACCTCTTATTCATCATCTTTATCATTCACATTCCTACTTCTTCGCTCATAACCTACTCATTTCCTTATTTCCCTTGAAATGCTACCTAATATATATTTTTCATCTTCCCTTCCTCTCTTCCTTCACTTTACTTCTTCCTCGCTGTGCTGTTCCATCCACTTCCCCTATTAACCCCTTCCCTGTTCCACCCCCCCACCCACCCCTCCGTGCCTGTGCCCATCGCCAAGAGTGCCCAGATCATCAACACCACGTGAGAACCTCCACTGCCTTCCACTAAACTCTCCACCCTTTTGCATTCTCCCTCCCTTCGTCCTCCCGTTTTCTACGTCCTTCTCCACTTCTTTTGCTTCTATCCACACCTCCACGTCCTGATTCATCGACTACTTTACCCCATCTCCTCCTCTCAATATCGTCATCGTCATCATCACCATCACCGTCACCACCACCATCATTATCATTATCATCACTATCATCATCACCATCCACCTCCTCCACACTGCTCAACATTCCAAGCCGGCTCTGTAACACCAACCACACCATGTGACACTATCCCCCCCTCCCCCATCTCTCTCTCTCTCTCTCTCTCTCTCTCTCTCTCTCTCTCTCTCTCTCTCTCTCTCTCTCTCTCTCTCTCTCTCTCTCTCTCTCTCTCTCTACGTCCGGGAGGTATAGACACAAACAAACATAGTGTGATAAGAGGGAGTGAGGGAGAGAAAGAAAAGATGGGAAGACAGGAAAACAACACTGCAAGTTGAAAAATATGTGAAAAACAGGGAGTAACAGGAGGGAGAAGGATGGAAAGGAAGAGCGAGCACTCCCCAGCACCATCAACAGCTGATCATGCGGTGACCCGCTGAAACCATAACAGTCGGGACTCATCCCTGGCCACGTAACACACACATACTGCCTCACAACCGACTCATTCACTCACTAAACTCGCTCTCGTCTTACAGCGGAGAGAAAGAGCATGTGTGTGCGCGTGTGTGTATGTGTGTATGAAGGAATGAAAGAAGAAACTTGCTTACCTTTTCGTGTCTTTCATATTCCAGTCCGGGGACCGCATACACCCATTCCACTGTCCCGCGAAACTTAGACTAGCAAGAGCCTCCGGAAGGAGGAAACAATGCCCCTCAAAAAGACTGAGGGCAAAAAAAAAGATAAAAAACAAACTGCTTAAAACTCTTTTCGACTAAAATTTTCTCTCACGGTCCGTCCCTCTCCACCGAAGCCACCCAAGCAACTACGTCACACTGGGCCAGGCGAGCTGAGCCCTGCCGCGAGCGGGCAGCGTCGTGGTCCCTCCGCCATGTTCATGGTTGCCATAGCGACGGACCGCTCCCGCAACGCACCGCCGCCGCCGCCGGCCGCACTCATCTCCCGGAGAGAGAGAGGGGGGGGATGGAGACACCGCACCGGCACCAGCATCAGCGTCTCGCGGTGGTGGTAGCGGTAGCGGCGGCGGCGGCGGCGGCGGCATTGGAGGAGGTGGCGGTAGCTGGCTGACCCGAAACTCCATTTGCGATATACAATTTCAGTGGGACGCGCAAGGCCCTCGCTCTCGGCCGCTGACGCAGACGAACGCTACGACACTTTTCTCCTTTGCGGCCCGATGCTGACCCATGCTTCCAAAATCAAATGACGTCCTCTCGGCCCGTCTGGCGGCGGATGGCGCTCAAACAATGCGCAAACTAATAACACCAGCAACATTAACAATAACAATAACACAAATCATTTCATAACAAAATAACAGTTATAATAAAACAGGTTTTCAGCGCCCTGACCGCATTCCTACGCCCATGCACATACGCTCATGTCTTGTGATGTCTTGTGCCACATAGGCTACCAACCCCCTCCCCCTCGCCCCTCTCCCTTCCCCCCCTCCCTCACCCCCCCATCAGTCATCCCTACCCACCTACCCTACTACCTCCCACCCTCCCTCCCCATACTCCTTCCTTCCAAACTCGTGCCAATGACCAAAATATGGGTATCTCCATACCCCCGCCCACTCCCCCGGCTTTCTTCACGCCTCTTCCACCCATTCTCTGCTTCCTCCTCCTCTCGTGTTGCTTTGTCTCTTCGCTTGTGTCTTATTCTCCCTTCGTCTTCTCTTTCCTCTCATTCGCATTCATTCCCGTTTATGATTCCTTCGTCTCTCTATTCTAAATTTTGATATTACTCGTGACTATCACTATATCTTTTATTAATCAATCCATCAAATACTTATAAACCATCTATGTATCAATCTATCTTCCATTCCACATCTTCATCTTTCATTTCCTCTCTCTATCCACCCATTTTATCAAATTATACTTTCATTTATTCTCCTCTTCCATTCCTCCCTTCCTTTCTTCCGTTTTGGATCCGCCATAAAGTCATCACAGCAATCCCCCCCCCCCCCATTCTCCCCAAGCCTACCCCCCCCACGTAAGAAATTTTTTTTTTTTGCTTTTCATAAGTAGCATTTCTACGGGAAAGAGTGGGGAAGAGAGAAAAGTTAGAAATGGGGGAGAGGGGAAGGAGGAGAGAGAGAGGGGAGGGGGAGAAGAGAGAAGAGAGGGGGGTCAAAAAGAGGGAGAGGGATGGCAGCTAATTAATGAATCTTTTGGCAAAGGCATGATTAATTAAAGAGAAAATCATTAACATGCCCCAGGTATGGGTGATTAGCGTTAAACTCGGATTTCCGTGGCCGGCTTGAAGAGTCAGAAACACAGACCGATATAAACATACATCAAAATGAATAAATAATCAGGGGGGAAGAAAGAGGGAGATAAATGGCGAGTGGGAGAGGGAGAGACAGAAAAAGAGAGGAAGAGAGAGAGAGAGAGTAGGGGAAAGAGAGAGAGAGAGAGAGAGAGAGAGAGAGAGAGAGAGAGAGAGAGAGAGAGAGAGAGAGAGAGAGAGAGAGAGAGAGAGAGAGAGAGAGAGAGAGAGAGAGAAGGAAAGGGAATGAGAAGAGTAAGAAAGAAAAAAAAGAGAAGAGAGAAGTAAAAAAAATAAGAAGAACGGAGATAGAGAAGAGAACCAGAGGACCAGCAGAATGGGGGAAAGGAGGAGGGCAATTAAACCAATTTCAGGTGCGAAATTAACAGGTATCGGTGGCAGTAATTAGGGCAGGGCAATTAACGGGCTCCGGTGCGGTGGTCGGGTCCTGGCGCGCATTTATAATCAAGTGGAGATTTTATCCACTTGATCAAGCATGTCGAGAGGCAACTCGGTGGGTATCGAGGAGCGGATATCGGGGAACAAATGAAGCGGGTATCAGAAAGCAGGTGAATCGGCTATCAAAAGACAATGGAAGCGGGTATTTGGGAACAAAAGAAGCGGGTATCAAGACCAACAATACAAACAATAAAGACAAATTCCCTCTAAAAACAAACAAACAAATAAACAAAATCGCCAAAACCCCCGTCCCCCCCAAAGAGAGAGAGAGAGAGAGAGAGAGAGAGAGAGAGAGAGAGAGAGAGAGAGAGAGAGAGAGAGAGAGAGAGAGAGAGAGAGAGAGAAAATCTAGTATCTAAAACAAGCTAAACACGAAAGAACAATCAACAAACAAGGAGAAAACAAGGGTGATGAATAATCAAGTGGCGTCGCGTAACAATCGATAAAGACTGAATACAACTAACTTAACAGGCAACCAAGTGGCACTAAGTTAACATTCACCTGGCGAAATGTCCCATAAAGAGGCAGAGTATCAATTCAAAACTTTGCCTGTGTGTCTATCTCTCTTTGGCAAACTTTATTCAAATAATCAAAGAATATATTAATCCAAGATAAACTGGCTAAGTTAATAGATGTAAGAAAAAAGAAAAAAAATCCGAAATTCAGCCGGCAAGGAATGTGCTACTCATACGAGTGCCACGTGACATCGCCGTCTCCCCATTAAAAAAGTGATTAGTGATTTCGATGAAGATATTATTGCAACAACAATAACTACAAGTTGCATTCGTAATAATAGTATTAGTATCAGTAACCGTAGGGGTAATAGTGGTAATAATAGTAGTAATAGTAGTAGCAGCAGCAGTAGCAGCAGCAGCAGCAGTAGTAGTTGTAGAAAGTAGTAGTAATGGTAGTAATAATAATAATAGAAGAAGTAGCAGTAGCAGTGGTGATAATAAAAGTAAAAATAACAACAATAATAAAAACAACAAGCAAAATAAATGGCCTTCATTTCCGCAGTATAAGGGCGCGTCAGCTCGATCCTCGCCCTCACACATGACAGAAGAAGCCCAATCTTTTCAAAATTGAAAACGGTGTTCTTAGCTGCTGCCTCCTCCGCCTCTTCCTCTTCATCCTTCTATTCCTATTCTCCTTCTCCTCCTTTTCAATTTCCTCCTCCTCCTCCTCCTCTTCCTCCTTCTATGCCCCTTCCCTTTCCCCTTCTCTTTCTCCTCCTTTGCAATTTCCTCATCCTCCACCTCTTCCTCCTTCCATTCCCCTTCTCCTTCACCTTTTCGATTCCCTTCTCCATCTCCTCCTTTCCAATTTCCTCCTCCTCCTCCTCCTCCTCCTCATTTTCTATCTCTCCTCGTCTTCTTCTTCTCCTCTTCCTCGTCTTTCATCGTCCCCCTCTTCCTCCCCTCCCCATTCTTTCTCCCTGCCCCCATTTCCTTCCGTAGTGGGATTTAAAGGGGGGGTTTTGCTTGCTCCAAGAACCTCCTCTTAGGCCCTTGATTTGCATGCGACCTCTCCCACGCACACGCGGATTGTCTGATCTTACTCCGCTTTAAGATGCACGCACGCAAGCACATGGGCGGATGGACGGATCTATTCTCTTTTTCCGGTCTGTGGATGCGTGTGTCTGTGTCTGAGCTTGCGATGTGTGTGTGTGTGTGTGTGTGTGTGTGTGTGTGTGTGTGTGTGTGTGTGTGTGTGTTAGTAAGTCGTTGCTGTCTATCTCTTATTAATTTGATTTATTCTTCATTCTCCCTCTCCTCTCCTCTCTCTCTCTCCACTGAGAAAAGGGACGCGGATGGTGTTGCCATGACGACGCGTGGCAACACTACACCCACCGGCGACTCGGGGGGGGGGGGGAGGTTCATGTCTGGGACCTCCCCCCCCCCCCGGGCTGGCCCAATTCATAGGCCTTGCCTCGACCAATCCGTGTCTCCTTACGCCGCGTCGGGTGTCGGAAGAGGGTCTGTCTGTCTGTCATTCTGTCTGTCTGTCTGCGCGTGTCTGACCCCGTGCAAGCACTCTCTCCTTCCTTGTGCACCTCACAGACGTCTGGCGCTTTAGCATGCATGCGACACCATATGCCACATGCGTTGGCTCTCGGACCATGCGCCATGCACATCTGACTCTGCAGATGCTTGAGCTGTGACCTACAAGCAGGCGCAAGCACACACTATATACTGGCACACGCCAACATATGCACCACAAAAGTCTATTACAGGGCACACATACACAGATACACACACAAGCACATCCATACACACAGGCACAAATGCAAACACATGCACACATACATAAGCATATTCAAGCATGGGCACACATACTACACTACACAACACACACACGAGCAACCCCCCCCCCCCCCCGGCTAAGAATCATTCTAACACACAACCCCACCGCATCCACGACCCCAGCCGCACAACCTGCATCTTGGTGGTCGTCTCAAAGCCCTAGCCTGCGCCCCCTCCATCTACACCCTTTCTTCCACCCTCCCGCCCTCCCTCTTCCTCCCATCCCCCCCTCCTCCTCTTCCCTCCGTGTCCCTCCCTGCCACCGGCCGGCTTCCACAGTGCTGTTGGCGCAGGTACGACCGACCGCACGACCCCTCCCTCTGTGCCCCCTCCTCCACGTGCGTCTCTTGAGCCCCCCCATCCCCCCTCACTTTCCGTGCTAAATATACCCCCCGGGAGAGGAGAGCGTGCGGCCTCCAAGCACGGCGAGTCAGCAAGCCGGCCTATCCTGCTCACAGCACGTTGGGGTCCCACCCGAATCTCACAGCGGATTAGGGCCCACGTCCTGTCATGCAGGGTCTCGGAGCCCATTTCCCATCTAGGGGCACGCATCCCTAACGGCATCCCGAGGGGCACTGCCAACATACCAATATCATGGGGCCATTCTGCTCACATCAATGGCGCTCCGCTTCTGATCAGGCAGCGCTTTCGGACACCTTACCGCACTACCTACCTCTCGGGTCCACTTCCAACCTGCTAGCATCCCCGCACCCATTTCCTATTCGAAAAGCATCATGAGCTCCATTCAGGGCAAGTCCTGGGGTCTATAACCTATTTACTTTCTATAGCATCGACAGGCATGGCACGTAAAATAGGATGAGCTCTGCTTGTGGTTCATAGTGATGACCCCCCAAAAAAAACCCCCCCCCGGGGGGGACTCTGCAAAAAAAAAGAAAAATGCTTGGGGCTGGGTGACTTTTAAACCCCCCCCCCAACGGCCCCAAGCCCAAAAACCATTTTTAAGCCAACAGCCAAAAAATTTTGGGCAAAAAAGCCCCCCCCCTTTTAAAAAAAAAAAACAATTAAAAAAACAATTTTAAAAAAAAAATTTTAAAAAAAAAAAAGAAAATTTAAAAAAAATAAAAAAAAGAGGGGGTTTTAGTAAAAAAAAAAATTTTTTTTTTTTAAAAAAAAATTTTTTTTTAAAAAATTAAGTCTTTTTTTAAAATCCTTTTATTTAAAATTTTTATTTATTTTTTTTTTTCCCCCCCACAATAAAAACCCCCCCTTTTTAAATTTTTTAAATTTTATTTAAAAATTAAAGGGGGGAGGGTAAGAAAAAAAATATTTTTAAATTTGGGTTTTAAGGGATTTAAAATCCCATTATTAATATTTTGATTTTTCAAAAAATTAAAAAAATTTTTATTTTACTTTTTTAAAAAAAATTAAATTTTTTTATTAAAATGAAAAAAAAAAATTTATTAAAACAAAAACCCATTTTTAAAAAACATTATTAAAATAAAATATAAAATAGAATTTATTATAATATAATAAAAAAAAAAATTAAAAAAAAATAAATTATAATATAAAATTTAATAATATAAAAGATATAAAAAAAGTATATAAAAATTTTAAATCTAAAAAAATATTTAATATAAAATATAAATTAAAATTTAATATTTTAATATAATATATATAAAATTATATAATATAATATATATATATATAAATATATAAAAATAAAATTATATAATATATATATATATATAAAAAAAAAATATATATAAAAAAAATTAATATATAAATATTAATATAAAT
>NC_051397.1:46268696-46271196 GCF_015228065.2 Penaeus monodon | reverse complement strand
AAGAAGAAGAAGAAGAAGAAGACGAAGAAGAAGAAGAGGAGGAGGAGGTGCGCCAGAGCCATTTCGCGCCGTGTGTGTGAGTGTAACTTACCCGCACCTTGCTTCTTCTGCAACTTCCCCATTCCAGTGTGCAATTCCCAGAGTGCAAGAAATGGAGTTCTCATCTCATCCCCTCATCCATCCTCCCTCCCTCCTCCCTATTCCATTCCTTACCCCCTTTGCTCGCTCGCTCTCTCTCTCTCTCTCTCTCTCTCTCTCTCTCTCTCTCTCTCTCACTCTCTCTCTAACGCTTTCTCTCCTCCTCTCTCTCTCCCCCCCTCCGCCCCTCTTCCCTCTCTCTCTCTCCCATCCTCCCTCTTTTCTCTCTCTCTCTCTCCCCCTCCCCCTCTTTTTCTTTCTCCCCTCCCTCTCCCCACCCCCTCCCCCCTCTTTCTCTCGCCATATTTACCCTCTCCCCCTTTCTTCTGCCGCCAAACCCTCACCCGCTTCCAGCGCCGCACCAACTCTTAAACGTTTAGGAATCATTCATTCTCCTCTACCCTCTCCCCCGCCCCACCCGTCCCCTCTCTCTCGTACCCTTTCCCTCTCATTCCCAGCCCTCCCCCACCCCCTTTCCAGTCTCACTCCCCCTCCTTTCCCTTTCAGCCTCCCTCCCACCCTCCCTTCCTCCCTCCCTCTCCCTTTTCATCCCCTCCCCTCCCTCCCTTCTTCCCTTCCCTACTCCTTACCCTAATCCCTCCCTCTCCCTTTTCCTTCCCTCCCCTCCCTTCCCTTTCCGCCTCCTTCCCTCCCGTTCCTCCCTCCCTTACTCCCTCCCCTAACCCCCCCATCCTTCCTTCCCCCCCCCTCCCATCCCCCGCCATCCTGCTAAACCAATGTATCAAGTCTCTCGCCTCTTTCTTTAATCCCGTAATTACTGGCCACAATTCATTCGCTAATTAAAAAGTCCCACTTGACCGAAGTGCATTAAAAAGAGGGGGGAAAAGAATAATTGCATAATGGATATATATAAAAAAAAAACAAAGAGGGCGAATGGGAGGGAGGGAGGGAGAGGGGGAGGGAGGGATAGGAAAAGGGATAGGGAGATAGAGGGGGGGTAGGGAGGGAGGGAGAGGGGGAGGGAGGGAAGGAAGGAGGGAGGGATAGGAAAAGGGATAGGGAGATAGAGGGGAGGGAGGGAGGGAGAGAGAGAGAGATAGAAAAACAAAAACGAAAAGGTAAGTGGGGGGGGGGGGTATGAAATGACACAAGGTCGAAGGAAAGAGGGGAAATGAGGAAAATATGGGAGAAAAGGTAAGAGGGAGAGCGAAAAAGAAAGGGAGAAAATAAATGAGAAAGAGGAGCCAAGGCGGAGGAAAATGGAGGGAAATCAGACTATGACCACGTTTCCTCCCCTGGTTGTTTGTCTGTTCGTAACTGCGTCTGTGTATTTCTTTGTCTGTCTGTATGTTTGCTTCTATCTGCTTCTACATCTCTGTCTGTTTGTCATTCATGTGTATGCATTATCTTTATTTATCTGTTAATTTATGTATCTACCCATTTATATGCAATTTGCCTATACACTTACTCCGTGCAAGGCAACCACCCTCTTTATCTGTCTGGCTGTCTCTCTATCTATGTCTATCAGACAGTCAGACTGTCTGCGTGGCTGCATTCCTTGTCTTGCTTGCCTGCTCACCGCCTGCACGCACTGCTCTTCTCTCTGCCTGTCTGCACATCGGGCTGTCTACTGCAAGGCTGCCTTTTCTCCCTTTGTCTAGCCTAGACTGTCTGCCAGCCTAGCCTGTCTGCCAGCCTAGCCTGTCTGCCAGCCTAGCCTGTCTGCCAGCCTAGCCTGTCTGCCAGCCTAGCCTGTCTGCCAGCCTTCCAGCCACCAGCAACCCCACTGTCCGCTAGCTCACCCGTAAACAAGCCTGCCTACCAAGAATCCAGCTAACGTACCCAGCCGACACCAAGCCCGTCTGCGAACATACCAGCCGGCCAGCCTTTGAATATGCCAGTCAGAATTCCAGCCGAAACCATCACACCAGTATACTATCTCTGGACCCCCCCCCCCTCCATCATCACATTCTCTCCCCTGTCTGCCTGCCTGTCTGGCTGTCTCCCTGTCTCGAGATTTCAATGACTGTCAGTCACCCGTCGCTGTCTCCTCTCATTACTTTAAAAAGGAACGAAAAGGCATGGCCGCGTATCCATGAGAGAGAGAGAGAGAGAGAGAGAGAGAGAGGGAGAGAATGAAGGAGAGGGGAGGAGGAGAAGATGGAGAGAGAGACGAGAGGAGATGAGAATGAGAGAGAGATGATGAGAGAGAAGAGAGGAGGAGTGACAGTGACAGAGAGAGAGAGGAGAGGGAGAGGGGGAGGGAGAGGAGGAAAGAGAGAGGGAGGGAGGGAGAGAGGGAGAGAGATAGAGGGGGAGGGAAAGATAGTGAGAGGAAGAGGGAGGGAGGGAGAGAGAGAGGGAGTGAGTGAGGGAAGGAGGGGGAGAGGGAGAGAAAGAG
>NC_051397.1:46253696-46258696 GCF_015228065.2 Penaeus monodon | reverse complement strand
GCTAGGCATCTTTACTTTCAAGCGAATTTTATGCATTCTTCCCTGCCTCCGAGAAAATGAAAGAAGAGAGGAGAAAATATGTCCCGCGAGTGATTTCCCGAGGAAACCGTATTAGTGCACGGGGAAGGAACTGGGTTAGTCTCACATATGCGAAGACAGGCCAGGCAGACAGGCAGACAAACAAACACCCAGACAGACAGACGGAGAGGTCGATAAGCAGACAGATAGGCAGGTAGGCATACGGACAGGTTGATAAGCGGACAGATAGGCAGGCAGACAAACGGACAAGTCGATAAACAGACAAGACACACAGAGGTCGTGTAACACTAAGGAAGACAGACAGACTTATACAAAACCGAACATACCGACAATAAAACACACAAACAAACACACACACACATACACACAAACAAACACACATACACTACCGACCACAGTGATTCCTACCATCCACCTGTCCCTCTAAATATCAATGTCTATCGTACTCTTCATCTGCCGGTATGTCTACACGTCCGAATTTTCTCTACGAATCTCTTTTTGTCTGTTTCGTCTACTGACCCGTGTGTGCCTGTGTTTTGTGGACCTTTATGTCTCCTTAACACCACCTCCCCGTCTGCACTTCCCTCCCCCTTCCCCCTCCCCCCTTCCCTCCCCCTAACGTCACGGTACAAGAGTTTGTAAGTCCAGACACTTAAATAGACCCCTCCCCCTCTACCCCCTACCCCCTCCCACTGTTTCGCCAGGGAGGGGAAGAGGATTAGGGAAGGGGAGGGGAGGGGAAGAGGAAGGGAAGGGAGGGGAAGAATAGCGAGAGAGTGGAACAGGGTGGACAGGGAAAGGGGAGAGGAGGGATGGGTGGGGGGAGAGGAGGAGGGGGGGAGGGAAGGGAAGACAGCATGCGACACCATGCCGTGACACGACCTAAACCCTCCCTAAACACCCTTCACCTTTAGACTGTTTCGGACCTATCTATTTATCAGTCTACCGATCTATCAATATCTCTCTCTCTCTTTCCCCCCCTCTCTCTTTCTCCCTCCCTCTCTTTTTCTCCCCCCTTTCTCTCTTTTTCTCCCTCCTTTCCCTCTTTTTCTCCCCCCTCCCTCTCTCTCTCCCTCTCCCTTCTTTCTCTCTATCCTTTCCTTCCCATTCTTCCCCCCCCCACCTTCCAGCACAGTCTCTTCCCTCTACCCTCACGAGGAACCCTTACAAACCCCTCGCCTAACTGTTCAGACTCGTCTCGAATACCGAATTAAAAACAGTTACCAGTTACCAGTTACTGACCGTGCGTCTTAGCATGTGAATGTAGCACGCGTACGGTATATTTGTGTACTCAGCTGTGTGTGTGTGTGTGTGTGTGTGTGTGTGTGTGTGTGTGTGTGTGTGTGTGTGTGTGTGTGTGTGTGAGTGTGAGTGTGAGTGTGAGTGTGAGTGTGAGTGTGAGTGTGAGTGTGTGTGTGTGTGTGCACGGCAGACCGATAGACAGACAGATAGATGGCTGGGCAAAGATACAGATAATGGGCAAGTCCTCGAGAGGGTATGTCAAAAAGACATACATACGGACGTACACACACACAGACCTAGCTAAATTATTGGTCGTGTATGTGTGCATCAGATGTGTGCATCAGACAAACAGACAGCCCGCCACACATACAGCCAGGCAGAGCGACCGGCCCGTGGGTAAGTCCGGTTGTGAAAATCCCTCGTTGAAGCCGCGATGTCCGACGTCAACACCGGATGTCAAGAGGCGGCGGCCCGTGGCGGCAGCGGCGGCGGCGGCGGCGTCGGTGGCTCTCACTCGCTTGCCGCTACGCCACCCTGCACGCGCGCTCTGGCTCTGGCTCTATGGTTCCAGGAATGGCTGTGTGTCATTCATCTTTTTTTTTTTTTTTTTTTTTTTTTGGGGGGGGGGGGGGGCTCCCTCGTCGGGTCTGTCTCGGCCCTCTGGCTCTGTGCCTGTCTGGCTGGCCCTCTCATTTCTCTTTCCAAATCTCCTCTCTTACATCGGTCTTGCTTTCTTCGCGTCTGTTTCCGGTATTTAGACTGTCGACTCCTCTCTCCCTTTCTCTCATTTAAGGACACACACACACGCACACGCGCATGCTCTCACACAAATAAACAAACAAACAAACACAAACACAAACACACACACACAAACACACACACACACACACAAACACACACACACACACACATACACATACACACACACACAATACCCCCCCCCCTTCCCACATACACACGCAAGCTCTCCACCAAGTATCGCAGAACGTCGCGTTACTGCGGGAAAATTATGACCCGCTGGTGTGTACATCGAGCGTTGCAAAAAGGATAAGTCACACGCCGTCACACAATTAAACCGCCCGTGTCACCAAACTGGCAACAGTAACGGTGCTCTATTTGTCGGTCTGTCTGTATTTGTTTCACATTTGTTTTGTTTTGTTTGTCTCTCTGGGAGTACTATGTATATACGCATCTACACATGGAATCATACACATAAACATAAACATGGAGTATAGACGTGAGACGCGCATGCATGCATGCACACATACATACATACATACACAGACAGACAGACAGACAGACAGACAGACAGACAGACAGACAGACAGACAGACCGACAGACAGACACACACACACCACAAAAACAATCTACTTGCGTCCAGAAGTACCAATATGTGAACTCATTCAGATACTAAATCAGGACACACATACACACACACACACACACACACACATGAAATACCTCCAATACATATCAAATAACGCAAAGAAAAACAGAGAAAAAATAAATAAAATAAAAAGGAACCAGAGAACCCGCGTGCAAGTCATCACGCCCGTATTAAGAATTAATATTTATTGATTAATGCGTTCCAACCGATATGTCGCTATGACATCTTTCGCACTCCGTTTTCTATGAATTCTTGATTTTCTCCTCTTCTCTTTCTCGTTCTCTTTTTCTCTATATTCTTGCCTGTGTTTTTCTCTCAACCTTTCGCTTTTTTAAACTCTGTATATATTTGTCTCTTTTATTTCTCTCTCTCTCTCCCTACGTCTTTCTTCCGAATCTCCACCTCGACTCAGACACTTGTTTCCTATAAACTTCCTTCCCTTTTCTCCTCTCCCTCATCTTTCTTTTCGTCTTCCTCACTCACAAAAAAAAGAAAAGAAAAAGAAAAAAAACGTAATCATTTAGTTAACCAAAAACAAAGCCAAAAGTAAAACAAAAGTTAATAAATAGTAAAGGAAAAAAAAAAAAAAATCACGTGACCTCCCATACCGCGTGTTGCGACCCTCTGTTATCAAGGTCACGCGAGCAATAAAAAAAAAGCGATAAAAAATAAATAGCAACAAGCGGTACCGTATCGTTCAAGTGGGAGAAGGAGGGATAAGGGGTGGAGGAGGAGGGATAAGGGGAGGAGGAGGAGGGATAAGGGGAGGGAAAGGGAGAAAGGGAGGGAAAGGGGGAAGGGAGAAAGGGAGGGAAAGGGGGAAGGGAGGAAGGGAGCGAGAGATGAGGAGAGAGGGAGTGGTAAAGGTGCGAGCTATATGCGGAGGGAAACAGGACGGAGAGAGAGGGGGAGGAAGGAGAGAGAGAGGAAGAAGGAAAGAGGGAGAGGAAAAAGGAGAGGGAGAGGAAGAAGGAGAGGGAGAGGAAGGAGAGAAAGAAGGAGAGGGAGAGGAAGAAGGAGAAGGAGAGGGAGAGGAAGGAGAGAAAGAAGGAGAGGGAGAGGAGAGAAAGAGGGGGAGAGAGAAGGAGAGGGAGAGAAAGAAGGAGATGGAGAGGGAGGAGGGAGGAGAGGGAGAGGAAGGGAGAGGAGGAAGGAGAGGGAGAGGAAGGAGAAAGAAGGAGAGGGAGAGGAAGAAGGAGAGGGAGAGGGAGAGGAAGAAGGAGAGGGAGAGGAAGAAGGAGAAGGGAGAGGAAGAAGGAGAAGGAGAGGAAGAAGGAGAGGGAGAGGAAGAAGGAGAGGGAGAGGAAAGAAAGAGAGGGAGAGGAAGAAGGAGAGAGGGAGGGGTAAGGAGAGGGAGAGGAAGAAGGAGAGGGAGAGGAAGGAGGGGGGAATGGGGAAAGGAGAGGGAGAGGAAGGGAGGTAAAGGGAGAATGAGAATGATAGGGAGAGGAAAAATGAGAGGGGGAGGGGGAAGGCAAAGGGGGTGGGTGAGTGGGGGTGAAAAAGATTGAAGCTACATGTCAACAAAGTAATAACTCCGTTGGTCACTCCTCTCTTTCCTTCTCTCTCCCCTTCTCTCCCTCTCATTCCATTTTTAATACCATCACTCACAAATAATCTGCTCACTTCCAGTCTTTCTTGTTTTCGTTTGTGCGCGTCCATTTTCTCCCCCTTCTTCTATCATCATTATCATTATCACCATCATCATCATTATCGTTAAAAATTTTTGGTATATCTCCCCCTCTTTTTCTTCCCCTTTTTCCCTCTTCCTTTTTCCCCTTTTTTCCCCTTCCCCCCCTCTTTCCCCCTCCCCTTCCTCCCCCCTATTTTTTTCTCCCCCTCCCTTTTCCCTCCCCTCTTTTCCTCCATATTTTTCCTCTCCCCCTCCCTTCCCTTTCCCCCTCCCCTCCCCTCCCTCTTCCTCCCCCCAAACTTCCTCTCCCCCTCCCCCCTCTCCCCCTTTCCCCCTTTCCCCCCCCATTTTCCCTCCCTCTCCCCCTTTCCCTCCCCTTTCCTCTTTCCCCCCCCTATTTCCTTCCTCTCCCTCCCCTCTCCCTCTCCCTCTTCCCCCCATATTTCCCCTCCCCCTTTCCCCTCCTTCCTTCTCCCCTCATTCCCTCTTTCCCTCCCTCTCCCCCCCTTCCCCTTTCCCTCCTCCTCTCCCTCTCCCTCCTCCATATCTGCCTTTCCTTTCCTTCAGAAAAAATAGGCCTATCTCTGAACCCCGTATCGATTAGCGGTTACACTAATTTAACATGTACACTAAATGAAAGAGCGACGGGGGATTTTGGAGAGGGAGGGAAAGAAATTGAAGAAAGGGGGTGAAAAGCG
>NC_051397.1:46243696-46248696 GCF_015228065.2 Penaeus monodon | reverse complement strand
ATAATAATAATAATAATAATAATAATAATAATAATAATAATGACATGCCAAGAAGAAGAGCAACAATAACCAAGATAATTACAGATGCTATAAGAAAATAGCAGCAAAGATAATGATGATGATAACAATCGGGATGATTAAAACAGAACGATATCAATAATAATCTTGCGCACGAAAACTGACCTGATTGTGTTGTCTGTTGGAAGACTAAAATTTGGAAGCTCTGCAGTAAAATCTTGGGTCTGAAAGCAAAAAAAAAAAAAATAATAACACATTATCTTTTAAAAATGCGTTAATTCTATGAGCGATACATTTCTTTATTGTCAATGAGATGATGACGAGGAAGGTACAGTGACATAATATAAGGATCTTTTAAATAAATTTTGTAATCAAATTTATCATGTGTCAAAATTTGCTAGAAATTAAAATGGATAACATTCCCATATTAATCACAGTGAAATACAAAAGTGAGAGAACTAAATAAACCAATATTACTCATTGGTATGTTGAACTTGTCATAATCAAAATGATTTTGATGAGATGATGCTGACAGTAATAATAATAATTATTATCTGTTAACAATTATTTCAATAATGATTACTGAAATATAATCACTGATACACTCTTCCCCATAATTCCATATGCCTATAACACCTGCTATGAAAAGAGAGATGTTTAGAACTTTACTATATAATGCATAATAATGAACAGAAAGGATCATTATCTTCTCTATCTTATCTCTGTTTTCATAACCAGGATATCAGATACTGTATGCAAACATAATTCTAATTATCATTCTGTTCCTAATTCTAACTCTAAATTCTAAATGTTAACCTATCATATATTCCTTAGAGGGATGAGCCTTTAACTCTGTTGCAAATGGGGCGACACTTGCAGTTAATTAAATAATTAAATTAAATAACTGCAGTTATGCTATGCCTCTACTCTTTTTTGCATAGCTATACCTAAATACATTTTCTACTTATAAATGTCAATGTAAATCCTGTAAGTCTAAACAAGGTCAACGTAACAAAGCAAATTTTATTACAATTAACAAAACAATTATATATATTTTTCTCAATATATCAATACTGTAAGTCTAGAGAAGTCCACATAATAAAATATATATCTAAATGCAATAAACAAAAAATATACACTTTTTCTCAACCCTGTACATCATCACAATTTTCTCAATATATCATTCATGTAGGTCTTTACAAAGTCAACATAATAAAGTACTTTTAAATGCAATACATAAAACACACAGAACATATAAAACATATATATATTTTTTTCTGAATACTGTACATCTTCACGTTTCATGAGTATTCACTGCATGTCCAATATTGCCTGAGATTTCCATATCAGCTCCTACAAATATTCTCTGAAAAGCTATAAATTGCAAAAAATTTAAAAAATCTTTAAAAAACAATTAACAACAATTATCAACACATTTACTAACATCCTATTCACATATTTACAACACTAAAGAATGTTATGAGAAAATTATTCAACTTTTAGCTGCTAAGAATACATCTAATGGCAATAATCCACAGGTCTAAATCCTAAAATATCCCAAACAAAGTCTTTTATATTGCTAATAGTATACTGCAGTTATGGATATCACAGTCTTATTCATTCCTTGATTTTTTTGTAAAAAGTTTTAACTCTTAATAACTGATCACTGCTGTTACCGTTGTTATTATTATACTTAATATATTTATTGTCATTTATCATTACTGTTATTATTACTATTATTATCATCATCTTCCTTATTTTATGGCCATTATCATAATTACCATTATCATTATCATTGTTAGTCTTATGATCATTATTACAATTATCATCACTATTATTATTATGATTATTATCATTATTGTCATTATGACTATCAGTGCCATCATCATTACTATTATCATTATCATTATCATTATCATTTTCATTATTATTATTATCATTATTATCATCATTATTATCATTATTATCATCATTATTATCATCATTATTATCATCATTATTATCATCATTATTATCATCATTATTATCATCATTATTATCATCATTATTATCATCATTATCATCATCATTATCATCATCACCATCATCACCATTACTACTACTACTATCATTATTAGTATCATTATCATCATCATTATTATTATTTTTATTCATAGCAGCAGTAGTAGTAGTAATAATAATATGATTATCACTATTATTATAATTATCACTGTCATCATCATCATCATTCTTATTATCATCATTAATATTATTATTAGCATTATCATCATTATTATCATTATAATAATAATAATAATAATAATAATAATGATAATAATAGTAATATTTATTATCATCATTCTTATTATCAAAATTATTAACATCATTATCATAGTTATATTCTTTATCATTATTTTTTTATTATTATTACTACTATCATCATTATTACTACTGTTATCATTACTATTATCATTTTTACTAATATCACCATTATTACTATTATCACTTTTATTATCATCATTATAATAATGCTATTAGCAATATTAAACAGCAATAAAAGTAAATGCTTTTCTTGCTAGATATTCAAGGATTACACTAATCCAGACAGACAGGCTTAGAAATTAACTCTATAGTGCTTTCAGGAGCCTATTAAAAATATGTACTCCCCTTGTTAATTGGTTTAAGATTTAAATATTTTAGTCCCTAATCCATAAAACTTCTACCTGTAAGCTAACCACAAAAATGAATAAATTAATGGAAAAAAAGAGAGAAAGGAAAAAAAAGATAATTCTCTTGAACTATATACACTAAGTAAAAAAACTTTAATCATTCAGTTTGAACACTTTGTCCTTTTTTATGTCTATAAATAAACCGTATAATATAATTTCATTTATTAGACAGAAGTGAATTTTCTAAATGTAAACATACAAAAGTGAAACTGATTATATCAACTGTCTAGTTTCATTCTGAACTAATGTTCAAGCTCTATACTTCTAATCTATTCGAGAATCAGTTTCTGAATTGGACCGTTTCTGAAATGAAAATCAAGCAAATATCTTGAAATTACATCTGTATCTATTTTCAACACGAGCTGCTCGTCAGTTATAGACTAATATATACTGGATATTGCAGTTGTAATCTCTGCATAACATACTCAGGTATGATGAAGTGAACATGTCTTTGATAATTGTTTACAATTATACTTTGTGAAGATATATGCAAACAACAAAAATATCTTATAAAGGAACCAAAACACACTTCCTGCTATACTTATTAATCTGTGCAAGTGAAGGATAACAAGATAATCTGATATTAAAAAGAACACTTGATGTGATTTAAGCTGATGCTACAGCAAAAGCTAACAAAAATCTACTCTGTATATTCTAGTGTTAGATATTGTAGACCTCTCTGGTGATTTACTGTCAGTTGAGTAGCCAGTCTAAGATCTACCTTGCCAGAATATATGCAGTAGAGGATTATGAAGCATGACGATCTCAGGCAATCAAGGCAATCACTTGTTGCTCTTACTTTGGACAATTACCTCTGCTATTCGTAAAAAAAACTTTTTGCAGAGGATAACAGACAAAAATTTTAAAGCTTATCTTATCCCATATGAATATTACCCTTATCATGGTATTTATTACTATGCCTAGTATATAAACTACTTTACTGATGTCTATATAAGATCTCTGATGATGGGAGGGCATGTATAGATTTTGTTCAAGCAAAGATGACTTCAGAAGTGCTTAGTCACCATGGAATCAATTAATAAGCCTAACTGACTTCCTTGTTTACTCTAATCCTTGAATTTTAGGAAAGATATGTTTCTAGTTTTATTGCTGTCAGTACTGTTACTAATATCATTATTATGATTATAATAATGATAAATAATCATAATCATAATCACAATAACAATAGCAATAATAATCATCACCACCATCACCATCACCATCACCATCACCATCATCATCACCATCATCACCATCATCACCATCATCATCATCATCATCATCATCATCATCATCATCATCATCATCATCATCATCATCATCATCATCATCATCATCATCATCATCATCATCATCATCATCATCACCACCACCACCACCACCACCACCACCACCACCACCACCACCACCACCATGATAATAATAATAACAACAATAATAGATTTTATGAGAACTTAAAGAACAGGGTAAATGATTGAGGTCAAGTAGGCCAAGTAACTTACTCTGTAGTATCTGTGTACTATTTGGCATCTATGGGCCATTAATATGTACAATAGACAGTGCATGTACACAATGTCAATGAGTTTAAACTATTTTTCCTTACAATTTAGGCTCCTACATACTCCACAGCATATTGAGAAACACCAAAATAAGCACACCACACGCATAGAAATCATGTCTTGAAAATAAGTGATAATTACCTCTATCTTAATATAGGTATAATCACAATTACAAAAACAATAGAAATTACTAGTGCCTGGTGACACTCTTAATGTATTTCATTACGTAACTGAGACTTTATATAAGACAAGGCTTGTTAGCGGAACTTAACAACCAGCAACATTAGGCATATGGTCATTACAAGTAAAACAAGTCATAAAATTGAGAACAAATTAAGAATATTAATAAAGCTATGCTGAGTGAATCTTTAAAATTTCGCATTTGGATTGCACTAACACAAGACAAACATAGACAATATAATTAATAACTGGTTATAATGTTTCTAATAAAACACTGTGTTTGCTATTCATCTGCTGTACACACCCAGTTCTTTGTATTATTCTTTTCTATTATATACATAAAAATAACTACATTTATTTCTATACCTGTATTTTGATAAACAGAATGCTCTTTTCAACAAATCGGGGCAGAAACGAACTGGCCTCCTTATCGCACCATCCCATTGCCTAGAATTCATCTTCCACTACAAACATACGAGGGCTGTTTAGCAAGGTGAATTATACATAAAATAATGATAACAGAGTGCAGCTACTC
>NC_051397.1:46221196-46231196 GCF_015228065.2 Penaeus monodon | reverse complement strand
TATATACATATACACATCTGTGTGTGTGTGTATATGTATGTATACACACACACACACACACACACACACACACACACACACACACACACATACATATATATATATATATATATATATATATATATATATATATATATATATATATATAGTATCATTAAGGAATGCATTAATTTTTATTCATTGTTTTATTCACTACCTTATTTCTTTTCATTTAAGTTTGTATTTCAATCAACTTACCTTTCTCATCTTGGTAACATTAATTTCGCACTTCATAAGCAAAATTCTGCAGTACAACTGGTTTCACAAGGTTTTGCGAGATACTGTTATCATACTGAAGTCCAGTGACAAAAAACTATTTTCAAATGCCATTGACTGAACAGGTATGTAAGAAAAAGTACTGGAAAGGCCTACAGTATGCTAATACGTAATATGTGAATATAAAATAAGATAAAATGATGATATGATTATGATGATGGTAATAATGATTTTTTTTTATGCCTGTCACTTGTTGCTGCGATAGCATAGGGGATAGAATGAGAGAGAGAGAGAGAGAGAGAGAGAGAGAGAGAGGAGAGAGAGAGAGAGAGAGAGAGAGAGAGAGAGAGAGAGAGAGAGAGAGAGAAGAGAGAGAGAGAGAGAGAGAGAGAGAGAGAGAGAGAGAGAGAAGAGAGAGAGTGGAGAGAGAGAGGGGAGAGAGAAAAGGGGAGAGAGGAGAGAGAGAGAGAGATAGAGAGAAGAGAGAGAGAGAGTTTTGTTTAGACAGCGGGAACAGGGGGACAGACAGGCATACGAAGAGATACAAACTGACAGACAGACACACATGCTATTTTACCACTGATTGTTTTATTAGACTTTTCACATTACTTTTTCCATAAAGAATAAACGTACGATATTTCCCCCTTTTAAACCCGGGAAAAATTTGTATTTTTACGGGGCCCCGCCTCGTCTCTTTTCCCACCAACACAAAGGAAGGCTGGGCCCAGAGGCGTTCTTTTAAACGGGGGTCATAAACACTAAAAACAGCCCCAAGAGGCACCGAGCACCACAGCGTCCCCAGAACACCCAAAGGGGGACCCCCAAAGGGGGGCGGGGCGGGGAAACAAAATAAACAAAAAAATGCCCGTCTTTTTTTTTACCAAGTTTTTTTACCCGTACATTTTCTATGGGCACAATATGGGGGGGAAACCAGCATGCCCACACTGCACGATACAGCTTAAAACAGGGCAACAAAAAGTTATCGGGGTCACAAAGGCACACACGGGGTTTTTCACAGGAGCACCCCCAAACTGCTCCCCTTTTGGGTTTTTTCCTCCGCTCTTGTCACAGCCAGCTGGGGGTCATTTTCCCCGGGTTTCCCCTTCATTTTTAACACATGCCCAGGTCACCCCTTTTTATTTTTAAAACCCCATGCCCAGGTCATTTTTTAAATTTAACCATGTTTGGGCACAGAAAAAAGGGACCCACTGGCGTAGCACTTCTCCCCCCCTATAAAAGCAAAAACGCCCCGGGTCGCTCAAACATACCAAAACCTGAAAAAAACTACAAAAAATTTAAAAATAAAATTATTTCCTCGGGAAAACAAAAAAAAATTCTTTCAAAAAAAAGTAACCGTAATTAAAAATCAGTTCTCAAAAAAACACAAAATCATTCACCCAAACCCCGCGGCTTTCTTCGCTCTCGCGGGGGTCGCTTTTGGGAAGGGTGTGGGGGGGGCGGTAGATTGGAGTGGCCCCCCAGGGGGGTATCTCCTGCCCCCAAGACCTGGCTCATGGCCCAACCTTTTAAACGTCTGCTGCATCCCCTCCCCGTCAAAAGCCCCGTCCTCATCTCGGCCCGGGCGTCTGCCAGTCCTCATCGCCGTACTGGGGCTAACGTCACTTTTTAAACCATAGCCCCGGGGATTTATTTCCCTTTGGCCCAGGGAACCCCAAAACCCGGTGCGCCAATCCTGGGGGAAGTCAGGAAAACGGCCCCAAACCAACCAACCCTTGCTCCCCGACGACTCTTTGGACGCCCCCATTTCCCTACAAGTGCCCAGTTTTTGCCCCACTGGCACCTTCGGGGCCCTTATCGGAGAATTTTACTACCAACACTGAAACCAAACCCCCTTTCCCCTGGCCCAACAGGCTCCCCCCAACTGCTACGCCATCACCCCGGGTTTGCAGGTTTTGGATGGGCTCCACGGGGCCCCCTCACTCCACGTTTTCCACCCCCTTGACAGTGGGAAAAACCGGATTCTGGGACTTGCCGGGGGCAAGGGGCGTCGCCCCAGCCGAAACTACCTCTCCAAAAGCCAACCTCGGGAAGAAGGGAACATCTTCACCGTGCCCCCTTTCACCACTTCCTCCAAGGTCGACCACCCCTTAATCTGATAAGGTAGTAAAGGGCCCAGAAAAGCAGTGTTTCCGTCCAAAATCGGCCACATACACCGGAAAGCCGTTTGCCCCGGCTGCCCCCCGCCAAAGGAGACCCCAAGGGCCCCTTGAGCTGCACACAATGCCCCGTGGGCCCCCACACAGTCTCTGTGGTGCGTCTGGGGAATTTGCATAGTGGCCCAAAAAATTTAGGCCGCACCAGGGTTTTTCAGCCCCAGTGTTCCCCCTGTCAGGTTGGGGTGGCTTCCCCCTTACTGAGCCCCCCACCTGCATCGTCCGGTTCGACTACACTTACCAAGGGCGGGGAACCCGGGAAAACCCAGGACGGTGGGTTTTTGGCCCCCTTCTCCAGCCTTCCCAGTTTTTCCGGGCCGTAAACCCCTTCCTTAGCCTTAGGACATGCCCCTGGGTGGTGCCATACCCCGCCATAGGGCCGAGCACGGCTGGAAGGGAAACAGAATTTCCCTCCGGGTTTAAAAAGGGCGTTTTTTCCCCCCCCTCCGACACCGACTAAGTCTGTCCCCCCACCCCCTCCCCAGCCCCAAAAACAAGCCTTGGGAAAATGCTCGGGCTCACCTTCCTCAATGCTTAAACCCTTTTCCCCCTTTATCCTTTTGGCCCCCGGAAAATCATGGGGGGGTGAGAGCTGGTTCCAAAGGCCCCCTGGTTGCCTTCAGGAAGGGCCCCGAAATCCAAGGCCCTCGCCGCCCACCGCCCGGGCCCCAGGGGTGCCTGCCCTTTACGTAGAAATTTTCAGCTGCTGGTCCCGCAAAGGGGTCAACAAAGAAAAACGCGGGGCCCGGACCACAAAACATTCTTCCGCAGGGCCCCAGGGTAAACACCTCCTTACCAGCGCCTACATCCTGCGCCAGCTGGACAGTGTCTCGCCCGCTCACGAGTCCCCTTCTTCAAGTGGGCCCGATATAAACCCCGGCCTGGTGGTGGTGGGCCCCAAAAGGCGTTTTAAAGCCTCCGCCACGCTGGTTTTAAGAGGGAGTTGGGGGTGGGGCAGATGCCCCCCCAAAAACTTTCCCCCGCGGGGCCCCCTTTGGGGCTGTTACCAGCTGCAGGGGCCCTTTTCTTTTTGGCTCCAGCCCTGGGCAGATTCCAGCATTTCAAATTTGGGGGACATATGCCTCCCCGGCCACCTTCCCGTCGTACTCAGCTGGGTTACGCCCCCACAATGTCTGGAGGCCGAGGGGCAGCAGGGGGGGAGAACGCGTTCCCCGTGAACTAACACGCCCGGGGGGAGGAAGGGGGTGGGGGGAAGGCAACGAGGGGGGGTTTACCGGGTCCGAGTTTTGCCGCCACCTATACCCCAAAGGGGGCGGGTTTCCCATGGGTCCCCCACCTTCTGCGCGACCCCTGGCTCCGAAACGATGCCCGCGAGGCCCGGGGGGTTTTTTTCCACGGACCCCAGGGAGAAAACCCCGTAAAAACTGACACTCTGGCATCTTTGCCAAACCCCGTCTGCCTTCTCTGCTTTTCAAAGTTTACTACCTCTGAGCCGCATTTCCCCCTTCACTTCCCCCCTCAGGCCCGGGAAACCCCGCCCTTCAGAGTCTTTCACCCCCTCCATCAGTTCACTCTTTACGGGGGTTTTCGGCCTTTTTCGGTGTAAATGCTGAGTTTTTCCCTCTTCACAGATGGGAAGAAATTTTCCCCTGGCACCTCAACAATCGGAAAAACTGTTCCCTGCCTTTCCTTTGCCTGCCCTCTGGGGCGAGATTGGGGGCGCCTGCTCGGTGCCCCCTGTGGGCCCGTCTTCTGCCCCTTTGTGCCATTTTTTCCCCCCATAAACCCGGGCCAGCATGGCAGTGATCAGGTCCATCTGGCTTGGCTTCACCTCACTCGTGCCTGCCTCAGTCATAGCCTCCTCTCCCTCATGGCTGCCGCCATCTTTGGACGACATGATAAATCGGCGCGTCTCACTGATCAAATATCACAAATCCCACTCCTGACACCATTTGTTACGCCGGCCGCCTCGTCTCTCTGCCACCAACACAAAGGCAGGCTAGGCAGACGGCGTTCTATTCACAGGGTCATGAACACTGAACAGCTCCAAGAGGCACCGAGCACCACAGCGTCCCAGAACACCACGAGGGGAACGCCAAGTGGCGAGGCAGGGCACGAAATAAACACAAAATGACAGTCTTTCCTTTATTTACACAAGTTATTTACCCGTACACTTTTCTATAGGCACAATACAGGGGGAAACCAGCATGTCACACTGCACGATACAGCTTATAACAGGGCAACACAAAGTTTATCAGGTCACAAGGGCACTCACGAGGTCTTCACAGGAACAGCACCCAACTGCGTCTCTCTTGGTTTGTTCCTCCGCTCTCTGCTCACAGCCAGCTGCGTCATGTTTGCCCAGGTCCCTTCATGTTAACACATGCCCAGGTCATCCTTTTCATGTTAACACATGTTTCGCACAGAGACAAAGACCCACTGGCGTAGCAGTATTTTTATTTTGTCCCATTTAAGCTTCCCGTGTAAGATACTTCGTTTTCTCTTATTTCAGGACAATAAACATAGAAAACGAAATTTGAAAAATCCCTCAAATAGGACGTTTTTGCTAAGAATATTAGGATATATTGTAATGGAGCCTTTTTAAAATTGAAAATAAACTACCTACTTCATTCTGTCTCTTTAATATATTTCTATCTTTTCCTTTTTCTCTCATTCTCTCTCTCTCTCTCTAACTCTCTCTTGTCTCTCTCTCTCTCTCTTCCTTCCTCTCTCTCTCTCTTCCTTCCTCTCTCTCTCTCTTCCTTCCTCTCTCTCTCTCTTCCTTCCTCTCTCTCTCTCTCTTCCTTCCTCTCTCTCTCTCTCTCTCTCTCTCTCTCTCCCACTCACTCGCCAAAAATGAGACTGTGTAACTAATTCATATGACCAGATTATTAATGAATGATATTTTTAAAAAGAGGCTCACTAGTACGTAATGATTCTACGTCAAACCCTTACTGTGAGATCTTGAATTATATAAGAACCACTATCGTTAACTGAATTCAGCGTGTCATCTAAGAATTTTACAGGTGGAGGCAGCATTCAGGGCGAGACGTGAAGTCGACGTTTGGTTTCAGGCGCCATGTTGGTTTCAGGCGCCATGTTGGTTTCAGGCGCCATTTTGGTTTCAGGCGCCAGTTTGGTTTCGGGCACCAGATTGGTTCCGGGCGCCATATTGGTTTCAGGCACCATGTTGACTTCGGGCGCCAAATCGGTTTCAGGCGCCATATTGGTTTCAGATGCCATATTGCTTTCGGGTACGTCTCACTCCGACGAGGTCGTCGCGACGGTCTCATTTATGTTGCAATATGGACAGTGCAGGCCAAAGTTATCTGGAGGCTAGTCAGTTACCAGTTGTGTTGGCACCGAGTAAGTAACATGAAGGTGGTTCGTTACAACTTTAAAGCGAGGGAACTTTTGGTTTTGTTTCCAAGAAACTAAATCGTGTTGCTGCTCTTTTCACTAATGATTATTAATGACGTAGGATAGCTTTTCATATCTGCATTTGCGTGAGCATTTTAGATGACTAAATTATGACGTGGTTGGCAGCTCTGCAATGTCTGATGCACACCGGAAAATGAATTGATTTTTGTACATTGTTTTATATTCAATTCTCATATTAAAATAACATAAAAAAAGTGGTTTAAAAGTTGATATTTCCATAATCTTGGCGTCTGTTGATAAATCATTCGTTTTTCTGTAAGAACATTAAAAAAAAAGAAGCTTATATATTCTGTATGAAAGAGAAAATGATATATAGATGTCCAATTTATCCATGTTCACTTTGGCAACACTCTTCGACAGAACTGTATAATACGGCTGTTTGTGTGACAATAGTTAAGGAAATAATAATATGATAATTTGGTTAACGAGGAAAGGTTATGGAAGTACTGAAAACAATGATAGTAAATGCATATGATAGTGATGTTAAATGCAATGATAAAGATGATAATGACGGTGTTACTATTGCTTCTGATGGTGTAGTGATGTAGTGCTGATAGTGAAACGACAATAATAATGATAGTGATGATAAGAATAATTACGATAATAACAAAACAATAATAATTGTAACATTGGCACAAAACAGTGATAACAACAATGATAATAATAACGTTAATAGCGATTGCCAGGAGAACAGTAATAACAAGCAATAAAAGTAAATAATAGTAAAAGTAACAACTTCATTAACGGCATAATAGTAAATTGTAGTAAATAATAATAATAATAATAGTAATAATAATAGTGATAATAATAATAATAGTAACAACAGTAATAGTAATAATATTATTAGTAATAATAATAATAATAATAATAATAATAATAATAATAACAATAATAATAATAATAATAATAATAATAATAATAATAATTATCATTATGATTATTATTATTATTATTATCATTATTATTATAGTAATGATAATAGTGATAATATTAATAACAGTAAAGGTAGCAACCTCATTAACGGCCATAACAGCGACAGCGAGAGCTAATAACAACAACAGCGGCAGCAACATTCGTATGATAAACTAATAACATTGAAGATAATGGAAGTAATAATAATAATAATAATTAATAACACCGGCAATAATAAATAAGACTAATAACAACAATAACAACAAGACAATAATGTTTACAACAATAACAATGGTATTTTTTTCTAAACTGTGAGAACAAAATGCTAACGTAAACATCAGTGAGGAAAAGATCAGAAGGTCATATCTGTTTGTATAGAGGAAGAGGGGAAGGTGTTTATGTAAAGGTTTTATTTTGTTGTGTATCGGTCTGTCTCCATTTATCTCTGTCTTTCTTTTTCTGTCCCCCTCTCCCTCCCTTTCCTCTCTCTCTCTTTTTCTCTTTATTTATTCTCTCTCTCTCTCTCTCTCTCTTTCTTTCTCTCTTTCTGTCTCTGTATTCATCTTGCTCTATTAATCTTTCTTTTTCTCCCCCCCTCCCTCCCTCTCTCTCTGTTTTTCGTTCTTTCCTTCTCTCTTGCCCCCCCCCTCCCTTATCTCTGTATCTCCCCTCTCTCTCCTCCCCTAACTTTCTTCATCTCCCCTTATCATCCATTCTCCCTTATCTCCTATTCTCCCTTATCTCTCATTCTCTCGATTGACTTCATTTGCAAAACAGCTGTAAAAAATAAGGGTTAGAATGCAGGCCAAACATACCAAGAGTCCGCACATAATTACAAAAAGTTTGTGAAGAACAATATTTTTTCCTTCCGTGTTAATGAAATGCGTTAATTAACTACTTATTGTATAATGTTATTTCTCCGAATATAACACAGAGTATGTGTTAGCAGCCATTCCGGGCGAAATTGATAACAAACTTTATATTAGAAACTTGGTGTTGCAAACCAAGTTCCTGCGTGGAGGTTTTTCGTGCAGTTGCCAAACTTCATGAGATTGCTTGGTAACTATTCCATTCACGGAGGAAGTCGGGTGTGTAGCTTTATAATTGGATAGGAATTTGTGTCCTTTGAGTGGGCATGATAAAAAAAAATGCTTCACTTTTTTATTTTTATTTTATAAATTTTTGTGTGTTCTGTGAAAGAAAACGATGTTGGTATTTCGAAATACCAATACTGTTTCTTTCAGATCATATTTTCGTATTTTATTTCGAAATGAGGCGTCGCTGTAATATTTCTTCCACAGGTTGCAGTGGTTCTGCATTTGACAATATAACAGTGTTATAGGAAATGATTGTTATTTTGCTCATTTAATGTAACTATTTTCACGAAGCATGTAAGAAAAAATAAGTCGAATTCTTATGAATAATGAATAGCACATCCAATAACACATCCAGATTATAATGAATAACACATCCAATAACACATCCAGATTAAAACACAACAACTCTCAAATGACAAAGGAATTTGATTAGCATGTTGATACGCTCATTCTCTACGGATATATTTCCATTACTTTGTTGTTCTTTCGTGAATGATCAAGTGCGAAACCTAATTTGAATCTGCTCTTTCCGTCACAGTTATTATATATTTCTTTTCTTTTTTTCCATTTCTTTAAACTTACTCCCTCCAGTCCCTTGCTCGTTGTTGTCGTAGGGGATGGGGGAGGGGGAGGGGCTTAGGAGGCGGAGACTGAGGCCCAGTGTAAGGGATCAGCCCTACCTTGGACCTCAGCCCTCGTCTTAACTAATTTTGCATGGTCTCTTCCACTCCCCCTCTCCTTTTCTTTCTCTACGCCATCCCCTTCTTCTGTCCACTTATCTTACTCGTTAACTCATTTTTTAAAACCATTTTCACCACAGTACCATAGTGCTATATGACCTTTGATGTCTAGCACAGTCATTTGTTATAACCATTAACCATTAACCTTTATATATGGTATGCCTCTGTTACTTCCACTTGCCATTACAACCCGAGTGATGACTAGAATAAGCTTAAAATTTGTTAAGCGGCTTTCGTTTATAATTAAATGTTCTTGTAATATTTATGTAATACGTTTTTAAATACCGTAAGTTATGAGTAATTAGGAGACTCGTATTTCTTCATTTTAGATATAATTTCTAGGTGATGTACTTACTGTAGCTTAAATATTTCATAAAGAAATGTACATTAGTCAGCTCTTAGGAAGTCAAAATGCGAGACGGAGAAAGTTTGTAGAAATATAACTCATGTTTTTCTCTCCTGTAATTTTATATCCCACGAGTTACGTGAAGTTTTCGAGACTAGCCCAAGTTTGTTTTGTGTCTCAAGGAAAATGAAAAATAACGAAAGAATAAGAAAACTGTCATTGCAGAGGAAGAGAAAGAAAACCAAAGTAAGGCTTATTTCTCTGAACAAATTCTGAATAAAAAATTTGATCAGTTATATAAAGTCTATATAAACTTGGGCGGTTTCATTACTGTGTAGTATTGATAAGCTCTTCTCTTTACCATTCTTGACTATACATATAACCATTTACTGTGATTCATTCTTAATTATCTATAAAGATAACTTCACATAATAGTTTTATAAAGAAACCTTACATAATTTTCCACCAAAAATGACCTAGAAATATCTGGATACCAAGATATTTGCATTGAAGAAAAATACATTCTAAAATTAACATTAAATACAATGCTATAGTAGACTGAGATAATGAAATGCCAGAATGGAATAAACTGAATAATAATTAAAATGGAAATGAAATAATAAAGATCCATAGAACAGCATCAGTGACAACAAAAACGATATTAACAGCAATGACAATAATGACAGTAACAAATACAACGAGAAGGGCAATGATGAAGATAATAATAATGTTGATGAAAATAATGATGATATTAATAGGAATAATACGAACAATAGCAAGGACAACAAAAAATAGCAATGATAATGTGATACTGTCATTGGCAATACCAACTTCAATAAAAATCATAGTAATAATAGAAATTATGATAGTAATTATGCTGGAAACAATCATAAATATTATTATTATGGAATAATAGTACTAGTAATGGTTATAATCATAATAATGGTGATGATACTACTACTACTACTACTAATGATAATAATGATAATAATGATACTATTACTACTACTAACGATACTATTACTTAAATACTACTAAGAAAAACGATAATGATAGCGATAATGAAAATGATAA
>NC_051397.1:46208696-46213696 GCF_015228065.2 Penaeus monodon | reverse complement strand
TTATAGACACAACTACCAATTACGTCATCGCTTTTCTCACTGGAGAGAGAGAGAGAGAGAGAGAGAGAGAGAGAGAGAGAGAGAGAGAGAGAGAGAAGAGAGAGAGAGAGAGAGAGAGAGAGAGAGAAGAGAGAGAGAGAGAGAGAGAAGAGAAAGAGAGAGATAGATAGATAGATAGATAGATAGATAGATAGAGAGAGAGAGAGAGAGAGAGAGAGAGAGAGAGAGAGAGAGAGGAGCTATGTACCTTCATTAGTAAACTTTACAATATATGAGCAATAATTTTCCCCCTGAGTTATTCGAAACAGGCAGCAAATACTTTAACTTTTCCTCATATATATATATATATATATATATATATATATATATATATATATATATATATACATATATATACATATATATATGTATACAAATCTTTTTTTTTTGCAGACTCGTTTTTATTTATTTATTTTGAGAGGGTCGGTGTCTGTGTTTGGGGAGGGTGGGGGGGGGGTAACAATCAGTGCAGTGGTGTTCTCCGAATGAAACATGAACTAGATTTTTTTTAACAGAAAGCCGAATGTATTCCATGATGGGTTGTGGTTTTGTGTTGGTGAAAGTACCGAAAAAAAAAAAAAAATTTCCTTTCATCTCTTGTTCCGTTCTTCTCCTTCTGTTGCATATTTATTTGTTACAAGCTAGTTTTAGTTATTGTATTCTCTCTTTCACTCTCTCTTTATCCCTTTTTTTCTCTTTCTCTCCCCCCCTCTCTCTCACACTTTTTATCTCTTTCTTTTTTTTTTATCTATCTTCCTTCCTCCCTTCCTCCCCCCTCTCTCTCTCGCTCTTTCTCTCTCTCTCTCCCCCCCCTCTCTCTCTTTCTCTCTCTCTCTCTCTCATACTCTCTTCCTGTTAAACATAAATCTTGGGTAACAGGATATTGTACAAAAAACAAGACTTATAAACATTTTTCATTTCATTTTTTCGATCCTTTGTCACCAGCTTTCCTCATTAGTGTATTTTTCATCATGTTTTTCTTTCTTTTTTTGTTACTATTTTCATTAGCTTGACGATCTACTTGAAATAGCCTCGTTCTTATCCTGAGGTTAATTTCCAAATAGCTTGAGAAGAAAGCTTTCTAGTACTGATGTCTTTGAAAGCGCTGTCGAGGGAACATTAACCGAAGCTAAAATGTATAGTGAAGCTGTCATTAAGTTAATGGCACTCTGTCTGTCTCTCTATGGCTCACTCTGTCTATCTTTAGCTCACTCTCTCTCTTTTTTTCTATATCTGTCTGTATGTCTGTCTGTAGATCTGTCTTTCGGTCTGTATGTCTGTCTATCTGTCTGTCTGTCTCTCGGTCGTTCTTTTTCTCTCTCTCTCGTTCTCTTTTATGTAACACATTGTATGCTGTTTTATAGTCATTTCCAAGCGTTAAGTATGTGATGGAAATAACAATGCTGTTCTTTATCTTGTATAATTAATATATAAGTGTTTATTTAGATGTCCGCTTTGTCTATATCTTTATTCATTTGATTTCTTGCTTCTAAGTGTGTTTTGTTCTGTTAATGTATATTAGATAATGTCACTTTGTTAAAAAAAAATACCCAAATGTGATTTCGTGTTGTATCCATCGAATGAATTATTTCTGATTGTAAAAAAGGAAGCATGATCATTTATAGACATATACAATCCTACTTATCATTTTCTGCTGTTTCACTGCAGAAAACAAATGATTTATGAGCATAGTAAGCGTGTATACAAGAATACCCCAAAAAAAAAAATCCTTTTCTGCTCCTTTTATATCAATCTTCTTCCGTTTCCTCTCGAACTCTCAGTAAAAATCCCAAAGACACTGACGCTTCGAGCACCGTAAGAAAGAGTAAAGGAAAGTTAGTTTCCCGAGGCAGGTGCTTCGAGACTGATTGTTTCCCGTTTTCTTTTTCGCTATCTCGGCTTCCTGCGCCAGCCTTTGCTGTTTGTATTGCAGGAATAAAATTGATACACAAATAAATGATCACTTCGGAATTGGTTATATGTGATAACTGTCAGAATTGTTACATTTGTCTCTCTATATTGTGAAACAACAACAACAACAGCAGCAACAACAACAACAGCAACAACGACAACAACAACGACAACCAAAAAAAACGAAGAATGCATAGCTCATTTTTTGAAAATTGATGTTTTCTTGTGAGCATTTGTAAATCTATTAACAGAAGAGAAGTTTCGACAGAATAAGAACACACACGTACGCAAAACCAACTGCTGCTTAATCGAGAATTATGCCATTGTTTTTTATTGCGCATCTGCTCCGTTTTTTTTTATTTTCCCTTCGGCTCTCTTGCTCTGGTGTGGTGTTTATGGCTTTCCATTATACCGTTCATGACCAAATACACCTTTAAGTGTGTGTGTGTGTGTGTGTGTGTGTGTGTGTGTGTGTGTGTGTGTGTGTGTGTGTGTGTGTTGTGTGTGTGTGTGTGTGTGTGTGTGTGTGTGTGTGTGTGTGTGTGTGTGTGTGTGTGTGTGTGTGTGTGTGTGAGTGAGTGAGTTGGTAGTGAGTGAGGAGGTGAGTGAGAGGAGGAGAGAAAGGGAAAGGTGAAGTAGATGACGATGAGAGAAAAGAGAGAGAGAGAGAGAAGAGAGAGAGAGAGAGAGAGAAGAGAGAGAGAGAGAGAGATAGGAGATAGAGAGGAGAGGAGAGGAGAGAGAGAGAGAGAGAGAGAGAGAAGAGGAGAGAAGAGAGAGAGAGAGAGAGATAGAAGAGAGAGAGAGAGAGAGAGAGAGAGAGAGAGAGAGAGAGAGAGAGAGAGAGAGAGAGAGAGAGAGAGAGAGAGTATATTCGTGTGTAAATGTGTGAATATGCATGTATTAATGTATACGAGATGAAACCCATGAGATTGACGGAGCCATAAACCATGACGTTTCGAATCTTCCCGAGCTCTTCACGAAACGGTGAAACCCTGAAATTATATTGCCGCATTTTGAGGATTTAATTGTGCGTTATCGCCCTGCTTTCTGTTTCTTGTTCACCTGCGACCCCTTCATCTTCTGATAATCATTCTTGTTTTTTCTTCTTTTTCTTCACCATCGCCTATTTACGTCACTTAAAAGATTTATCTGCACCGACTCGAGATTAAAATGTAAGAATCAGCAGAGAGGAATAAACGCCAGTAATTTTCGAGGCATTTTGAAGACCGCCATTTTCTCTCTCTTTCATCAGACAAACACACTGTTGATTTTGGTGCATAATGTTTATAAATACATATATACTGGCATACATACATGCAGCACATACATGTATACATTCACAAAAAATCGGATCCAGACCACAAATAATTCTCCTTATCCAAAAAAACAAAAAACAAAATCGACTTACGAAGAACGCAATTTAGCCATAATCAGTATTTACCTACCCTTATTTTTCTTCTTTATCAGTCTTTTGGGAAACTCGTAGAAGCTTCCACGGTTCCCTTTACCGGACATCCAGCTCTGGTACGAGTCCCGAGCGGAGCCACTACTGCCAGGAAGGAACGAGATGAAATCCTCTTACAGGGAGAGAGTAACCATTAGCGGAATCGGTTCTGCTGACGACGAACCCGAGTGGGAAGGGATTGAATATTATTCCGCGCTTTCATCTGCTGCTCTGATCTCTCGGTGTCCTCGTTAGGGTCTCCTATAGCTTTTGGTTTAATGGATAATTACTGGTGTGGTTGTAATGGCTATAATCCGTGTTGTCATTGTCAGTGTTTTACTTTCTGGGAAGGTTTTGAATTAATAATGCGAAGGGGGCGGGCGACGTGGCAAGTAAGAGGCGTAGGAGCATAATGTTCCCGGAGGAAAGCTAGCATAAATAACGTGTCTTATTTTCATTTTCATTCAACTCTGTGGTGAACTTTAGTCCATTTTACGGACTCTGGTTAAGGAAAAGTTAACTTTTAAATGAAATCTTATAACCCTTATTGGGTTCATATCTAGCACTAAAGACTTTACCAATGAAATACCAGTCGAGTTCGATTTTACTTATAAAGCACCAACTTTAGGTGAGTTTGTCCTCATTGCTATAATATAAACTACTTCATTATTTCCAAGAGCCACAGACGACACGCGGACTTAAACCACAAGGCAGGACAAAAGATCGAGAGGATATTACAACATTTTAAATCCTTTCTTTTGAGCGGATGTGTGGTTCTCTTGGAATAATTAATAAGGACAGTTGTCGATGTCATTTCAAAATGGCGAGGTAGATTTTCTCGTCCGTTTACTCTCTCACTCTGTCTAACTACGTCTTCGTTTACCTTTTTGTTTATTTACTTCGTTTTGTGTGTGTGTGTGTGTGTGTGTGTGTGTGTGTGTGTGTGTGTGTGTGTGTGTGTGTGTGTGTGTGTGTGTGCATGTGTGTGTGTGTGTGTGTGTGTGTGTGTGTGTGTGTGTGTGTGTGTGTGTGTGTGTGTGTGTGTGTGTGTGTGTGTGTGTGTGTGTGTGTGTGTGTGTTTGTGTTTGTCTGGCTGTCTGTCCCTCGGTCGCTCGTTCTACCTCTCTCTCTCTCTCTCTCTCTCTCTCTTCTCTCTCTCTCTCTCTCTCTCTCTCTCTCTCTCTCTCTCTCTTCTCTTTCTCTCTTTCTCTCTCTCTTTCTCTCTCTCTTTTCTCTCCCTCTCTCCTCTCCTCTCTCTTCTCTCTCTCTCTCTCTCCCTCTCTCTCTCTCTCTCTCTCTCTCTCTCTCTCCCTCTCTCTCTATCTCTCTCTCTCTCTCTCTCTCTCTCTCTCTCTCTCTCTCTCTCTCTCTCTCTCTCCATCTACCTATCTCTCCGTCTACTTCTCTCACCTTCCCTTCCTTTCCAGCCCAGCGCCGTGATTATTCTTTCCCGCCTTGAACGCAGCGCCGATCTCGTGTTGTCATTTCGCAACTTTTATAATCTAACTCACGAAACTTTACACTTTTGCGAGTTCCTTCTTCCTTACAGAAACCGAAGCGACGGGAAGTTGACTGGGAAATGTTATATTATCTTCGCTGCAAG
>NC_051397.1:46198696-46201196 GCF_015228065.2 Penaeus monodon | reverse complement strand
CTACTACTAATAATAACAACAATGATAATAAAGAACATGATGATGACAATAATAATTATATAATTGAAATGAAAATAATGATAGTAATGATAATAGTAATGATATGAATAATGATAATAGCAATAATAATGATTGTGATAATAGTGATGATAATAATAATAATAACAATATAAATTATAATAATCATAATAATGACGATAATAATAATGAGAGTAATAATAGTGTCAATAATGAAGATGATAATAATGATGATAATAATCATAACAGAAGTGATAATAACAACAATAACGATGACAATAGCGATAACAATAAAAATATATCACAGCTTTATGCACACCACTTCCACCAGTGATCACACCGATGAAAAAAGGTAGAAATCTTAGCTTAGTTTTTGTCTGTATTATCGAAGGTACAGCGGATACACGACAGAATATCGACAGGAATTGAAATGTTTACCGTCTCGCTTGGGAACTTCGTCTGTTCGTGTAGCAGGAAAAAATGGAGATTGGGGAGGGATGAGGGAAGGACGAGAGAGAGAGAGAGAGAGAGAGAGAGAGAGAGAGAGAGAGAGAGAGAGAGAGAGAGAGAGAGAGAGAGAGAGAGAGAGAGAGAGAGAGAGAAAAAGAGAGACAACAGGGACAGAGATAGAGACATAGACAGAGACAGAGACAGAGACAGAGACAGAGACAGAGACAGAGACAGAGACAGAGACAGAGACAGAGACAGAGACAGAGACAAAGACAGAGACAAACAGACAGACAAAGCAGAACGAAATCACAGAGAAAATAGAAGGAAATAAGGAGATGAAACGAAAATTAAAAGATGAAAAGCGAGACAGACAGAGTTCTTTATTGCGCCCTGCCAACCAACACATCTGGCCGAGATATTCCCAGTGCCAGCCGACAAAAGGAAAAAACATCGATATTTCCATCCCCTTTGGAAGCTTGGCAGGACAGGCTTTGATATCCCTCCTGTAATACGTTATCACAATGGCTGATTCAAATACGTGTCTCGAAATTCCGCTGAATGTTTGTCACTATGAGGGGGAAAAGATCAGAGGGAGGAGGAGGAAGAGGAGAATGACGAAGGGGAAGAGGAAGGTTGGAGGATATGGGAAAGGAGGATGAGGAGGAGGGGGAGAAGGAATAGGAGGAGGAGGAGGAGGAGGAGGAGGAGGAGGAGGAGGAGGAGGAGGAGGAGGAGGAGGAGGAGGAGGAGGAGGAGGAGGAGGAGGAAGGGGAGGGAGGAAGAGGAGGAGGAGAGGGAGAGGGGGACGAAAGGAAAGGAAAGGAAGAATTAGTATTCAGAAGAGGAAGAGAGGAGGAGTAGGAAGTATAAGAATAGGGTAAGGGGGAAAAAGAGGATGGAGATGGAGGAAAAGGAGGAGGAGGAGGAGGAGGAGGACGACGACGACGAAGAGAACGACGAAGAGGAGGAGGAGGAGGAGGAGGAGGAGGAGGAGGAGGAGGAGGAGGAGGAGGAGGAGGAGGAGGAGGAGGAGGAGGAGGAGGAGGAACGGCAGCAACAGGAGGAGGAAGATATGATGTTGATCATAATTAGAGACATAATAACAATAGTGATAATGAAAGTGTTGATGATAATGATAACGATAACGTATCAATAAAGTGGTACTGATTAACGATAATGATAGTAATATGTGTAGGTAAGTAATTTCTATGTAGATAATTAGACGACCCTTTTGTTTAGTCGAGTGATCAGTTTGGTTTCGTACTGCTCACTCTGGATCATACCTGAGGTGGACACAAGTTCGAATCCTGGTCAAAATATGATTCATCATCTACTAGCTTTATAAAGGAAAAAAAAAGAAAACTTGAAATATATCGAATAGACAACAAAAGAAAAACAAAACAACCCTCTCCCCAAATAAAACAACAACAATAACAATAACAACAACAACAATAACAACAACAAAAATAACTTCAACAACAATAACTACAACAACAACAATTAAAATAACAACTACAAAAAACGAACATTTATATCGACATTACGTAACTAAATACGAGTGACAGCTTTGCCCGAGATTCATTAGTGTCAGGCCTATCATTACATTGCTGAACCGTATCATGACCAGTTGAATGTCCGGAGTCCTGAGTAATAACATCCTCCGTTGGAATGTGACGTTGATTTTTCCGTTATATACTCTCGCTTTTAGACGTATATTCGTAGTAATGGTGGTGGGGATAGTAGTGATGATGATAATGATGATAATGATAATAATGGAAATTAGGAAAATGATAATAGTGATGATAACAACAATGATTGTGGTATTATTATTAATTATACCATATTAATAATAGTCATGCTAAAAATAATGATAGCAACGATTATGATAACAGTGATGGTAATGATCATAGTGATAACAATGATAATAATAATAGTAATAATAATAACAATAATGATAATGACAATAATATAGTAATAATAATAATAATAATAATAATAATAATAATAATATCAACACCAGCAGTCATCTTAA
>NC_051397.1:46193696-46196196 GCF_015228065.2 Penaeus monodon | reverse complement strand
AACATCATCATTATTTTAATTAAAATTATATTGTTTGTTAATATTGTCAACCTTATCATTATAACTATAACTATAATCATAATCATTACCATCCTTGTCATCATCATTATTGTCATTATTAATGTTATCATTATCATTATTATTATTCTTTATATTATTATCACTATATAACTTTCTTATTGTTATTATCATTATTATTATTATTATTATTATTATTGTTATTATTATTATTATTATTATTATTATTATTGTTATTATCATTATTACTATTATTATTATTTTATTATTATTATTATTATTATTATTATTATTATTATTATTATTATTATTATTATTATTATTATTATTATTATTATTATTATCATTATCATCACCATCATCATTATTATTACTAATCTTTTTTTCTTCCTCTTTTTCTTCTTCTTATTGTTGCCATTATTATTATCGTTATCATTATCATCCCTATCATCCCTATTATTATTATTTTTATTATTATTATTATTATTATTATCATCATTATTATTATTATTATTATTATTATTATTATCATTTTTGTTATTATTATTATTACTATTATTATTATTATCATTGTTATCATTATTTAATTTCTTATTATTGTTACTATTATTATTATAATTATTATTACCATTATAATAATAATAATAATAATAATAATAATAATAATAATAATAATAATTATTATTATTATTATCATCATTATCATTATTATTATTATTATCATCATTATTATTATTATTATTATTTTTATTACTATTATTATATCATTATTATTATTACCAATATCGTTGTTATCATCTTTATTATTATTACTATAATCATTACCATCATTATCCTCATTTTTATCATAATTGTCATTGTCAATATTGTATTCACTTATAATACTATGATTTTTATCATCATTATTACTACTATTACTATCATCATCATCATCATTATTGTTATAATTATTACTACAACTGTTATTATTATTATCATTATCCTTATTACTAATATTATTATTATCATTACTCCTACTACTATTGCTTTTCACATGATGATGATCATCATCATTATTATTATCTATCATTGCTATTGCTGTTATTATCATTATTTTTATTGTCATCATCATTATAAAATCATAAAAAAAACTCATCAACATTAACATAATCGATTTCGTAATGATGCTGCATAATGAACAAACAAGAAAAAAAAACGAAGATCTTATCACGTGTAAGACGTGCGTTCAATCATACTGTTCTACTAACGTTACTTAATAATCCACAATAATGAATGAATTACTAAAACCACAGTAATAGTCCTATACTATACTTTCCTAAACCACGTTTTAACGGATTGTTTTCTAATGCTATTTGTTCAGCTGAGAACAGAGTGTTCAGTCTTTCTGTGAACAATCTCTTCTCACAACATCTTTCCTATTTCATTTTGAGATGAAGTGAGGCGACGTCACGTTCAAGGCCGTCTGCGCTGCAACAATCAGGAAAATCAACGACATGACGCACAATTGCCCATCAGAAAGTTAGGATTTTTAAAAGGAATTTGAAAAGAAGAAAGAGAGAGATAGGGAGAGAGAGATGGAGATAGAGAAAGAGAGAGAGAGAGAGAGAGAGAGAGAGAGAGAGAGAGAGAGAGAGAGAGAGAGAGAGAGAGAGAGAGAGAGAGAGAGAGAGAGAGAGAGAGAGAGAGAGAGAGAGAGAGAGAGAGAGAGAGAAAGAGAGAGAGAGAGAGAGAGAGAAAGAGACAGACAGACAGATAGATAGATAGGCAGATAGAAACAGAGAGATACAAAGACAAACAGACAGACAGTTTAACAGAAACACAAGGAAAGAGACACTGCATTAAAATATCCTACAATCACCCCTTTTTCGTGAATCATATTGCATGATCACCTATGCAACACCCCCAGTACGCTGTCCCTTCTGCCAGCAGTAAGCTGTTACGTCACATTCCATCTCGCTTGGCTCTGCAACATTTAGCCGCGTACAATTACGTTCCCCGGCTTTCATGCTAACAACATCCTAGTAGCATATGGCCACGTTGCCTTTGAAGGGCTTGTGTCGCCGAGATCCTTTGTTAGATGTTGTTTGATGTTGCTGTTTTGTGTGTGTGTTTGTGTAAGCTTATGTATTTCCTTGTAAATCGGTGGATATTCGCAATACCTTTTTTGTGGTATGAAATTACAAAAGTTAAGAATGAATACGATTCTGAAACAATTTGTCTTTTTTGGAGCTTTCGGGTGAGTGAGGTTTAGTCCAATTATTCCTTTAATGAAATTATTACATACTTACATACCTATCTCTGTATCTCTATATCTATCCCTCCATGCATCTAACTCTCTCTATCTATCTATTTATCTATCTATCCATCTGTCCTACCTATCTACCTAATCTGTCTAACCTATCTATCCATCCATCTATCTATCTATGTAATCTAACTAAGCTATCTAATCTCTCTAATCTATTCACCATTACCGTCTTTAGCT
>NC_051397.1:46158696-46181196 GCF_015228065.2 Penaeus monodon | reverse complement strand
CGAACAAAATATTTGTATTTTTATAACCAGATCTCTCTCTCTCTCTCTCTCTCTCTCTCTCTCTCTCTTTTTCCCTCTCTTTCTCTTTCTCTCTTACCCCCCCCACTCCCTCCCCTTCTCTCTCTCTCTCTCTCTCCCTCCCTTCTTCCTTTAAAATTTTTTTTTTATATCTCCCCTCCCCCCCCCCTTTTCTCTCTCCTTTCTCTCTCTCTCTTTTCCCCTTTTCCACTCTTTCCTCTTTTCATTCTTCCTCCCCCCTCTCTTTTTCCCCTTTTCTCCCTCTCCCCCTCCAGCCCTTCATATTTCTCAATTTCTCTCCCCCTTCCCCCCTCTCCCCCTCCTCTCTCAGATATTCTCTATTGGACATGAAATGCATCTATACCATTATTTGTGCATCCCTATATAAAGGCCTTTCCACTTTGCTAACATGACCAGCAAAATTTACGACAAAAAATTTTAAGCCCCCAATTTTTAGCCACATGTCGAGAAACAAAGACCTATCGTTTCCCTCAAAGGAGGTCAGGCGCATGGAAACAACGGATATATTCTTGGCGTAACATCCCAAAGCCATTAGCGTCGCTATTTGAATCTCTGTCGAGTGGCCGGTTTCGTGTCTCTGCGCTCTCTGGTAGTGAGTGGAAGTGCGGGGACAGATGGTGCCCGGCTTTGCCACACACTGGGAAAATTATTATATATATATTTTAAAATTATATATATATATTATATTTTTATATATATATATATATATATTATATATATAAAATATATATGTTGATTTCAGTTATGAACATCCAGCTATAAAACCCCACAGGGGATGAAGGGCCCAAGCCTGTCCCCGGTTCCAAAGGGCCCTTACCCGCGAAAGTGATATTTTCCCATTTGTGTCCACGCATCTACATCACTTGATCTTGATGCTGAGTGGGTGAAATTATCTTGTTATGTAAAGGAAATTTATTAAATATCACTTGCATTCCAAGCTAGAAATTAAATCAGTCTTACTCGACGAGAATGAAAGATTAAGGAAACATGACCCGATTTTATTTGATATCTATGGAAAACGATCACACTCGAAGTCCCAGACGGTGAGGATCGTGAATGAACTGACTCCAGCTGACGAAGACTGACTCAATCATGCATGGAGCTGATCTGCCATGCATGGAGTAAAATACAGGCAGCCGCAAGTAGGAAAATTTTTGTGGTGACTAAGTCCTGTCCCCAAAGATAGTTTGGCGTATAATTAAGGGAAAAGGGAGCCAGCAAAGAGCAGGAAGGAGGAAACAGAAAGGAAAAAATAAAAGATATTTTGGTAGAAAGGCAGATAGATAAACGAGGGATTAGTAGAGAGACAGAGAGAGATAGAGGAGAGAGGGAGAGAGCAATAAGGGAAGAGTTTCCCGGGGGCCCTGCTTTTTCTTTTAGTTAAAAAGGCGAGTCATAACTGAAAAATTACAAATAAAGAAATATTTTGAGAGAAAAGTAGATATATAAAAAGATGGATTGAGAGACAGGTGTAAATATGTTGATAAATTAGAGAATAAAAAGAGTAAAGCAAGATAAGAATCACGAAAATGAAATGACGGGAAAAAACCAAAATATAAAATTGGGGAAGGAAAAAAAACCCTATAAAAAACACAGATAGACAAGTAGATGGATAAACGAGTATTAGGCAGATAGAGAATCACAGACAGATAGATAAAAACAAATAGGTAGAAAGAATAAAAAATAAAGGCTTCAGGAAAGAAAAAAACATTTAACATTTCCTTTTTTTCTGAGAGGTTAAGCTATACACAGAGCTTGCCTTACGTAAGCGGTGATATCAACTTTGATCTTTCACGTGGAAGCTTCTGACAAGGCAAGGATTCAAGGGCAAGCTTCTCATATCTCTTCTTCTCTCTCTTCTTTGTCTCCTCTTCTTTGTTTTCTCTCTGTCTGTCTGTTTTTCTCACTCTTTTTTTTTTTTTTTTTTTTTTTTTTTTTTTTTTTTTTTTACTGGGGGTTTTTATTTTCTTTTCCCCTGTTTCAAATTTTTTCTGTTGTTTGAAATTTTCTGCCCCCCCATCTCCCCTTTCTTATCTCTCTCTCTCACCCCTTTTCTCCCTTTTTCCCCTTCCCCACCCTCTCTTTTTCCTCTCCCTCTCTTCTCCCTCTTTTCGCTCTCTCTCTTTTCCCCTTTTTTTCTTTTCCCCCTCTCTACCTCTCCCCTCTCTTTCTCCCTCCCCTCTCTCCCCTCCTTTCCCCTTCTATCTTTTCTCAAAAATTTGAAAAAAGGGGGAATTGATTGAAACAAAAAAAAAAACCCGCCCACGTAGTTTATATATTATATATATATAATATATATTATATATATATATAGATGTAATATAAATTTTAAAAATAAAAATATATATATATATATATTATTATATATTTATATAAAATATATATTATATTAATATATATATTATATTTTATATATATATCTATATATATATATATATTATATATATATATATATATATATATATATGAATAACACTCATGGATAAAGAAATGCTACAAATAAACCCGTCAACCAACTTTGCAAAAATATTCACTAAGGAATTATGACATAAACGAGTGAATTAAACGAAAAATCCGAAATTCTAAAGGACATTGTATAGTTCAAAATTGAAGGAAAAAAAGTAAAAAAAAAAAAGGGGGAAAAAACAGTTAATTTTTTCCTTTGTTTTACTTCGAAAAAAAACAATCCCCTTTCATGCCTCCCATATCGTCACTTTTAAAAGCCGTCACTCATAGGGCCCAATTTCCCCCACAAAAGGGATTATTCGAAAAACATCTCCACAAGAAGGAAACTGAAAAAAACAAAGGGAAAAAAAACAAAGGCCCAAAATCCACCTCGTGTATGTTTAAAAACAAACCTTTTACAAGGGAGACGTCAGCGCGGTACGCACAGAAAGGCCCAAACCCTTTAGCTTAAACGGGCAAGGGTAGTTCAGCCACACGGGGGAGGGGGGCGGGGGGAGTCCCATCCCTGCTAGAATTTTTGGGTGGGAAAATATATGTATAATTTTATATTAAATAATATATATATATATATATAAATTTTATTATATAATAATATAACACCCTACCCCACACACAAAAACACACAATATATATATATATTATAAAATAATATAAAATATATATATATATATTTTATATATATATATATATGTATAATAATAATTAATATATATATTTTTATTATTATTTTAAAAAAAGTAAATTAAAATTTTATATGGTTTTATGCACACACCCCCACCCCCACACACACACACCCCCCACCACACACACCCACACACACACACACCCCAACATATATATATATAATATAATTAAAATTATATAAATTATATATATAATTTTATTATATAATTACAACGCATATACATATACAGAAACACCACAGAGGAGGAGGGTGTGTGAGTGAGGGTCTGCCCCAGAATTAAAGGGGGTTTTTATATATATATTATATATATTATATATATATATATAATATATATATATATTATATATTTAAAAACATCCCCAAAACACAACCCCACACCCACACCACACACACACCACCCACCCCACACACACACACATATATATATATAATATATATATATTTTTATAAATATATTTATATATATATACATTTTATATATATATAAATATAATATATATATAATTATATATTATTTTAAAATTTTATATATATATAATATATTATATACATACAAAACACCACACCACGCCCCACACACCCCACACAAACCCCCACCCACACACACACCCATATATATATATATATATTATATATTATTTTATATATAATATACTATAATTTTACAATCCATATGTAATATCTATTACATTATTATAAGGGATAATATATATATATAATATTAATATTATAAAATATATATATACCAATCCATTGTATATATCCCATATCTTCTATCATCTATCTATATACATATTTTTATATCTATATTTTATATATATAAAAATATAAAATGTTTTTACATATGAATATGAGTATATAAAATATATTTTATATATATAATTTTATATATATTATATATTATATATATACATAATATATATTATAATATATAAAATATATAATATAATATATATATATATCATATATATAATTATTATATATATATAAAATATATATATTATATATAAATATATATTAATTAATTTTTTAATTTATATTTCATACAACCCCCACACACACACAAAAACACACCCCACACCCTTTCCAAAAACCCCACAAAACCCCAAACCCCACCCCCCACAAAACACCCCACACAACACAAAACACAAAAATATAATATAATATTTTTAAAATTAATATATATAATAAATTTTTAAAATAATATCCCAAGATTTATATTCCTTTTATACAAAAATATTTTTTATTTTTTAAAAAAATATAATTTTAAAAAATATATATTAAAATTTTTTATAAAAATATATATATTTTATATAATAAAATTATAATATATATATATAACACACAAAATAAAAAAAACCCCCCTATGTTTTATTCTTTTATTCAAAACTAATTTTTATTTTTACTTATTTTTAACCCTAACTAAAAATCTAAAAATTTCCCCCCAAAATATATACATAATATTTTTTTTCATAATTTTTTTATATATATATTATTTAAAAAATATATATATATATAATATTTAGAAAAAAAAAATAAAAATAAAAATATTTAAAAATTTTAATAAATATTTCAATATTAATTTTTTCCCCTAAAATTTTTAATAATAATGTTAAAAAAAATTTTGAAATGAAATTAAAAAAAATAATAAAATTAAAATTAAAAAAATAAAATATAAAAATATTATTAAAAATTAAATATATAAATTTTAAAAAATAAAAAAATTTAAAAATAATTAAAATATATTTTATAAATACTTTTAATTTTAAAAATAAAAATATATATTTTATTGTTTTAAAAATTTAAAATTATAAAAATTATAAAATAAAATATTAATTTTATTTATATATAATATATATTTATATTAAAATATAGTATAAAATAAAAGGGATAAAAATTTTTTTTTTTTTTCCCAAAACCCCCACACAAAACCCCCAAACACAACAATATATATTATATATATATTTTAAATATATATAATATATATTATATTAAAATAATATTTTATATATTAAAAATATATTAAAATGGGAAAAAAAAAATTTTCCCCATATTAATTTAAACCCAGGGTTTTTTTTTGGGAAAAAAAGAGGAAAATAAGTTTTTTTTTGAAATTTTCCCCCTTTTGGGGTTTCCCCTTCCCTTTTGGGCCCCCGAAGAGGAAAAAAAGGGGAGGAAGGGGGGGATAAAAAAAGGGGAGAAAGGAAAAGGGAAACCCCTTTTAAAAGGGACTTTCCAAAAACCTTGGAAAACAGAGAGGAAAGCCCCCATTTGGCCCCTGACAAGGGAAAAATCGGTGGGTTTGGGGGCCCCCCACCCTTTTTCCTTCCCTTTCTTGCAGAAAAGGCCCCCCGGCCCCCGTTTTTAAAAGACGCCCCCCCTGAAACGCATTTCTGGTACCTTTTCCCCCCCGTCCCCCCTGAAAAAAAAGGAATTTTTCAGCCCGTTTTTTTTTTTTTTCCCGGAAAAGGCCCCAAAAACCCTTTTTTACCAAGGGGCCAAAAGGGGCTAACCCCCCGACTTTCCCCCCATTTTTTATGGGCCCCTTTCCCAAAAAACCCTTTAAGCCCCGGCCCCGGGGGCCCTTTTTTTGGGGGCCCCAAAAAAAATCTTTCCCCCCGGGGGTCCCGTTTAACCCCAACCCCCTTTGGGGGGGGGGCCCCGGGGTGGGGGGAAAGTCCCCCCATAAAAACCCCCTTTTAACCCAACCCTTTCCCCCCCCTCAAAACCCTTCCGGGCCCCTCTCAGGGCTTCCCCTCCTCCTGCCCTTTTTGTTTGGAAATAAAAAACACCGGCCCATCAAAGATGAAATTTTTGAATTTTTGGGGCCCCCTCTGGTTTTCCCCTTTTTTTCCCCCAGAGGAGGGCTCCCCCCAGAGGATCCCCCCGTCCCCCCCCCTTTGGGCCCCCGACCCCTTCCCCTTCCCCCCCCAACTTTATTCGGGCCCCCGTGTGTGGAGTCCCCAATTTTCCCTTTTTTTTTTGAAAATCGCTTTTTTTACTTTCAGGCGTTCGGGGTTTTTCCAGGGTTTTTTTCCCCTCCTCCGTTTTCCCGCCCCAAAAAATTTTTTCATTGGAAATTTCCCCTTCCCAGTTTTGAAAACCCCTTTCCCCCATCTCCCCTTTTTGACCGTCGGTCCCCCCCCGGCCCGGGGAAAAATCGAAAGAACCCTCCCCCTTTTTCTGTTCCCCCCCCCCAAAGAACCCCCCAATTTTTTATTTTCCCGGGTTTTTTTTTACGCCCGCGAACCCCTCCCCCCCCTCCTTTTCCCCAAAACCCCTTTTTTAAAAAGGGGGAAAAGGGAAAGGTTTTTTAAAAACAAAACCCCCCCTTTTTTTTTGGAAAAAACCCTGTCCCCCCCCTTTGCCTTTCCCCCCGGGGGTGAACCCCTTTTTCCCCCCCCTTTTTCCATATTTCAGGGAAAACCCTTTTGCCCCAGGGGGATTTTGTAAAAATTTCACTTCTTCCTTTAAAACCACCCTCTCCCGGTTTTAAGGGGAAAGGTTTTTTTCCACCTCTTTTTGTTTTTTCCTTTTGGGAAACCCCTTTTTCCCCCCCCGGGGGACCCCCCCCGTAACCCCCGGGTTTGGGGAGAAAAACCCCCTTTTTTTACGTCCCCCCCTTTGTTTTTTTCCAACTGGGGAACCTGGTAATTTTTTTTCTCCCACGCCCCGCGTTTTAAACCGGGCCCCCGGGGGTAAAACCTTTTTTTTCCACGACTTCCCCCCCCTCCTAAAGAACTCCCTTCCCCCCCTGCCCGTTCCCCCCCCAAACCCCCCCCAAAAACACCCTTTTTAGGAGAAACTTAATTTTCCCCCCGGCGGCCCCCTTCACCCTCTCAAATGAAGGTGAAAACTTTTCCCCCCCAGGGTGGAAAAAAAATTTCCCCTCCCCCAAACCCGCTTTCCAAAACCCGGGCCCCCATTTTAAACCTTTGACGGTGGGTAAACCCAAAGGGGGGTTTTCCCCTTGGGGTTCCCCCGTGACCCCAAACCCCGTAAATTTTGGGGAAAAAGGGCCCCCCTAAATCCCCCTTAACCCAAAAAGGGTTTTCCCCCCCCAACCCTAAGTAAAAGCCCGTTCCCCGGGGGGGACAACAACAAACCCCCCCTCTTTTGCCAAACCCGTGGGGGGAAAAAACAGACCCCCTAGATGGGATGGTCAAAAACCCGGGGGCGGGAAAATTGGGCCCTTCCGTGAAAAACCCCCCTTTCCCCCCAGACTGGCCCCGGAAAACTTTTTAAAAAGCTGCCTTTCCCAATTTTCCCCCTTCCCCAACCCGTTTCCCCTTTTCTCCCCCCCTGATAGTAAACCCCCCCCGCTTTTCCCCAAAAATCCCCCCCGCCCCCCTTTTCCCCCTATGCCCCCCCCACCAAAGGGGGCTAGGGCCCCCCCCCGGCCCCCCCAAAACCCCCCGACCCCGGAAAAGGGGGCCCCCTCTGCTTTTTCCCTTTTTGATTTTTCCTCACCCTTGGCCCCGGGATTTAACCCCGGTTTTTCCCCCCCTTTTTCTCCCCTCCTTTTTTTAACCCCCCCCCCCTCCTTTCTCTCCCCCCTCTGAGCCTTTGGGCTAATTTCGGGGGGGTCGGCCCTCTCATCCGAGGGGGCCCCGGGGGTTCGGGGCCCCGCCCCCGGTGCGAGAAGTTTTCAAAAAATTTTGCCCGGAGGTCCCCCGGTGTGGCCCCCGGGGGAACCTTCCCGCGGGTTTTGGAAAATAGGGTTTTTTTTTCCGAAGGTTAAAACCAGTGAAACCCCGTGGGGGTTTAAATCCCCGGGCCAAATTTGTCCCACCCCCCAGGCCCCGGGGGCCCTTTCCCCCCAAAGGCCCAAAACCCCCGGGCCGGGGGCCTAAAGCCTTTTTTGCCAAAAACGGAATTTTAAAAACCCTTTTCCCCTTTCCCCCCTTTTAGACTGAAGGGGTTTGGAAAAACCAGGTGGATTTTTTGAAATTTTTTTCCCCCCAATTTTTTAAAAAAATTTTTTAGTTTTTTTTTTATTTTTGGGTTTTTTTTTTTTTTCCCTATATGTATATAATTAATTATATAAAATATTTTTATTAATTTTAAAAATATAAAATAATATTAAAATAATATATTTTTTTAAAATATATATATTTTGGGGTTGGTTTGGGGGGGGTGGGGGTGTGGGTTGGGGTTTTGGGGGGTGGGGGGGTTGGTTGGGTAAAAATTTTTTTTATTAATATATATATATTTTTTATATAATTTAATTTTATTTATAAAATTTTGTATATATATAAAATTTTTATTTTAAAGTTTTATAATTATTAAAAATAAATTTTTTAACCCTTAAAATAATAATTTTTAACTACATATATATAGTAAAATTTTAAAAACTTTTTAAAATATTAAAGTTAAAAATACAAAATTTTTATATATAATTTTATATAAAGTATTTTATTAATTTCTTTAAAAATATTTATAGTTAAAAAAATTTTAAAATAGTTAAAAGTATATGGTTTTTTAGTAAAAAATTAAAAGTTTTATATTTTATAAAATAAAATATATATATATATTTTTATATTTAATTATATAAAAAAAATAAAATATTTTATATGCCAAAACACACCCCACCCAAAAACACAAAACACAAAAACCCCCACAAAAAACACAAAACCCTAAAATATTTTTATATAAAATTTTATATAATTAAAATAAAATTTTAAATTAAAATATAATATTTTAAAAAAATTTATATTAAAATTTTTATGTTAAAAAGAAAAATTAAAAATTTGAAAACTTTTACCAAAGTTTTTACACCATAAAAAAAATTTTTATATTTTTATATTTTATTAATTTTATATATATTTAATTAAAATTTTTAAAAATATATTATATTTTATATATATTTTTTATATATAAAATATATTATTTATAAATATTGTATATATATATAATATAATTTTTATATATATAAAGGGATATTTTTATATTTTTACATTTTATAATATATTTTATAAAATATTATAAAATATTTTATAATATTAAAAGTATTTTAAAAATATTAATTTTTATTTTATCTAAATAAATTATAAATATAAAATTTTTTATTTTATATATAATTTTTTTAAAAATATATATATATTATATTTAAAATCTAATTAAAATTTGTTTTGTTTTTTGTGGTTTGGGGGTTGGGGGGGGTTTTTGGGGGGTGGGGGGGTGGGGGGGTTTTTGTGTATTTTTTTTTGGTTAATTTTTAAAAAATTTTTTTTTTTTTAAACTTTTTTTTTATTTTTTTTCTTTTTTTCCTTTAATTTTTTGGTTTTTTTTATTTTTTTTTTAAAAACCCCGGAAAAATTTAAAAGCAAAAAGGGGTTTAAAAAGGCGCCCAAACCGGGTCCCCCAATTTGCCTTTTTAATAAATAAAATTTTAAAAACTTTTATAAAAAAAAGGGGAGGCCAAAAAAAAAATTTAAAATTTTTTTGAAAATCGCAATATCCGAACCCCCCTTTGGGGGTTTTTCCCCCGTCCCCTAAACGGGTTGGGAAAGGGGCCCCAATTTTTGGGGGCAGGAAAACAAAAAACCAAACAGTAAATTTTTTTTTTTTATCCCCGGGAAAACCCCGGTTCCCCAAAACCAAACAGATTTTGGGGGCCCCCCCTGGGGGTTTTTTTAGTTAAAAATTTTTTTTTTTATCTTTCCCGCACAACCCCTTTCGCCCCCCGCAAGGGGGCTTTTAACAAATTGCAGGGCCCCTTGAATTTTTGCCCAATTTAAAACTTTTTTACAGATTTTTTTTCCCTTTTTTTTTTTTTTTTTTCTTCCTTTTTTTTTTTTTCGTGGGCCCCCCCTTTTTTTCCCCCGGAAATGCTTGGGCCCCCAAATAAAAAGCACCCGTGGGGGTTTTTAACTCCCGGAACCCCGGAAAAGGGGGCCCCAATTTCCCGCAAAATGCCCCGGGGGACCCCAAAATTTAGCGGCCCGGGGAAAAAAAAAAATTATTAAGGGAAAAAGTGGGTTCTTAAAATTTTTCCCTAGATTTTTCCCCCAAAAAACATTCCCAAAAATTTTTTTTTCCCCCGGGGTTGGGAAAAGTCCCCCCTTTTAAAAAAAACCCGAAATTTTTTTTAAAAATGCATATTTTTTAAACCAAATTTTTGCTTTTTTTGAAAGGCCCTTTTTTCCTTTTTCCTTCCCCCAAAATGATTTTAATTTTAATAAGCCAAAAAATTAAAAACCCTTTCCCTTTTCTGTTTTCCCGACTTAAAAAAACGTGGTTTTTTAGTAAAAAAAAAACTAGGGAAAAATTTAAAAAATGAAAAAGCCCTTTTTTCCCCCTTTTGAAAAAGGGGCCCCCCCCCTTTTTACTTTTCAGAAAAAATGGGTTTATTTTAATGCAAACCTTTTAAAAATAAAACGCAAAAGCCCCTTTTTTTATTCCCCTTTTGTGTAAATTTTTCCCCTATTTTTTTTCCCAAAAAAGAAAAGGAAATAATTGGGGGCCCCAAAAACTGGAAATTTTTAAAAGGGAAAAGGTTTTTTCCGGGAAAAGGTTTTTAAAAGAATTTCCCCCCAAAAAAAGGAAAAATGCTAGTTTTGGGGAAAAAGGCCCTTTTAGTAAAAGAAAAAAATTTTCCCCTAATTCCCCAAAAGAAAAAGTAGAAAAAAAATTTTAAAAAAGGAGGGAAACCAAAAAAGATTTTAAAAAGGTAAAAAAAATATTTTTTTAAAAAAAAAGGAAAAAAAAAAACCTGAAAAAGGGTTTTCAAAAATAAAAACCCTCCCTTCCTTTTAAGGGAAAAAAAAAAATTTTTTCTATATTTAAAATTTTATAATATTTGGGAAAAGGGGTTTAAAACCCCCGTAAAAATTTTTTTTTTAAAAATGTTTTTTTTTTATCCCTTTTTTCTTTAAAAATTTTTGCCAAAATTTTGGATAAAAACCAAAACCCCCCCACACACACACCACCCCACACACCCCACACACCAACCACACACACAAAAACCCCACACACACAATATATATATTAAAAATTTTAATTTTTATATATAAAAATAAAATATATAAAAAAATTATATATATATAATAAATTTTATATTTTAATATTATAAAATTTTTATAATTTTTATAAAAATATTTAAAATATATTTATAAAAAATAATTATTTTTAAAAAATATATGGGTATTAAAATTTTAATTTTATTTTTATAATTTAAAAATTTTAATTTCCCCTTAAATTTTTGAGTTTAAAAAATATGGTTTGAAAATATTTTAAAAAAACCCCAAAACACAATTAACCCCACAAAACCAAAACCCCACACCCCAAACAAAAAACACCCCAACAAAAACAACACACCCCAAAAATAATTTTTTATTTTTAAATATTATATAATATTATATTTTTTTTATATAAAATACACCCCATAACAATACATTAAAATAATAAATTTCAACACCACAAAAAACAAAAACACACCCCCACACAAAAAACACCCCCAAAACACAATATTTATTATTTTAAAAATTTTATTTTTTAAAATATATTATATTTTTATACCTTTTATATTTTTAAAAAATTATAAAAAATTTTTTTATAAAAATATAAAATTTTATATCCAAAATTATAAATAATAAAATATATTATATATTTTATATAATATATAAAAATACAAAAATTTTTTATATTTATATATATTTTATTATATATATTTTTATATTTTAAAAAAAAATATAAATTTTTAAAATTTTTTTAAAAATAATTTATATGAGGGGGGGTGGGGGTGTGGGTTGGGGGTGGGGGTGGGGTTGGGGGTGGGGTGTGTGTGTTTTTAAAGGGAAAGTAAAAATATATGTTTAAAGTTTAAGGGATATGGGGGATTTTATTTAAAAAATTATATTAAAATATATATATAAATGGTTTTTATAAAATTTTTTTTATATATAAATTTTATAATTTTATAAAATTTTATATAAAAATTTTAAAATATAATATTTTTATATTTTTGTGGTGTGGGGTGGTTTTGGGGTGGGGGGGGGTGTGTTTTGGGGTGTGGGGGTGGGATGTATGTTTATATATGTTTTTTGGTTTAAAGTTGGGAAAAATAAAATAAAATATTTTATTATATATATATGATATTTTAAAAAAAATATTTATATTAATTTTTTTTAAAATATATAATTTTATATATAATATAAAAATAAATATTTATATATATTAATAAAATTTTATTTTAAAACACACAAAAACACACCCCACACCAAACACAACCCCCACACACACACATAAAATTTTATATTTTAAAAAAAATAATATATAAATATATTTTTATATATAATTGTTTTTAACATATATTTTATATTTTTAAAATATATATATTAATATTTTATAATATATATTAAAATATGTATTTTTTATTAATTTTATAAAAATAAAAATATTTTATATTTTATTTTAAATATATATTAATTAAAAATAAAAACATAAAATTTAAAATATTTCAAAACCAAAACACAAAAACATAAAAACCCACACCACACCACCAAACACCCCCCAACCAAATAATATATAAAAATTTTATATTATATTTTTTTAAAAATATAATTTTAAAAAAAAATATATTTTATATATTAATAAATGGTTAAAAATATATTAAAATATAAAAATTTTATCATATAAAAATTTATAAAAAATAATTATATATAAAAATAAAATATATTTTAAAAAACCCCCCACACACACACAAAAAACCCCCACAACCAAAACCCCCACCCCAAAAACACACAAAACAACCCCATATTTTTTAAAAATAAAAATAAAAAATATACCCTGGGTTTTTTTTTTTTTTTCCAATTTTTAAAAATTGGGAAAATTTAAAAGGCCCAAAGTTTTTAAAAGAGAAAATAAGCCCCGCTTTTTTTAAAATTTTTTTCAAAACCCTTTTTTTTTCCCCCGAACCCTTTTTTAAAAATAAAAAGCCCCAAAATTTTATAAAAATTTTTTAGCCGGGTTTTAATTTTTTTGGGAACCTTTTTTTTAAAAAAGTTCAAAAATCAACGCAAAATACACAGGGAAAAATGCAAAAAAAAACTTCCCCCCGTTTGGGAAAAATGATTTTTTCCCTTTTTTTTTTTTTGAAAATTTTGGGTGAAAAGTTTTCAAATTTTTTTGCTCTGGGGTTTTTCGGCCCCTTTCCCCTTTTATGTTAAAAAACCCAAAAACCCTTTTTTTTTTTTTCAAAAAAGATTTTTTGTTAAAATTAACCCCTCCCCCGTTAAAATTAAAATTTACGTAAAGAATTTTAAAATATAAAATATATATAAAATTTTATTTTATATATAAAAATTTTATTAAAATATTAATTTTTAATAGATAATTTTTTATTAAAAAAACAAAACCCCCCACACCACCACACACACACAAAACACCACAAAACACCACACACACAAAACAAAAATATAAATATATAATTTTTATATTTTATATTAATTTTTATTTTTAAAAAAATTTTAAATTTTTAAAACATATAAAATAAAAATAAAAAATTTTATATTTGATTTTAAAAGTTTTTTATAAAATGGAAAAAATATAAACCCCCAACCAAAACACCCCAAAAATTTTATATATATTAAAAAAATTTAATTTAATATTAAATAATTAAAATTTTAAAAATAATTTTTTAAAAATATATATTAAAATATATATATTTTATTTTTTTTTTGGTTTTATATATGGAAAATAATTTTGTGGGAAATATAAAATATATTTTATATAATAAATTTTAAATATATATAGATATTTAAAAATATTAAAAATATATATATAAATAATATATTTTTTTTATATGTAAATATATATTTTTATATATATTATATATTTTTATTTTTATTTTTATTTTATTTTTTTTATATTTTAATTTTTTAAAAATATATAAAATATAATAAAATACCCCTAAAATTTATATATATATAAAATTTTATATTATATTTTTATATTTTATATAATTTTATTAAAAATTTTTTATAAAATTAATTTATTTGTGGGGTGTGTGTGTGGGGGTTGGGGTGGTTGGGGTGTGGTTGTGGGGGGGGTGGGGGTGGGGGGCAAAAATATGGGGAAACATATTAAAGTAACCCCTACACACACATATTTTTGGTTTGGGGGTAACCCTTTTTTAATTTTGTATAAAGAAAGGGTTTAAAAAATATCCCACGGAAAAAAGGTTTTTTTTTTAATTAAACCTAGCCCCGGGGGTTTTTTTTAAAAAAAAAGTATCTTTTTTTTTTTATTTCATTTTAAAATGCTACGATTTAAAATTTTTTGGGTTCCCGGAAAACCCTTTTTCATGAAAAAAAAATTTTCTCGCCCAAAAAAGGGAAAGGGTTTTTTAAAAATCTTAAAATTTTTAAAAATTTGGCCCCCCCAAAACCTCCAAAAAAAAAATGCTTTTTAAAGGAAACCCCCCCCAATGAAATTTATTTTAGCAAAAGTAAAATTCCCCCAAATTTAAATAAAAAAAGGGGGCTTTTTTTTTAAAAAAAAAAACCCAAAAACAAAAAAAAACCCAAAATTAAAGGTTTTTTTTTTTTGGGGATTTAATTTTTTTTCTTTTAAAAAAATGGGGGGTAAATTTTTTAGGGGTAGTGGGGGTTTTTAAATTAAAAAGGAATTTTAAAAATGTGATGAAAAATATTGGGTTTTCCCAGTGGGAAACTTTTAACGTTTTTTTTTTTTTTTTGATTTTTTTTTTTTTAAACGCTTAAAAAAATAAACCTTTTTCCTTAAATTTCCAGATTTTTTTTTTTGAAAAAACTTTACCAAAAATTTTTTACACTAAAAAAATTTTAAAAAAGAAAAGGGTTTAAAAGCCCAACCAAAAATTTCCCCCCTATCTTACGAGGGGGTTTTTTTTGGCCGTTTTTTTTTTTTTTGGGCCCTTTTGCAGAAAAAACCGGAAAAAATGTTTAAAAGGGAAAAAACCCAAATAAAACCCAAGGTTTTTTTTTTTACCAAAGGAAAACGAAAAAATTAAAATTTTTTTATAAAGTTTCCCCCTTTTTTTTTTGCCCTCCAAAAAACCCCTTTTCCCTTTTTTTCCCCCCCCCCTTTTTTCCCTTTTTTTTTTTTTTTGCCTTTTTTCCCAAAAAAGAGAATTTTCCCCCCTGGTTTTTTTCAAATTTTTTTTTGAAAACTTTCCCCCAAAGGGAAAGGGTTTTTCCCCCGGCCCCGGGTTTTGGGCATTTTTCCAAAAAAACATTTTTTTTTTTTTTCGGTATCTTTTAAAATTGGCCCCCCAACGGGCCCCTTTTTTAAAAGGTTTTTGGCCAAAAAAAAGGAAAAAGGGTTAATCCAAAAAACCCCCCGTACCCCATTAAAAACTTACTTTTTTTAGCCTTTTAACTTCCCCCCCCCCCCATTTTTTGAATATGCATTTTTTTTTTTGAAAAAAAACTAAATTTTTCCCCCGGCCACTAAAAAATTATTCCCTGGTTTTTAAAAAAAATTACCCCGGGAAACCCGCAACTTTTTTTTTTGGGCTGGGAGATTTTTTTTGCCCCTTTTTTTTTTTCCCAAAACCCCCTTAAATGTTTTTTTTTTCCCTACACATCCATCATACTTTTTGTTTCCCCCTTTTTGATATCCCCAATTTTTTTGGAAAAAAAGGTAAATTTCCCCTTTTTTGTTTTTAAAATTCCAAAAATTTTTCCCCTTTTTTCATTTCCCAAAAATTTTTAACCTTTAAAAACTTTTTTTGGTTTTTTTTCTGAGAAAAAGGAGAAAATTTGGGAAACTTCCTATTCCTTTTTTTGGAAAAAATTTTTTTTTTTTATAAAATTGAAGAAGAGAAAAAAAAATACCCTTTAATTTTAAAAATTTTAAAAGGAAAAATAAAACCGGGCCCCCCCCACTCCCGAAAAGGTGAGGTTAAAAAAGGGGAAAAAAAAACCCCTTTTTTTTTCTGGTGACTGACGCCTCTGGCCAAGGAATTTAAATCAGCCAGGCCCCCGGAAAATAAAATTCGCCATGGGATAAAAAAAAATAAAAGGCCCCGCTTTCCCAAATGGGGAAATTTTTTGCTTTACTTTTCGTTCCCACCCTTTAAAAAACGACCCGGCCCCCTTTAAAAAAGGGTCGGAGCGACGCCCCCCGGTTTTTCCCCGGTCCAAACCACAAGGCCCGCCATTGGCCCGAAAGGGAATTTTTCCCCCCAAAATGCCCCCGTTTTTGGGATTTGAAAAAACCCGGGGTTTTTGGTTTAAAGGCCCCCGGCCCGGGTCGGAAAATATAGGGAAAAAGGGGTTAAAATGGGTTTTTTTTTGGGGGGTTTTTTTTTTTGAGGGGGAAATTTTTTTTTTTCGTTTTTTTTTTTTGAAAAACTATTTTTTTTATAAGTTTTTTCACCCCCCCAAACCCCACAAAAACAAAACACACACAAAACACAACCCCACACAACACACCACAATTATATAATTATTTTTTAATTTTATTTTTATATAATATATTTTAAATTAAAATAAAATAAAAACAATATTTTAATTTTTTTTTTTATATTAAAATTTTTTATATAATAAAGGGATAAATAATTTTAAAAATAAAAATTTTTATTTTATAATAAAAAATTTTTTTAATATATATATATATTAAAATTAAAATTTTTTTTAAAATATATATAATTTTTTATTTAAAAAATAATAAAAATTTTTAAAAATATAAAAATAAAAAAAAACCCACACACCACACCCCCACACCCACACACAACCCCCAAAATTTTTTTTTATTATATAAAATTTTATAATTTTATTTTTTATATATTATTTTTTTATATATATATATATCCCTTTTATATTTTTAAAAATTATAAAATATATATTTTTTTTTTGTAATTTTAAAATCTTTTTAAAACTATTTTCCCATCCCATCTTTTTCCCATCCCATTTTAAACCTTTTCTTTTCTAAAACTATATATAATACACAACAATATATTATATATATATAAAAATATATATAATATAATTTTAAAAAATAATATATATTTATATTTTAATTTTTAAAAAATATTTTTTTATATATATATATTTAAAAAATATATATTATTTTTTTATATATAAATATTTATAATATATATAATATTTTATTAAAATATATAAATTTTTATATAAAAAGTATGCCCGTAAAAGTTTTGTATGTATGTACATGGTATAATTAAACGAATTTTTGATTTTTGCAAAATATTTTTAAAAATTTTAAAATTTAAAATATTTTTTAAAATATATAATATAAACATATAATTAATTTTTATTAAATTTTATATTATATATATATATATTTTATAATTTTTATATAAAAATTTTTATAGAATTTGATTTTTAAAACCCAAAAACCACACACACAAAACCCCAAAAAACACACCAAAACACCACACCCCACACCACACACACCCAAAACACACACCCACACACAAAACCCCACAAAACACAAAACCCCATATATATATATATAATATAATATATTTTTATATAAAATAGGGAATTTTAAAATATTTTATACATATATAAAACACAAAAAATATTTTCATAAAAAAAATTTGAAAAAAAAGCCAAAAAACACAAAAACCTAAAAATATATATAAAAATTTTTTATATATATTATTAAATTTAAAAAATTTTTATAAAATAAAAATATATATTAAAATATATATATATAAAATTTTTATTTTTAATATTAAAATATTTCCCCACACCCACACACCCCAAAACAAAAAAAATATATATATATATTTATATATATTATATAAAATAAAAATTATTATTATATTATTTTAAAAATTTTTTAAATATATAAAAATTATATATTTTAATTTTTATATAAAATATATAATTTTTATACAAAAAACAACCAAAAACACACAAAAACCCCCCCACACACAAAACCCCCCACACCCCACACACACACACCCCCATTTTCATTTACAAATAAGCCCCAAAACCCCAAACACACACAAAAACACACAACGCAAAAAAAAACACACCCCACACCCCACCAAAAACACACACACATTTTATTTTTAAAAATATAAAATTTTTATATTAAAATATATTAATTTCAAAACAAAATATATAAAATAAAAAATATATATTTTTTATAATTTTAAAAATATTAAATATAATATTTTATATAAATTTTATTTTAAAGTTTTTATTTTATTTTATACATAAAATATCATATATATAAAAATTTTATTAAAAATTTTTATAATTTTTATATATATTTTATAATTTTATATTTTTATATAAATATATAATTTTGTATAATTTTTATATTACATAAAATATTAAAATATATATATTATATATATTAAAAATATATAATTTTATTTTTTTTATCTTTTCTAAACTTTTCTAAACTATCTAATTTTATCTTAAACTAAAACTATCTATCGACTAAAACTATTCCCAATCTTCTTTTTTCCCATTGGGGATCTTAAACCCATCTATTTTTAAACTTTTTCCCTTTTTTCTAACTATCTAATTAAAATATATACCCCCACCACTTATAATTTTAAAATATAATTTTTTTATTAAAATATTTTTATATAAAATTTTAAAAATTAAAATTTATATATAATAGATATATAATTTTTTATATTTTATTATTTAAAAACCCAAAACACCCCAAAAACCCCACACACACACACACCACACACACCCCACCCCCACCCCCCCACCCCCCCCACAAAATAAAATTTTTAAAAATATATTTTATATTTTACATATAAAAACACACACACCCCCCAAAAATTTTCATATAGAAAAAAAGCCACAAACACAACCACCAAAAACCACAAAAACACAACAAAAATTTTTATATAAAAATTTTAAAAATATATATATTTTTAAAAGTATATATTAAAAAAATTTTTTTTTATATTTTAAAATAATATAATATTAGATTATTTTTAAAAATAATTTTATATTAAAATTAATTAAATTTCATAAAAACCCCAAAACAAAAACACAAACACCCCCCCCCCAAAAACCAACCAAACCCAAACCCCCCCAAAAACCCACCCCCCCAAAAACAAAACACCACCAAAACCCCACACCCCACCCACACATACATATACAAAAAAAGCCAAACAACCCCACACACACAAACAAAACAAAAACCCCCACACACCCCACCACACAAAAAAAAAATATATAATATAAATTTAAAATTTTAAAAATATTATAATATATGGGATAAAATTATAATTTTATATATATTTTAAAATATTTTTAATATAAAAAATTTTATATATATAAAACAATTTTTTAAAATAAAAATATATATTTTAAAAATAATTAAAATATAATATATATAAAAATTAAAAATTTCCTATATAAAATATATATTTTTAATATATATTAAAATATAAAATATATAATATTTTTATATATATATATTTTATATATTTTTTTAATTTTTTTATATATTTTTTATGAAAAGGGGAAAAAAAAAATTCCTTTTTCCCCTGGTGGGTAAATAGGAAAAAAAACTCACAATAAAAAAACCCAGATTTTTTTTTTGGGGGGAAAAAGAAAAAAAAAAACCCGGGGAAAATTTTGAAATCCCCCCCTGGAAAAATTTCCCTTCCGAAGGGCTGAAAAAGAAAAGGGGGGAGGAGGGGGGTAAAAAAAAAAAAAAGAGGAAAGTTAAAAAGACGAAAAAGGAAAAACAAAGGGAGGTCCCAAAAAATCCCTTTTCCCGGGGGAAATTTTGGCCCGGGCCCCAAAAAGGGGGCCCCGGGGGGGCCCGGGGAAAAAACGGAAAAAAAGGCGGAAAGGAAATTTTTTGGGAAAAACAAGGAACCCAAAAAACAGGGGAAAGGGGAAAAAAAACACTGTTTTTAAAAATTGAAATTAAAGGGAGCAAACCTTTAAATTAAGGGGGGAATTTCCCCCCTAAATTCCCCGCGGGGGGTGGGGCATTTTAAACTTTAAAAAGGAAAAGGGGGGGCCAAATTTCCCCCGCCCCTTTACCAGTCCAAAATTTATGGGGGGGGGCCCCCCTTTTTCCCCCCCGGTTTGGGGCCCCAAAGAAGGGGGGTTTTTTTTTGTTTTTGTCCCCCCGAATACAGCGTGCCCCTTTTTTTTTCCGGGCCAAAATAACCTTTTCCTTTTTTCACCGGAGGCCCCCCAAAAGGGGGCAAACCAAAAAAAGATACCCAAACCCCCCGAGGGCCCAAAAAAGGGGAGGGTGGGGTAGGAAACCGGTTTTTCAAAAAAGGAGGAGTGGTTTTTTCCGGGCCCGAAAAAATCCCGCCTTTCCCGTTTTAAAAAAGAGTGGGGAAGGGGGGGGAAGAAGAGAGTAGAATTTTCCCCCAGTGTAGGGGCCCCGGGTTTTTTTAGGGCGGGTGGTTTAGGGGAACCCCCTTTTTTTGGGGAGGAGTCCCCTGGGGGGGAAGGTAAAAGCCGCCCCCCCCCCTGAAAAAAAAACGCCGGGGCGGGGGCGGAAAAAAATAAAACCCGGGTAGGCCCCGGGGTTTTGGAAAAAAAACCGGAAACGACAAGTCGAATCTCTCCAAACCCCCCGGGGACTGGGGGGGGCAAAAGTTTTTTTTTTATTTTTTGGGTTTTTTTTTTTTTCCCAAATTAATTTTTTTTATTTTTTATATAAAAATATATATATTATTTTTTATATTTTTTATTTTTATACCCCTTTTTATATTATATATTATATTAAAATATTAATATTTTTAAAATTTTTCATATTTTTATATATATTAAAATTTTATATTTTTATAATTTTAATATTATATATATAAAAATATATATATATAATATTTTTATATATAATTTACACCCAAAACAAAAACACACACACACAAAACATATTTTTTAAAATAAAATATATTATAAAATATATTTTATTTTTAATATAAAATTATTAAAAAATAAAATTTTTAATTTTTAATTTTATTTTAAAATAAAAATATAAAATATTTTATAAATTTTAATTTTTATAAAAATTTTTTTTTTTTATTTTTTTCCCCTAAAATTTTTAAAATTATACATTTCCCCACACACAACACCCCCAATATATTTAAAAAATATTAAAAAAAATTTTATATATATATATATAAATATATTATATAATATATTTTTAAAATAAATTTTATTTTGTTAAAAATATTAAAAACACCTAAAAAAAACCAAAACACAAAAACACACACACACTCCCCCACACACACAAAAAAACCCCCACAAAACACCCTAAAAAACACAGATTAATTTTAATTTTAAAGTTTAAAAATTTTTTTTTATTTATATATTTAAAATATATAATATTTTATATTAATAATTTTATATATTTTATATATTAAAAATTTTAATTTTTATAATATATAAAAATTTTATAAAAATATAGTAAAAAAAGAAACCCCATTTTAAAAAAAATCACGAAAAATTTTCCCCGCTTTTTTTCCAAAAATTTTAAAAATTTTTTTTTTTTGATTTCCCCCCCCCAAATGGGGAGCCCTTTTTTTTTCCCTGACAAAGGGAAATTCCCCCCCCAGACAAGAGCCCTTTTTTCTTTTTCCCGGGTTTAAAGGACAGGTTTCGGGGGGTTGTTTTTTGGGCAGACAAAAAAACTCTCTTTTTTTTCCTTCCTTCCCCCTTTTCCCTTTTTCTATTTTTGCCTCCTTCATCCCCCTAAAAACTCCCCCTCATTCAAACCCTCCCCTGAAAAACCGAAATAAAAGAGAGGGGAATTTAAAACCCCCCGCTTTTTGGGGGTTTTTGGGATGAAATTTAATTTTCTTTCTTGTAAATTTCCCCCCTTTATTTTTTTTTTTCTCTTCTCTTCATACCTTTCCCCCAAATCCCAAAAAAACCCAAAACCTTCATTTTTAACCCTTTTGGTTTTTTTTTCCCCATTTTTTTTCCCCCCGAAAAAAATAGAAAGTAAATCCCCCCTTTTAAATTTAAAAAGGGAACCCAAGGGAAATTTTTTCCAAAATTCCAAAAAGGAAAACAGTTTTTTTCATGAGGAAAAGGGAAAGGGTTTTTTGAGGAGCTGTTTTTTCTTTTTCCCCCTCCTTTTAATTTCGGTTTAATTTTGGCCTTTTTTTTGGGAAAAAAAGATTTAACCCTGTACGCTTTAATTCCCCCTAGTCCCCCTTTTAGTTTTTTTTGTTTATGAAAATGGGGGATCGTCCCCCCCCCCCTCCCCCCCGAAATTTTTAGTCCCCTTTATCATATTCGAGAAAAAAAATTTTAAAAAATTTTTGGGGGACTTTTTAAAAGTTGTTAGGCCCCCTTTTTTTCCCCTCCTTTTTTTTTTTTTCGTGTTTTTTTTTCTTTCCCTTT